>NC_134700.1:66935999-67283499 GCF_043290135.1 Rhipicephalus microplus
AATATACCAGGACGTGTGAGAATAATGAAGTCCGGGAGATTGAAGTGGTCTGTTCCTGAAGAATCAACGCGGAGAGACCGGCGTGAAAAACAAGGGGGGTAGTTAGAACAAGGATACCAAGTTGAGAAAATATACTGGTCGTTGGCTGCACTGCAGTTCATCACGGTTCAAACCAACCTTGCCCTTGGCGGCAGGGATACACTAATATTTGTTGGATGCATATTCCGCACCTTTGAATATTGACTGCTTCAGCGCCCGAGTGCGTTATTCTCTTGAAGACATGAGAGTAGGAACGAATACTTCGCACCGTAACCGAGGTGGTTTACGTTCCACGTTTATCGACCCGGAAGCTAAGGCTTCACCGTGTTGCATTTTACGAAGCAAGAGTTATTGCCATTTAAAGGTTTACGCTTACACAATAATGTATCAACGCCGCCAGAAATACAGTTCCCCGGCTACGCGGCCCTGGATCCCCCATTGGCCGAAAAGCGCGCTACCTAAAATTTGGAGGAAAATGACATCACTTTTGCCAGTTCAGGACTGGCTGGAAGTAGCGGGATGCGAGGTGTTTTGACCCAAACGACTATTGAAAGAAGAGGCGTCGGCATCGTTTCCTAGGTCATGGGCTGCATCGTGCTTCTTCCTGCTGGCCGAAACAATAGGTGAAGCATAAACTCAAGAATGCTCATGGAATGCACGTGTCAGAACTGGCTTCCAATTCATTGGCTATCCATCTTCTGCGCCACTCCTTGGAAATTGGTGTCGCTCAATTTGTTCATGGTAACCCAACGCGTATGCTGCGAATTTGAAGCGCACATAAGTATGGCCACACCTAGGACTGACCACAAAAGGGAAGCATATGGTGTTATTGAGAAAAATTATTTTCATTTGAATTATGTGACGAACAACAAACTGTAACTGCAATCACATTTGTTTTTGTTTTTCAATATTAAGTGGCTTGCTTGGTTGTCCCGCGTTTCAACTAATTTTACAGTTGCAAACACTTAGTTGTTTTTGCATACGTAATTGCACCGCTCTATTGCCATTTCAAAATGTTGGGTATAAAGTACCTTGTATCAATGTTCACCGCGTCCAAGAGGTGTTCTGTGTTACTAAAACTGCGTGTTCAGTGGCGACAGCCTAGCAAAATGTTCAATAGCTTGTTCGTGAATGACTTCTGCTATAGCGCAGCTCGGAAAAAAATGCGAAAGTGAAATCTGTCAGCAGTAACTTTCTTTTGGTGCCTACGGGCTCGTTTGCCGTTTACGTATTGCATTGCACTGGTGAACAGACTAGCCGAGACGACGTTCACCACACAGCAGGTGCGGTGTTTTTTATGCATAGTTTTTTGTTCTGCTCGCTTGTAACCAGTAACACAATGTAAACCTGTTCTGAAGGCAGAATACTAGGGTGCTTTTAATGACGATAGTCCTAGGGACCTTCGACGCAAAACGTTTTGGTCTGTCTGTCTGTCTGTCTGTCTGTCTGTCTGTCTGTCTGTCTGTCTGTCTGTACATTTGTCTGTTTGTTCACCCTTAACGGCATTCTAAACAGCACCAAAGTGACCAAACGATACTACAAATGGCCGACTGCATCCGCAGCGCCCACCAATATTGCTCAAGGTTCAGCGTTCATATTTGTGTGATTTTCCAATAAAAAGCAATTATTGCTCATATGTGAGGCACCATAACAATACGTCAATATTATGTATGTGTATTTCTACTATAAAATACACACAAAAGTAATTTCAAGAATTGTAGACATCAAAATGCTGAGCTGGCCATGCAACGCTTGCACGAAATGGTAACTGTTTCCAACGCTTCGCTAAGGCAACACGGTAGTGGCACCTACTCGTCACCTTGCGTTGTACACCTTATCATCTCAAAGACTGGCGGGCACGGCGTACTCCCCGTTTTCCAGAATAACTGCCAGATAGCGCTCACTTCTCACGTGTGACATTACTTGATGCGCTCGCTTGCCTCCGCTGCACGCTGGAGGCACTTTAACGCAGCGCCTCCAGAATACCCTTCACCGATTGTCTTGCGCAGAACATCTGATAAACGTTCTGTTCACTCTCCCCAGATGCAAGACCATCGTATTTCGACGACAATTACGATGTTGTTTCAGAAGGACAAGAGAGACCGTAGAACCGACACGTCTTCAGTTTATTGTTGACAGAACAAGAAAAAAAATATACAGAGCGCGCCCCTGGCCACCTCTCCTTCTTCGCCCCGAGCTGCATTTTCAATCTGTTTTCTACATCCCCGCCGGCCAGATTCAACCAAAGCAACCTTCGATCGAATACCACAGTTGAATCGGCCTCATGTATAATTTGCCTTCAAGTGTGCGAAGCAAGCATGTTATCACTGGTCCATCCTTGCCTGGAAAAATCTTTTCGACCTTCCAGAGTTTTCACTGTGTTCTAATTCGCGCTTCTTCAAGCGGAAGTTCATCTCCTTCTTGTATATTTGTGTGACCCTCTATTTTTCTGCTGGCACACTTAAGCTCGCTCAGGTACTCCTTTTTACATCTGGTCCACCATTTTGTCATTGCCTGGTTTCTTGTACTCCAGTAATTCAGCAAACTGTATTCTCCGAGTCTGTATTCTTCCTGCTTGTTTATTGCTTGCCTGCCTCCTATAACGCCCGCCGGTGTGATGGGTTGTGGCTCGTTAGGATCGTCATACACATAAATAAGAGGCCAGTTGTTAATTACTCCTTCTACTTCAACAACCACAGTCCATAGTTCTTCTTCATCCAAAAGTTTTCTTAGTTTGGCGTCATTTTAAATCCATTTTCTTAAATTCATTCCCGCATTACGAAAAATGTCTCGGGCTTCTTTGTATATCTTTGTGGATGTCGAGTATTCTACGGCTCCTAGTAAAACGTGATCGACGTAGATTCCTTTCTGGAGTTGTGGCACAACTGCAAGATATTTCTTTTTGAATTTATCCAAATGTCGATGAATTGTGGCTGCTAAAAGTAAGCAACTTGGTATAGTTCCAAAAGTAACCCTTGTCATCCTCCACGTTTTTTTCTTCGGGGTTGGCATATCTTCGCTGGGCATCCTTCCCCACCACATAAAACGCATTGCGTCTCGGTCATTTTCACGTATCTTGATCTGAAAAAATGCTTTTTCCATTTCGGCTGACATAGCGATCTTGTGATGTCGAAAGTTCATCAGCAAGCTTGTGATGTTGGGGTTTAGGTTTGGTCCATTTTCCAAGTTGTCATTCAAGAATTCGCCTGGATTCTGGCTTCGCGATGCATCAAAGACGATCCGTATTTTTGTCATTGTTCGGTCCTTCTTAATTACTGCTTGATGCAGCATGTAATATACAAATTTGTTCTGTATATCTGATCTAGCATCTTCTTCGACGTTTTCTGCTATTTCTTGCTCGAAGTACTCTCGTATAGCTTTGTCATAGGGTGGGAGCTCATCTTTACTCTTGTATAATTTCTTTGTCACCTGTATAAGCCTCTTCTCAGCAATGGTGTTGTCGCCCAATGTCACGTTTTCCTTCCATGGTAGCCGCATTTGGTATCTTCCTGCCTTGGACTCCGTTGTTTGTCGGACGTACTCTAGCACATGTTTATCGCTCATTTTTGTTGCTGGTTTCTCCTTGATGCCCATGTTTTTCAGGTCCCAGAATCGCTGCAGTTCGTCCACAGTCGTGTCCGACTTGGTACTGACCTTTAGTACCATAACCGCCGATGACTTCATTGGCACACAATGAAGTCCTACAGGATTTTGGACCGTCCTTCCCAACATCGTTTCTATTGCCATTACTTTTGGATGGATCTAGCGAATGCGACCAGTGACTTCGGTCCAGTAATAATCTGCTCCAATTAATATCGAAGTTTCTATATTTTTTCTTTCTTTGTCCGTCTTCAACAGCCAAACAAATTTCCATCGATCTTGCTTTTTCGTGTATTGTCAACGGTGGTGATGGTAGCACGTCACAGGATATAGTTTCTATATCCAGTGCCTCAATCGTAACTCGCTCCGATGTGAGGTCCTTCCTCACGCTGACCTCGACGACCTTCATGTCCAGTTCCATCTCTTCTCCTCAAAATAATCCTACGGTAATCCTTTCGGATCTTTTTATCTTGCACGCTAGTTTTCTTGACAGTCTTTTGAGGATGAATGTCCTCTGGATCCCATTGTCCAGCAGAATCCGTGCGTAGCACCCGCTGTCTTTTCCCTCCGTCCGCGGAAAGGCTGTCTGCAGTAGTATGGATTTCTGTTCATCAGACAGGTGTGCGTGCATGTTGCAGGACTTGCTTAAGTCTAACCGGTCAGGTTGCGTGCTTTTACGCACTTGCTCAACATCACCGCTTTGCTGCTGTGCTGACTTTCCTTCAGGCGCACATGGTCGACACATGGATGTCGCGTGCCGTCCCTTGTATGTTGTGAAGCGTTCGTTAGCGCGGCATATCTTCGCCGTGTGATGAGGTCTGGTGCATCTGAAACATCTTCGCTCCCGTTGCAAGGCTTCTTTGTTCTGTTGCAAAGTAATGCTTCTTCTGGAATTTTCCGTGAAGTGTCCAGTTGTCTCACAGAAAATGCATTTTTAATCAAAATGCTTTGAAGCGTAGATGTTATAGTCCGCCTCATACTGTGCGGTGACTGGTCACGTCAAATTTTTCTTTTCAAGTTTCTTCTCTGCTGCGTATATATATCTTTAAAAACTCCATAATTTCTTTCAAACTGCTCGTGCTGTCTCTTGACGATGAGTCCGATTCCGTAGTTACTGGTCTGTTGTCACCTTTCTCTATCTTCTTCATCTTCATCTCAATCCTCATGTCTACCGGTAGCGCAAATTTTACAACAGGAGCTATCACTGTGGCATCACTATCCACTTCCACTCCTAACGACTGCAATGTTCGTGTGTTCACTTGCAACTTTTGGAAGAGTTTCTTCAACCTATCTACATCTTTAGGACTCTTCACTGCTTCCACGTTTGCTGGCTCTTTTATGTAGGTCTCTCTTAAATGATCTTGTCGTCCGAACGTTTCTTTCAAAATAGCGACTGCATGCTCATAATTCTGATCAGAGAACTGCAAACCTTCTATGACGGACGCAGCCTCTCCGCTCAGAGACGCCAGAAGGTAATTAAATTTTTAATTATTCGGCATGTTCACTCTGGTATTCACAGATGTCCTGAACTGATGCCAAAACCTTGGCCATGCTGTTTTTTCTCATCAAACTTGATCATCAAACTTCATCATAATCATGGTTGTTTTGGGGCGTTCAACACCACTGAATAATCAAATAAATCTGTTCTTTCTCGCCGCTCGCTCAGTGGTATTAGAAGTTGGATCGAGCTCTCTAGTCTCGTTCAATTTCCGTGTCAACTACGGGAAAGGTAATCACAGCAAGTTGTGACTGACAATGAACGGAAGCCGCAGTGAGCTACCGCAAAAAAGTCAACCATACATTTGTCAAAGCTGGCATATACGAGCAGCAAATGTTTTGCGCTTTTCCGCGGCTCTGCAGTGTTCTTTCCCAGGGATCACTAGTTCAACTAAGGTTTTTCAGCGTTTCTTAAATGCAACAGTTGACCACAAGAATTTCGACCCATTGTTTGAGCAAGTATTTTTTTCTTGAACACATATGAATAAACCCCGCTCTATGCAAGCCTGACTGGAATGAGACAAGTGCAGTGTCGCTTCACTTATTTATTTAGATGGCAGCCAAGCACCAGTTCAGAAAATGCGTTTATTGAAATGCTTAAATTTGAGTTGACACGGATAAATCGGTTCTGTTACAAGGCGCGCTGCCGACGTCGTTACAAGGGGCGCCACGAAACTCGCCACTTACAAGAACACCGGGCGCGCCGACTGCGAAAGGAGCTAAAAGCAACGAAAGGCTTCGCTGACACATAGGTCTACTTCTGGCGACGCGCCGCAGTGCTTTTTTATAGGCACCGGGTGGATCTTTTGAGTCACTAACGTCCTACCAGAAGCGCCACTGGCCGTGATGGCATAATCCGCCAATTGAGCCCACTGCTGGGCCACATCATCCTCATCAAATCCGGAGCCGCTGCGCATGGTTGCATCCAAGGACGAGTGACGTTGCTACGCATTGCGTGAGACTCGCCAGACTGGAAGGCACTGATTGCTTCAACGGGCTCGTAGGCTGAGGGAGCATGTGGTGCGTTGCATAACTCACCGGTGCCGCCACTTGATGACTTCGTTGAGTTGATCGCGTCTGGCGGGTGGGATCGCTGGCCTTGACACAGGTGGCCTTTTCAGAGTATTGACGTTCGGTGTGGACTCCCAGGCGTAACAGCACCCCCGCCGCCAGATAATGCGCCGAAAAGACGAGCTGCTTCCACGTAGCTCGGATGTCGGGCACGCTCATTCGCCAGGACCCTCCAGGTTTGCCTCAAGGGCCATGGGGAGAATGTAGCTCTAGGCTCAGTTCCGTGAACACGTCCATTCTTTGAGGGCGGTTCCCAGCTCAACTGGCTTGTCGCCACAACTTGTCGGCCAGCTTTACTCGTCTCTTCTGACGGTTTTTGTTTTCAGCACTTGTCGATGGTTCTGCAACTTGTCAAAAACGGTTCGACAACAGACAACACAAGACACAAGCAAGCGCCCTCAGTCACCCGAATGAACACCAGACCTAGTATAGTACACGATATATCTAGCTACATATCTATCGAAGTTTCACTCCTTCTGCATCAAGGGGCACATGTGGGACACAAGACTCTTAAAATGGGAACTCAAATTTTTACACGTACAACAACGTAATGAAATAAAATACAACATGAAGTTTACCCCTTGAGATTACTGTGGACGAGAGCGCTCAGCAAAGGCCATGATGAGGACAAAATTTTGCTTCGAATCACCAGCGAGAAACCAAAAGGTGGAGAAGGTACTAACAAAAACGCACGGCTCAATGTGTCTGCATTAGCGTTTAGCTTCCCTTTTTTGTAGCGAAGTTAGAAGTTGTGCTGTTTGAGTATCATGCTCGACCTCAGTAACAGGTCACTTTTGGGTGACATGTTATTTAACCAGGTTAGAGGACAGTGGTCCGTTTCGACCACAAACCTCGAACTGGAGACAAAACAGGCTAGCCTTTGAACGGCCCACACGAGGCAAGTGCATTCCTTTTTAAGGGTACTGTATGCCTCTTCCCTGCAGCTGAGTTTTCGATTTAAATACAAAACTGGCCTTTCGTTACCAGCACTGTCTTTCTGGCACAATATAGCTTTCATGCCGCGATCACTCGCGTCGCATTGAATCACAAATCTCGTAGAAAAATTGGGTGCAATGAGAACGAGCTTTTCGCATAGGGCCTGTTTCAACTGGCAAAATGAATTCTCGTTTTTTCAGTCCCATACTACTTTAACCGGCTCGGACTTTCAAAGTGCGTCAGTTAGAGGTCTGGCAATGCTAGAGTAGTTTTGCACGTAATTTTTATAGTATCCAGCTAGGGCCAAGAATGCCCTTATCTCAGATTTTGTGGTTGGTCTTGGATAGCTAACGATGGCGGCTACCTTAATTTTTGAAGGTTTACGCCAGACACGCCCCACAATGTGTCCCAGATAAGACACCTTGCCGCACCCTAGTTGACATTTAGTAGGTTTCACGCTAAGACCAGCTTCTTTTAACCTGTTGAGCCAGACTCGTAAATACTCAAAATGTTCTTCCCAGTTGTCTGAAAAGATGGCGTCATCAACAAGATACGGCAGAGCGAACACAGAGAGGCCATTAAGAACGCGGTTCATTAAGCCTGAAAAACAAAATGGCGCAATTTTCAATCCAATGCTCACTTTAAGTGGACGATACGTTCCAAATGGAGACACGAATGTGGCATAATGGCTAGCGCGCTCCGTAAGGGGGACTTGCAAATACCACCGCATGAGGTCTAACGTGAAAATATAGCTAGACTGTGAGACAGTTTCTACCCTCTCCTCTAGGTTTGGTATCGGGCAAGTTTGGTATTGAGTTATGGCGTTAAGACGCCAATAATTGATGCATGGCCTCGGATCTTTTCCCAGCACTTCAACCAATATTAGAGGGGTTTTATAGTCACTCTCAACCGGTACTATGACTTCCCACTCAGGCATTTTATCGATCTCCTCTTTCGTGATCTGCTTTTGCTCAGGAAAACAACAATACGGCTTGCGACGGATTGGCTCCTCACAAGTCAGCTCGATGTCGTGTTCAATCACCGTCGTGTTTCCGGGGTGGTCTGAAAATACGTCTTTAAACTCGGAAACAATCCTTAACAGGTCCTCCTTCTGGACTTCACTTAACCTAGGTTCTAGGTTCAAATGCTGCAAGATTACCTGATCCCCTTTCGACTACATCACTAGAGGTAAAAATTTTCTGATCCCTCTTCCTCTGAAGCATTAAAAGCAGATTTAGGACCACTTGACGTTGAACGTATGGTTTCATTAAGTTACTGTGAAAAATATTGTTCGGCCGCCTTCCTAAATTCACTTCATAATTGGTATCAGAAAGCTTCGATATTACTTTCGCAGGCCCTTCCCAATAAACATCACGCTTGCTCTTTTTGGACGGCCACAGCAGCATTACCTTACTACCTACTTCAAAGGTGCGCTTCTTCACCGATTCGTCGTATTACTCCTTCGACAACACTTGTGCAGCCTTTATGTGGCTTTCCACAGGATCTTTGGTTTTTACGAGCCTCTGAAGGAGGTCTAGAACATACGCAACTACATAAGGGTCTTCATCGAATCCCTCCCAGCACTCACGTAGCATTCGCAATGGTGTTCTCAAACTCCTGCCATACACAAGCGCTTCAAGGCTGAAACCAGTGCTCTCAGGAAGAGCTGATCTCAAAGCAAACATAGCCGGAGGAATACACGCTTTCCAGTCGCAATTTTGCTCGTAGCAAGGAGATCTCAGTATACGTTTTCGAACGAAATGCATACGCTCTACCGTATTAGATTGCCAATGATGGGTCAAGCTGTGCACTACTTTTATTCCACATTTATCCAAAAAGGTAGAGGTAAGGATGCTGGTGAAGACACTACCATTGTCGCATTGTATTTGAGAAGGAAATCTGACGCTTGCAAATATAGATAGCAGTGCATCCACGACATGAGGGGAATTAATCTCCTTAAGTGGTATCGCCTCGGGAAATTTTGTGGCTGCACAGAGGGCCGTCAGGATGTACCGACAACCTTGCTTTGACTCTGGAAATGGCCCGACGATATCAATTACTCGGCACAAAAAAGGTTCCGTAATAATTGGCACAAGCTTCATGGATGCCTTCCACTTGTCTGTGGATTTCTCCGCTCTCTGACAAGTGTCGCATGAGCGTACAAAGTCTTCGCTATCCTTCCAGCATTCTGGCCAATAAAATTCAAGGGAAACACTAGCCTAGGTCTTTTTTATGCCGAGGTGCCCTGCCCCCACATTTCCATGCGCCAGTTCTAATAGTTGGCGACGATACTTTTGTGGCCCCACGAGCTGCTCATACTTGCGTCCTTGTGAATTTGTGCAGCTCCGATACAGGAGCCCTGCCTTCTCAAAAAAGGAAACCTTCTTTTTCTTTTTTTCCCAAGTTTACGCTTTCCATTGGCGCTTTAATCAAGAGGTCCTCACGCTACTCTCGAATGAGCGTTTCTCGATCAATCCTCGACAGCTCACTCCAACTTTCCGCTACAGGCGAGAGTGTTGCACCCCTCTCGCTCTGACTGAAGGCGCCGTGTCGTCTCCTCTGCCTACGGAGACCCCGCCAGTCACTTCGGCGACGGGCCGCTCGAGTGACTGCTCACATTACTCACACGGAGAATTCCCTGTCTGAGCTTCCGTCGCCTCGCCGCCAAGGTCACGCAGATCAGTAGCCTTGGCAGGTGGTGCTAGACCACACTGAACAAGATCAAGTTTCTGCGAAAGCTTCCGCGTTGTGATCGCGTGAGGGCCATGTAGGCTAAGTTGGAGAAGAACGATTTACCCTTCTCTTCGAGAAGCTGCTGTGGGTTACTAGAGAAAAGATAAGGAAAACGATCGGGAAGCGCGGCACCCACAGCTGCTTCGGTGCGAAGCTTACCGAACGGGCCTCCAATGATAACCGTAGCGATTGGTAAGCAAGCACTCTGCTCTTCGGCGACTTGTCCGATCCACACGCATTCTCCTCTAAAGTCATCCGGAGACACCAACGAGGAATGGACATCGTCCATGGTTGCCGCCGAGTCTCGAAGTGCTCGGCACGTTTTCCCCTTCATACTAATTTCTTGGAGATACGGCTCTAACAAGCGCATGTTCTTTTCCTATTTTCGGATTGTTCGGAAAGCAAACTTTTGCTTACAGATTATCGCAATATGCCCTTCCTTTTTTCAGTTGTAGCAGACTAGCGGCTTCCTTGATTCAAACGCCCGTGTGGTGGTTATCAGTGCGTTGTTTAGGAACCTCACTGGATTTCTCCGCTTCTGTTTGCCCTTCCCCTACAGTGTCCTTCGTAAGAGACGGGTCCTTCTTTTAATTACGGTTTGGGGCGGGTTTCCGTTGATCAAGTTTTTTTGTAAAGCCCAATTTTCTTTCATCTTTTTTGTCGCGCACTGCCCTGTTATGCAACTTTCGGCGAGTATATTACTCCTCAGCTAACTCTGCCGCCTTGTTTAGCTGTACTTCACCAAGTTTGTCCTGCAGCCAAAGCTTGACATCCTCCTCGATGCGGTGGTAGAATTGCTCCAATGCAATGCATTCTACCACTTTATCGTGATCGTCATAAACACCTTCGCCCTTGATCCATTCAATTAAATCGGCTCTAAGACGAAATGTGAAGTCAACGCGTGACTCGTTTCCCTTTTTAGCATACCGGAACCTTTTCCTGAAAGGCTCGGGTAACAACTTATAAAGTCTCAAGAGCACTTCCTTAACCTCGTCATAGCTCTCAAATGCTTCTCTCGACAAGCACGTTATCAAGTCGGACACTTCGTGGGGAAAAAGAGCTAACAGATTCTGCGCCCAAAGAGACCACTCTAAAGCATTTCGCTCACAGACGTGTTCAAACTTGACGAGATACTTCACCATGTCCTCGCCAACTACGAACGGTGGCAGTTGGTCCCTAATTCTATAACCGCTGACCTGAACTGTCGCAGAAGCTACGCTTGGCGCCTGCGAACACGGTAGGATTGCCAATTCTATACGTTTCAACTCGAGGCTCTCCTGTCTCTCGGCCTCCTCACGCTCTCGACGTTCGAGCCTTTCAGCCTCCTCGCGGCCTGCTTTGATATCCGCCCAAGCCTCACCGACTTCTTCAGCCGACACTCCCTCATCCTTAATGATCTCAAGAATCGCTTGCATTCGTTTCGCACGGCCCAAGGTAATGCCAAGTTCCTCACGAATTTCGATGAGTTCCTTCACTTTAAGCTTCTCCATCATTCACACTAGTCTCTTGCTGTTTGCCCCTGTTAAGAATCTACTTGCCGTGCCCACTGTAGGTCTACTAAGAAGACACGAATGCAATTTCTAACACTGCCGTGTTTACACCATTCACGTTGTCTTCGGTTTCAAAGCGCTTCGACTTGGCCAGAAACAATCAAAGCTCACTCTAATACTTCACAGAGCCCTTCTCTAAACAACGTATAACTGTGCTAGAGTAGTCTGGTGAACTGAGGGAAAAACATCAGGCACTCACCGCATCGATGTCGCTGACGCTGGCTGATCCCGCAGCTGCCAACTACTGTTACGAAGCGCACCGCCGACGAGGTTACGAGGGGCGCCACGAAACTCGCCTCTCACAAGGACACCGGGCGCGTCGACTGCGAAAGGGGCTTCAAGCCACGAGACGCTTCTCTGACACATAGGTCTACTGCTGGCAATGTGCCGCGGGGCTACTTTATTGGGCACCGGGTAGATCTTTGGAGTCACGAACGATAACCAGAAGCGCCAATGGCGTGATGTCAGAATCCGCCTATGGTACCCGCGCTTGGCCGCGTCATGCTCATCAAATTCGGAGCCGCTGCACGTGGTTGTACCTGAGACGTCCCCCGCTTCGCCACCGATCGCCAAAGAGAGGGAAGAACACTCAACCCTTTTTCTATCTGGTTCCCTCTTGGCTACGTGTCTCAATCATTTCTCACATACAGGGATTCGTGCTGGGGCCGGGAAGTAAGAGACGCTACGACTTGTTTCTGTTTACTGATTCATTAAAGTTAATACTTACTTAAAACATCGTATACCGCGTACATCAACCACTGCACAAAGTTATAACACATGATTTAAACACTCGCGACATTCGACACAGGATACATAAGGGGACTAATAAAATGATGCGACGATACAAAGTAGACGCATCACGACACAAGTGTTAAAGTCATTATTGAATAAAACCCCGCAATGTCTCAATTCGCCACCTCCCTTTCCCGCAAAGCTAATCTAAATAAGGTGCATAAAGTCCGTCTCACGAAAGGTTCATGTGTACGGGGCCTCGGAGCTAGCTGTTAGAGTCGGGGCCGAAGGTTGGTTCTTTCTGTCGCGGTCTGACCTGTCTCCTTCCGTCGCCGTCTTCAACGTCTTCGTCGTCGTCGCCTACGTCGTCCCTTTTAGTGGTTTCCATCTTAGCTTCTCTACCATTTCGAGCTCATCGCATCATCTCTCTGACTCCCTTCGACTCTTCACATCGTATCCCTCGGACCCCCAAGCTCGCCTCGTAGTCCCCTTTTTGTAGGACCCGACACCGCCCTACCGCGGCACCAAAACCAGTCCGCCACTCCACGCGGCATATCTTTTCTTCTCTGTCCGAGTGTATCCTCTTCGGCGGCCGCCCCCGCGGCCTACACCAGTAGAAAACCCTCTCCCAAACAAAGCCGAGCAAGTAACGAGGTACAAACTCGAGCCTCAGGGAGAGTGAGGGGTGAGCCGTCCGATGACACTTTAATTACGGGCGAACAATGATCCCGATGTTTTCGGTACATGGCGAGCCGATGTCCAGACCAAGTTTCAACGTCTCCACGCAGCTCGGTGTCTCTCGCAAAATTCTCCGTAGCCGCCGCTTCCTTGTCATTCACCGCCGCGGGCGGCCATCCGCGCAGAACGCAGTAATGAGCCATGGAGCCACGGAGTCTGACGGAGAGACATACTGGACACGCCACAGGCACTTGCCGCAAAGGTCGCATTCCCCGAACCAACAAAAGGGTGTTCTGCTGCTCTCGCATGCCACAGATCTGAAGGGTGCGCGCCGATTATTGTAATCGGTCACACGGTCTGTAGACGACAAGGCGCCGCCAGGTCCACGACTTTGCGTGGGGGAGCCCGTGAGAACAGTAGACATAATCCTTCTGGTACTTAACTCCGGAATGCCCTTTATGCGTGAGTTTGAGAAACGAGCGCACACATCTCGAAAGGAGCGGGGTTCAGTCCGTGTTTGCGGGGACGTCACAATCCCTTCACCTTGCAGAAGAATTTTCCCAGCGGGGAAATTCAAACACGAGAAATGCGGGCGCATAACGCCTTCGGGTTGCGCAGCGAAAGTGAGACATTGCGGCAGTCTTAGGAATACTATACGCGAACACAGTACACTTGAGAGTCAGCCGTGGCGGTGGCGCGTCGCTGAAAGGATCCGATCAGATTGTCGCTGAATCATCACCCACCACGAAGCAGTTTGATTCCGTATTTCTACCGCGCACAACACACTTGAAACCTTCAGAATCACTGCGGAAACTCGTGGGTGACGCGTGGACAAAACGCACACTGGTCACAGCTGCTTGTCGGATGGTTTGGCACGCAGCGTTCAGTCATGAGTACGGAAGGTTCACTACCATGCGAGCACAACACACACTTCGCCTGCACTGTCCAGTCTCGGCACAACCAAACAGAGCATACACACATTTCATTACGCTTTCATTCGACGCATGCACACACTTTTAAGATCTTATCTAACATTTCAAACCAAACGAAAAGCGGGATGGCAGGAGAACATTGGTCATACACACAGCAACACCGTATTACCCTCGCGTACCATCTCCTGCCTGGCCTCATTTCAAAACATAATCAACAAAATAAAACAAGTGTACAAGCCAAAGCTAAACAAAATAAAAGAAAACTTATAATTCGACACAAGGCCTCCACTAAAATAACAAGCACAATGACCAAACAAAATTTACAGAACAAAAATGACATACAACATTGCGGACTCTTCTGACCCTAGCCGATCCCCGAGCGCTCAGCGTCTACCCGTATGCAGACCTCTTCTCCGACTCCGAGTCCCGGACCCTCGTTGGATGGCCCGAACATCCACCTACTCAACTCAGTCGCGGAGTGCGAAGCTATCTGACAAGACGACCGCTGCGCATGCCCGGGTTTGGTGCGGTGTACATCCAGTATGCTGCAGTTTCCCTTAGGCCCCCCAAAAACCACCCCTTTGCAATCTAGGCATTCCTCAATCTCATCTACTCTCTTCAACGTTCGGTCTACCACCGTGTCGACCAAGACTCCGACAACTGCATCTTTAGAAAACCCATTCTCATCCAACTCCATATCTGCTACTCCTAGTGGTAATGCCTCATCGTCTCTTGGGACCTTCGTGGTAGAAACCGCAGCTAAACCGTCTGCACACGCTCCAGCAACCTCGACAACCTCTCTTTCACCCAGTGGCACCGGGGTGCCAGCGTTCCTCTCAAACACACACTCGCTCAATGGCGGAACATCCTCCTCGATCACGGAAATTACATTATCCACCTCCGCACACGCTGAACCGTGACTCATTTTTAAGGAGCTTGTTTCCTCGCGGATATTTACGACTGCGATTGACCTCTGCGCGTCAACATCATGAGGAGGAGTCGCGTCTAGGTTTCCAGATTTGAATTTTCCCACCCTCTTCTTGCCTTTGTGAATGCGGCCGCCACCCGTCGAATTCCAATTTCGTCGCCGGTACCGGCGGCATTCTCGCCGAATGTGACCAAACCGGCCACAGTTATAGCACCCGCCGGCATAAGGGAGCTGCTTCGGGAATTCTTGCCAATTTTGTGTCACCTTTTTGCGTACTGCCAAGCTCTCCACGAGTTTTTCGAGGCGGTCAAGTCGGCCATACATCTCATGAACATCCGTATCCTCTTTTACGTATTGAATGGGTATTGAATGGCTGCTCGACACTTTCTCATTCTGTTCCTCCTTGACCGCTATGGCAATGGCTTCGTCAAACGTTTTTGGGTCTCGAGAGAGAACAAATCTGCGGACCGGATCCCTCAGGCCTAATAAAAACTGCGAGAGCAATTGTTCGTCTAGAATTTCGCGGCGCAGTGAAGCTTTCACCGGATCCTGACTATCGGAGCTCGCCAGGGTGGCGGTCCCGAGGATGCGCAAGCGACTTGCAAATGACCGCACCTCCTCCTCTGCCCCCTGCCTCGCGTTTAAAAACCGCTCCGTTTTAAAGATAAGTGGCTCCGTATCGAACCTCTTGAGGGCCAAATATTTGAATTCAGAAAAATTTGAAGCCGCAGCGACGCCATCATCCCACCACGCAAAATCGTGCGCCGCGCCTACCATCTTGCATCGTGCTATACAGATCAGCTCATTATCCCGCCATCCACCCAAGCGACCAACCTGCTCCAAAATTTTAAAGAAGACCCCAACATCCGGACCCGTATCACCTCCCGTAAACGACGGAACCATGTCCGCTAACATTAACGCACTCATTTCTAGTGGGTCGTCTTTGTCGGTCATGTTGGTAGTCTGCTCGTTAATTTTGCCGCCTCTCCTTCCCTAGTACGAGGGTGAAATCTCGCACCGTTGCCCCAGCAGTAATCCCACCGCTGCCACCACTTGAGACGTCCCCCGCTTCGCCACCGATCGCCAAAGAGAGGGAAGAACACTCAACCCTTTTTCTATCTGGTTCCCTCTTGGCTACGTGTCTCAATCATTTCTCACATACAGGGATTCGTGCTGGGGCCGGGAAGTAAGAGACGCTACGACTTGTTTCTGTTTACTGATTCATTAAAGTTAATACTTACTTAAAACATCGTATACCGCGTACATCAACCACTGCACAAAGTTATAACACATGATTTAAACACTCGCGACATTCGACACAGGATACATAAGGGGACTAATAAAATGATGCGACGATACAAAGTAGACGCATCACGACACAAGTGTTAAAGTCATTATTGAATAAAACCCCGCAATGTCTCAATTCGCCACCTCCCTTTCCCGCAAAGCTAATCTAAATAAGGTGCATAAAGTCCGTCTCACGAAAGGTCCATGTGTACGGGGCCTCGGAGCTGGCTGTTCGAGTCGGGGCCGAAGGTTGGTTCTTTCCGTCGCGGTCTGATCTGTCTCCTTCCGTCGCCGTCTTCATCGTCTTCGTCATCGTCGCCTACGTCGTCCCTTTTAGTGGTTTCCATCTTAGCTTCTCTACCATTTCGTGCTCATCGCATCATCTCTTTGACTCCCTTCGACTCTTCACATCGTATCCTTCGGACCCCCAAGCTCGTCTCGTAGTCCCCTTTTTGTAGGACCCGACACCGCCCTACCGCGGCACCAAAACCAGTCCGCCACTCCACGCGGCATATCTTTTCTTCTCTGTCCGAGTGTATCCTCTTCGGCAACCGCCCCCGCGGCCTACACCAGTAGAAAACCCTCTCCCAAACAAAGCCGAGCAAGTAACGAGGTACAAACTCGAGCCTCAGGGAGATTGAGGGGCGAGCCGTCCGATGACACTTTAATTACGGGTGAACTATGATCCCGATGTTTTCGGTACATGGCGAGCCGATGTCCAGACCAAGTTTCAACGTCTCCACGCAGCTCGGTGTCTCTCGCGAAATTCTCCGTAGCCGCCGCTTCCTTGTCATTCACCGCCGCGGGCGGCCATCCGCGCAGAACGCAGTAATGAGCCATGGAGCCACGGAGTCTGACGGAGAGACATACTGGACACGCCACAGGCACTTGCCGCAAAGGTCGCATTCCCCGAACCAACAAAAGGGTGTTCTGCTGCTCTCGCATGCCACAGATCTGAAGGGTGCGCGCCGATTATTGTAATCGGTCACACGGTCTGTAGACGACAAGGCGCCGCCAGGTCCACGACTTTGCGTGGGGGAGCCCGTGAGAATAGTAGACATAATCCTTCTGGTACTTAACTCCGGAATGCCCTTTATGCGTGAGTTTGAGAAACGAGCGCACACATCTCGAAAGGAGCGGGGTTCAGTCCGTGTTTGCGGGGACGTCACACACCCAAGGACGAGTGACGTTGCCACGCATTGCGTAAGACTCACCAGACTAGAAAGCGCCGATTGCTTCAACGGGCTCGTGGGCTGAGCGAGCTCGCTGTGCGTTGCGTAACAGACCGGCGCCGCCGCTTGATGACGTCGTTGAATTGATCACGTCAGACGGGTTAGATCGCTGGCCTTGACACAGATGGCCTTTGCAGAGGTATTGACGTTCGGTGTGAACTTCCAGTCGTAACAGCTTACTTTCTTTTACTTTCAGTGGGTAGTCAAATGATCTCTCGTTATTATAGGCTGCTTCCTGCTCATGAAATTCTTGTTGCCACAGTTTGAATATTTGTGAGCCTTTACTTTTTCATAGTGTCACTCAAGTACTAGAGGTGGACTAAATGCCGCTAAAAACTATAACAGAGAATGTCACTGGAGCCAACGTTCAGACAAGTGAACTTTTCTTCGTTAAAGCAATGCTGTAGCCCTGAAGATAACAAGTCAACCTGCTGAGACACTGTTTTCAGTGACGTTGCTTCTCGAAAAATTTCTGATCTCTTGAAGCATCTCCATGCCCCTGAACTTCACTCTCGTTTGGTACTCACGTTTTGTGAAAAAGCTAAGTTCCGCATCATAACAAACGTGATTGAGTCAAATGCGACGTGTTCTGCTCCCTATTCTTGATAATTTTTGCATTGGTTTGATAATTCTGGGTTCAACGTTTGCTCGTTATGTCCGTATGTCAGTTTCAAGTCAAAGATGCTTTTCTAGATTCACTCTTTCACACTACGTGTAAGTGTGTTTTTAAACAAAACGTGCAATAAAAAGTTCATTTTATTTGTGCCGATCGAGTCTGTTCTTACTGAGAAATCAGCTTAACTTTCGCATCTTCGAAAAACAAACACAAAATTTAAAACAAAGAAAGATTAACCAAAACACATAGGGCCACATCATCCAAGTGTCCAGCGGACCTGGTGGTAGTGATTCTTGAAGAGAGAAAAAAAGGCACCTAATTTCTGTCGGCCGAGACGGCACAATCATAAACGGGAACCACTTGCATGCGAGGTGGGTAAGGAGGGCTTCTGCGGCAACACCCCTCCTCGCAAATGTTTGTCCTTTCCCTCTGTTTCAAGACGCCACTAGTGACGCCATAAAAAATTTTTTTCTGTTCGCAATCTATTTCTAGTAGAATGCCCGGCAACCGCCAGTGGTAGAAGTGGCGCTGCCGCTGCCGAGAGCTTATACATGGGAGGTATAGAAAATTTCCATCTTTCTGCTTTTGTCTTGATGCCTCAGTTTCTCTTTCATCATGCCAAATATCGACGGCACGTAGTCAATCTGCCGTGGGACTTTGCTGGGAGCGCATGTCTGCAAATGCCGAATGTTTAAGACATGCGAAACCATTCATGTAGCATTTGGGACAAAGAGGACCCACCTGGCGCTAGGCATCCCATCACAAAAGCCTGGCATTATCGCCCATGCGCCCCTTCATCGAAGAAGGGCGTTTTTGTATGGGAAAGAACTTTCCGCCTACAAACTATTCAGTAATGGCGGCGCAGTGTCCAAAGTATATATAGACTGGTAGCAAAGGCTCCATAGAAGTCCATGTGTTCCGAATATGATGCCTGATCAGTTGCTTAAGACACTTTCGACGGAATGAAAAATAGAGCGGATGGGACGCAATGGCTGGTAAACAAGTGACGTCACTTTTTCTGCACAAGCACAAAATTTAATCTCAAAAAAACTTTTCATGGGCCCTGTTCACTAAGTCAATCAAAGGGGAGTCATCCACGAGTGCACTTCAAGTCAACGCCAGCTAATCTATTATGAACTCATGACTAAATAGTTATGTCAAAATGTACTACCGATCACTTTCCTTCGGTTTCACAAGAAAACCTATTCTTCGAACGTTTAGTCGCCGTTCGTGGCATATATCGGCGATAAATTGTATATATATATATATATATATATATATATATATATATATATATATATATATATATATATATATATATATATATATATATATATATATATATATATATATATATATATATATATATATATATATTGTGACCATTATTTATGCATCCCATCTTTTCATCTGTACATACTCATCATCCCCAATTAAGTTTAGGTTGTGGGGCACATACTCGAGTCAAAAAAGGAGAGCCTTGAGGGTACTTGACACCATTTCCAAGTGGTGGAGAGTGCTGCCTGGTTCTGGCGTCCTCTCGCGTTCTCGGACACCCCAGCGTTTTCTAGAAGACATCCCTGGAGCTCCGTTCAGGCCGCCGCTTAAACTACCTGGGTCCGGTAATGCCACAAGCCGACCAGCCGAGCAAGCCAGCTTCATCACCACTCCCACCGCCAAGAAACCCTTCTTACCTGGTCACCAGCCCTCAAAAGGATCCTCCGCTGTTCGCAGGGCTTCCGGGTGAAGACGTTGAAGACTGGCTCGAGAAGTATGACCGCGTGAGTGTTATCAACAACTGGGATGAGCCTGCGAAACTCACTCACGTTGCATTCTACTTGAGTGGCGTCGCAAAAACGTGGTTTTTTAACCACACTACAGATTTTCCGACATGGCCCGCCTTTACACGTCAGCTCCGCCAGATTTTTGCCAACCCGTCAGTGCGCTCGGATATCGCCAGAAAGAGGCTTGGTGCACGTGTTCAACGCCCCGGCGAGTCTTAAACTTCTTACATCGAAGATGTTCTCGCCCTTTGCTGCCGCGTCGACAACTATATGGCGGAAAACGACCGTGTGCGCCACCTGCTAAAAGGAATTGCGACTGTCGCTTTTAATGCGCTTGTGGTGCAAAATCACCAAACCATAGCCGATGTTGTCGCTACATGTCAGCGCCTTGAGGAGCTGCAGACCACTCGGGTACAACCTGATATGTCTTATCTGAGCTCAAGTCACGATACAACAGAGCTGCGTGCATTGATCCGCTCTATCATCCGCAAGGAACTTCATGCACAGGCTTCACCTCACCACCTCGATATCCGAACGACGCCACCCGCTACTAGTTTACGCGACGTCGTGAGGGAGGAACTGGCCTTGATGACTGGTACACCAGTTCCGAGTTCACATCCCATGCCCATTGCAAGTTATGCTCACGTTGCTGAAACGACACCTACGCCCCACCAAAGCCTGGCCTCGATGACTGTCACACCTGTCCCGAGCTCATATCCTGTGGCCATTCCAACGTATGCTCAGTTTGCTGCTAGGACACCTGCACCCCAGCAAAGCCCAATGCAGCTACCAGCGTCCGAAGTGCCTGGTTCGCTCAACTCACTCGCACCGCGACCATCTTCCCAGCCGTACAACGCCTGGTGCACTTCGCGGCCGACTTGCTTCTATTGCGGCATCCGTGGTCATATTTCAAGGTTTTGCCGATGCCGTCAGCAAGACGAACGACGAAGCTACGACAACTTTGAACGGGACGACTTCTACGCCACTGGATTACCCTATCGGCGGCTGTATCTGAACAGCACACGTCGGTCGCCATCTCCACAGAACTTTGTCCTAGTTGGCAGTTTCCGGTTTTCACGTCGTCGCTTACCTTCACCGATGCGGCGCTCCTCTTCTCCTTTCCGACCTTCTGCTTCAATCCCCGACCGCCAACTGGAAAACTAAACAGTGCGGCTTCGGGAGGGAAAGCTGCATCTTTCGAACTGCGTCAAACTCCTCCGGGCCGCCCATCGAATGTTTTATTGGTGTATGTTAAAGGTATACAGACAGAGGCACTGGTGAACACAGACGCATAACTTTCCGTAATTCGTGCAGACTTTTGTGCCCGCTTGAAACAAGTTAGGACGCCCTACCATGGTCCTCCCCTTCATTGCGCAGATGGAGTCCCTATTCAGCCTTCAAGTGTTTGCACAGTCCGCGTTTTCATAGATGGCATCCTTCTCCACATTCAGTTTCTTGTACATCCTTGGTGCACTCACGCAGTAATTTTAGGATGGGACTTCGTTTCATCGGCATCAGCTTTCATATCGTGTCGTCAGCGAGTCATTCAAATGTCAGCTACTGAGAGTTCATCCGATGTCGATCCATACAGCTTCTGTTTGTTGCTGCCACTGACTGTTTCAATTCGCCAGGAGATGAACAACTTCTAACGATCGCTTCGGATGCTATAGGTAACAGTGACGTGTTCGTAGCTCCATCACTTCGCTCCAAACCTGTGGGGCTTACCATAGCACCCGGCCTTGTGCAGTTTAACTACGGTAAAGCATTGGTCACTGCCTTGTACCCAACTTCTTCGCCAGTGATGCTGCCCCAGGGCACTGCTGTGAGCTGCTTCGCTGACAGTGGGCCCTTTTCGCTGGTTCCCCTTCACGCAGAATCACCGCCTTTGCCTGCTACTACTGATATCAAGGCTACCACTGTTACTTCAAATGACACCATAAGTCCTCACCTCACTGCCGAGCAAAAGCGAGACCTCTTAAACCTTCTCCAAAAGCACAGCCTCTCGTTTGATGTACATTGCAAAGTTCTGGGCCACACCTCCGTTGCAGAGCACAGCATCAAAACCGAAGGCAGCTCCATTGTATGCCGCCGCCCATACCGTCTGTCTTTAACGGAATGGCAAATCATTGAGGCAAACGTCGCCGACATGCTCAAACGGGATATTATTCGACCTTCATCCAGCTCCTGGTCGTCTGTTGTGGTGTTGGTACGGAAAAAGGATGGCTCTGTCTGCTTTTGTGTTGATTACAAAGCGCTCAATAAGATCACGAAAAAAGACGTATATCCGTTGCCACGCATAGATGATGCCCTGGACTCCCTACAAGGCGCAGAATATTTCTCCAGCCTCGACCTTTGATCCGAGTATTGGCCAATACCTATGCGCGAAGCAGACAAGGAGAAAACAGCGTTTGCGACGCCTGACGGGCTTTACGAATTTAACGTCGTGCCTTTTGGCTTATGCAACGCTCCAGCAACATTCGAGCGCATGATATATACTGTCTTACGTGGTCTCAAATGGAAAACCTGTTTATGTTTTTTAGGCGACATCGTCATTTATTCTACTTTTCCTCAGCACCTTCAGCGTTTGGACGCAGTTCTAACGTGCATTTCGAACGCTGGCCTACAGCTCAATACAAAGAAGTGCCACTTCGCCAGCACAAGCACGCAAGTATTGGGTCACCTTGTCAGCAAAGACGGCGTTCGACCCGACCCCGACAAGGTTGCTGCCGTAATTAGTTTTTCACGTCCGAGCAATCAAAAACAATTGCGAAGTTTCCTGGGCCTGGCATCTTACTTCCGCCGCTTCATCCGTCACTTTGCTGCCATTGCGGGGCCGTTACACAAGCTTCTGACGTCAGGAACGGATTTCACGTGGACTGACGAGTGCGAGTGTGCTTTCCAAGCCCTTAAGCGTGCAGTGACATCAGACCCCGTCCTCCGTCTCTTCGATGAGAGTGCTTCCACTTTCCTGCACACAGATGCCAGCGGCCACGGAATTGGTGCTGTCCTCCTCCAGCGCGACGACACTATACGTGAGAGAGTAGTTGCGTATGCCAGCCGTGCACTAACACCTGCGGAGCAGAACTACTCGATAACAGAGCAGTAATGTCTCGCTGTCGTTTGGGCCATCCATAAATTTCGTCCTTATCTGTATGGACGCCACTTCACTGTGGTTACCGACCACCGTGCCCTATGCTGGTTGTCCTCGCTGAAGAATTTGACGTTGTGTACAGGTCCGGCAAACAGCATCAGGATGATGACTCTCTTTCTCGCTGCCCTCTGTCACTTTTATCTCCAACCACGCATCCTCAATGCTCCTCAGGTGATCAAGCGGCTTCCTCTTCACTCACGTTATCACCCCTGGCAGTTGCTGGGCCACTATCTTTAAACAGCAGCGCCCAGTTTGCCGCGTACCAACGTGACTACCCCTACTGTAACCGCATCATCGGATACTTGAATGGCTCGCCTTCTCCACCTAATGCCAGACTACGTCGTCAGCTACGGCTGTTCATGCTAGAGAACAATGTCCTGCAGCACTATACTTACAATGCGGATAGGCATCAGTGGTGACAGTACTTCCCCGTTCGCTGCGAAAACAAGTTCTCGAAGCATTGCACGACGACCCATCAGCTGGACACTTAGGATTTCAAAAGACCTTCAACTGCGTTAGGAGCCGTTTCTTCTGGCCTGGTCTTTCTACCTTTGTGGCTAAATATGTCGCTTCTTGCGCACTTAGTCAACACCGGAAACGACCACCTTCAGCTCCTGCTGGCTTATTACAGCCCATTCCATGTCCCGATACACCTTTTATCGTTGTCGGAATAGACCTCGTCGGGCCACTTCCCGTAACGCAAGGCGGGCCACCGCCGGATCGTCACAGCCGTCGACCACCTCACACGATACGCGGAGACCACTCCTCTATGCACTAGATCTGCCTCCGACGTTGCCGCCTTCTTTTTAGAAGCTATTGTGTTGCATCAAGGTGCACCTCGCACGTGGTTGAGTGACCGGGGCAAGGCCTTCATGTCGACAATTCTTGACTAAATTCTAAAAACTTGTGGCACAGTTCATAAGACCACATCCGTTTACCACCCGCAGACAAATGGGCTGACAGAGCGATTCCACCGGACTCTAATTGACATGATATCCATGTACACCGGACCGAACCACGATACTTGGGACAAAATCTTGCCGTTCGTAACATTTGCACACAACACCGCTGTTCAACAAACCACCGGGTATTCACCTTTCTTCCTCGTCTATGGTCGTGCGCCGACATTCACCATTGACGCCTCTTTCTTCAATGTAATGTCAAAAACGTCGACGACTACGCCAGAACATTTCGTCTCCAGGCTCGCTGAGGCACGGCAACGTGCTCAACGCAAGATGGAGGCCAGTCAACAAGACCGCAAGCAACGCTATGACAGCTTTCGTCGAGACGTCACCTTCGGTCTTTGAGATGAAGTACTACTTTGGACGCCTGTTCGCACACCCGGATTGTGTGAACAGTTTCAGTCACGCTTTCTAGGACCTTACGTTGTTTGTGAACGAACATCTCCTGTCAATTACATTGTCACTCCCGTCGAGAGTTCCTCGGACCGTTGTTACAGTGCCTCCGCGATAGTCCACGTTTAACGTCTTAAACCCTTTCTTCTCCGTACCTTTCCCGCCTAAGTTTCAGCCGGGCTGGCCACTCAAGTGCGCGGGGAAAACAAGTTTGATCATTATTTATGCGTCCCATCTTTTCATCCGTACATACTCATCATCACCAGTCAAGTGTAGGTTGTGGGGCACATACTCGAGTCAAAAAAGGAGAGTCTTGAGTGTACTTGATGCCATCTTACAATATATATATATATATATATATATATATATAGAAAGCAATTCATGAGAATAGCAGTAGCGTATGCATGTGATATCTGCACTGCGGCTTGTTTGTTTCACGCATACGCATGTTATTAACACGCGCAATGATTTTGATCTACTGTTATTACAGGAAGAAATGAATCATAGCCTCGCCAAATTGATGACATTTTAGTTTTATTCAATGATGGCAATAACTAAATTTATTACACTACACAAAACCGTAATTGGAACAAAAAAAACTGCGCACACTCCCTGCGTTATGTGTTTTTTTTTCTTTTTTTCATTATGCTCCAGTAAATTACCGCTACATATGCGAGTGAACCATGCGAATTCTACCGTGATAGGTAACTTGGCAATCTGCTCACCGATAACTCGAATAGTAGTAGGCACTGCATGCACAAAAGTAAACTGTTATGTATAAATACTCATATATGAAAGTCCAGCTAGAAGTGTATTCCGAGTAATTGTTCTTGTTTCTTATCTAGTAGACATGTGTCACCAGGCACAGGTTTGTTGCTGCTTCATCCTTGCAGAGCACATAGTTTCCGCAGCCACCGACAAAAGCACTCGGCGTTCAATGTAATTCGCATCGTTCCGCTGCCCGTTGGGCACCGCACTGAAGACGTTCACAAATGATAAAACGCACCTGGCAATTCCGCGAACAACAGAGAACGCAAGCAAGCACAGAACAGTAAAACACGTGAAGGGGTGTGTCATCGCCGACAAATTTTACGAGCGGGCCTTGCCATGCATACTCATGTTGCGCAAGTGCTTCACTTAGTAATAATAGCGTGGGCAAAGGGCGCTAGAAAAAATATTTGTTGTAATAATTTAAACCTTCATGTATTCTTTGTTCATTACACCTGCCTAGTATTTTGGGGAAAAGAAATATTATTTGTAAATGCTATTGATTCTTTCGACTTGTATTCAAGCTTGATTTTTTCCACTATTAGTGATTGTTCCCTCCAAAAGTAGTCGCGCTTCAATCGCAGCTTCCATAACTCGCCATGCTGATGTCACTGGCAATAGCTTCTGAACCACTTTTCGCCCGAACCCTCACGACTGATGTGAATAGACCTTGCAGGGTCTTTTATACGATTGCAGCCAAGAAAAATGTCCTCATAGGGGATGTATGCGCCCCGAGGAGAACTTCATTGATTCAACCCTTCAGCTGTTGACATTGAACCAGTGAAAAGCACGGTCGTCGGTGTCATGAATCTCCCATAGGCAGCGAGCATGATGTATCCCGAGCAACGAAATTGAGTTGGCTGCAACACCGGGCACCCTCGTCGTCTAGCTAGTGACAATCGACGGCAACCCGTCAGCTTTCCTACGTGAACCACGAGCTGCCATGGTTCATGTGGAACGTTTTATTCGACGTTTTTCAACGAATATGTTATTATACACAGTGCTTAAATAATGTTTTTGAGTGTGCTGCGTCGTACCAGAAGCTGGAAAACGAGAGCCTAACGTTATATTTTTTTTTTGTCTTTCTGTAGCTTCCAACCTGTTCCATTATTTCATTGACATAACGCATTTTATTTACTTTAACCTGATGTAGTGTTCTCTTAGAGCACAGACTCTCTTGTAGCTGTTCATTTCATTGCAGGTATTTGTGTTTTTTGTCTTAGCTCTTGCAATTGCCTTTGTTTTAACTAGATTATAGCTTGTCTGTCTTTAACGAAATGTCTGTGATTTCTCTATGAGTACGTGAGTCAGACCCGAACACCACTACACGTGCAACCCCGCATGGCTCGACAGGCCTACAAAGAATAATAAGTGCACCACTTGACGGATTTAAGGGTTAGTGAAGTGAAAGTCTGCGAGTCTGCCGCACGCCTCTATTAGATCGGCGAGGCCACCCGAAATATGTGTGTTACGTATCAAAAGACTATAGCATTCGCCGCGGTTCTTCCTACTGCCACAAAACCCACTTCAATTTTGTATCTTCTTTCCAAGGAACTTGAACACCTTTTTCTCTTTGGTGCTCGAACTCGAGCAACCGATAGCTACACAACCGACCATGATTATGCAAACGATTAGATTGCAGCACTATCGAAAGAAAAGGCGTGTCTACAGCTCGAAAACCTGGCCAGCCGAACAGCACACGAAGCATATCTTGAAACGGAAGCCAGTGTAGACTGCGCATTCCACGATCCTTTGCGGCTAATGTACAGGTGGTTTTCCACAACGGTGAATGGGAGCTACCACGTTTAACACGTCATCTGATGGCGTTATCTTTTCCGCTTCTTTAACGTCACTATAATGGTCTGCCGATTAATCTCCACCACTCCCAGGTTTAAGGCCAGCAAAGTGGCCTGGCGCATAGTCCACACCACCCATTTCTCTTTTATTTCTATTAGGCACTGCGCTGTGTCGCCTTATGGTTGACATAAATTAGGTGCTTTTTTTTTCATTTTCAATATTCTATACCACTGCCGTTTCTCCCCGTAGGCTGCAGGGAGACGTCCGCCACATGCCCCGTCACGGCCACATCATCGAGGGGAAGGCCAATTAAGGGGCTTTGGTGCGGTAGCACCATCTAGTTTCGCATAGACACAATAGCTGCGGAAAACTGTCTATTGGCCTCTGTGGTCCTTCGGCCAAGTACTCATATTGCAACAAACATACATAAGCCAAAGTTTTTTTGCACGCCCGCATATTCTCGGTGAGCTCCCGCATTTCAACGGTAAGATGCAATACATCTTAGGGCGCCCACTGCCGATACGTCCAAAAACCACCAAACGAATATGAGACACCGTATTGGAGGTTTCCAGAAATCACTACTAACTGGGGTTGTTTTACGTGTGCCCCAAACTCGATACAAGGGCCTCAATCCTTTTCGCCTCCATATAAAATGCAGCCGTCACCGCTGGGATTCGATCCCGCCGCCTGCGGGTCAGCAGCAGAGTGTCTTAGCCAATAGACCACTGTGGCAGGGGCTGGTGCCTTTGTGGACCAGTAAATTGCGAAACACGTTGACATGTTTTCTTGTTCTTAATAACATGTTGTGCAAAGAAATTTGGGTTGATTTATTGATTGATGAAAAATCGGCATTAGCCAGGTACAGTGGAAATCAATGATGTGCGCAGCCCTAATGGAAAAGGATGATACGTCACTTCAAGTACCCCAGGTGGTCGAAATTCCCGAAGCCCTCCCCTACGGTGTCTCTCATAATCATAGGGTGGTTTTGGTAAGTTAAACCTCACATATCATTCAATCAATGTCACTTCAAAATTAGCACAACAAGGCAGACGTAAATTATGCTCTACATGATTTCCGTGCCATGAGTATCATGTTTGCACCTGGAATTTGTGTTCGTGGTCCATACGCGGCACGTCGCACTAACTCTGTTGTATATAAAGGTAGCAAAACAGCCAAGAGTGCACTATGAGCGTAGCATGTAGTCGTGTTTTACGTCAAATACACGTCATGGTTATGTTTGGACGTGTCGTTTGCCTTCGCCATTCATTCACGCAACGGTACACCAAACTAGGTTTATTGAAAAAGCGAAACGGCTGCGAGCGCATCATGAGCGTGGTATAAAGTCATGTCCTTACATAACACGCACATCATGATCATCATGTTTGCACCAATCACATACCCTCCTTTTCTATACCGGTCAAGTAACACCAAGATTGGTTTATGTGAAGCAAGCGAAATGGTCGCGAGTGCACCATGAGCATAGAAAGTAGTCAAGTTATACTTGACGTACATATCATGACGCGCATATCATGATGCGTTGGGATACGTTACTTACCTTCGCCAGCCATTCACGTAACATAATACCAAATTCGGCAAATGTGAAGCTAGCGGAACAGCTGCGAGTGCATCATGAGCGTGGTATGGGGTCGTGTTCTTGCATGACACGCATATCATGATTATCACGTTTGTACCAGTCATATACCTTCTTCATCCATTGACATCAATAATACCAAATTCTGTAGATGTGTAGCTAGCGAGATGGCCGCGTGTACACTTTGAGGGTAGCATATAGCCATGTTTTACAAGACACGCATGCAATGATTATTATGTTTGGAAGTGTAATTTACATTCGTCGTTCATCACGTCTAGTAATACCAAGTTTGCTTAGTGTGAAGCTAACGAAACTACCACGAGCGCACCATGAGCGTCGTGGCAGTCGTGACCTACATGACATGCATGTCGTGATTTCCACGTCAGGGTCTGTCACTTACTTTTGCCATGTACTCATGCCATCTCTTACAGTTTTGTAATATATCACGTGAACGAAACCACAGCAAGAGCAGAAGACCATGACATAAATTATGACATTCATGCCCTACATGTCATGATTTTCATGTTATAACTATTCACTTATGGTGGTTATGTAGTCATGGTATACCATACCAATTTTGGTAAACATCCTTATTTCGAAACGGCCAGGGGAGCGAAATGACGTAGGCGGCTAGATAGATAGATAAATAGATAGATAGATAGATAGATAAATAGATAGGTATATAGATAGATAGATAGATAGATAGATAGATAGATAGATAGATAGATAGATAGATAGATAGATAGATAAATAGATAGATAGATAGATAGATAGATAGATAGATAGATAGATAGATAGATAGATAGATAGAAAGATAGATAGATAGATAGATAGATAGATAGATAGATAGATAGATAGATAGATAGATAGATAGATAGATAGATAGATAGATAGATAGATAGATAGATAGATAGATAGATAGATAGATAGATAGATAGATAGATAGATAGATAGATAGATAGATAGATAGATAGATAGATAGATAGATAGATAGATAGATAGATAGATAGATAGATAGATAGATAGATAGATAGATAGATAGATAGATAGATAGATACGCTCATATTCGCCGAAGTTCACTAAAAAATGCTTCGCATTGAAAACCTGGTTGGTAAGAACGTTTGTGTTCTGTTTGCTACAAACTTCGATATGAGGGAAATGGCATCCCTACATTTGGCCACTTTCTGCCTGAACTATGGATTTTTTTGAAATTCACCCTGCAGCAACCGAACTTTGGAAGGTCACGTTTTCTGTGATTGCAGCATTTCTCACTAGATGGCGCGCCGCGAGCCAGAACATTGGTTGGTGGCAACTAGGGGGTCTTTTTGACAGGAGGTATAGACAGATGCGATTCCAAAGTGGTGCCAATATCTAAGACACGTAGAGTTCGGGGGAAAAATCAACGTAAGTACGAGGGCTGAGCAAACTCAGACGTAGCGTATATTAAGCATGCAGGATGGCGGGAATAGTTTCAAGTGGGGAGAAATAGAAGAATAGGTAAGGGAGGAGAAGCTGTTGGTATATGAGTTTGTAGGAACACATCTTTGCGACATGGAACAAGCACCTAGCAATCCGGACTACGTATAGGAGTATTGTAATAGAGCAGAAGGCAGCAGGAATTGGGGTTGTTTTGGGGCATTTATTTATAAAAGTACAGACTGGCAAAAGGACAAGTGGGAGTGCAGGGAACATTGATGGCTATAAGGGAAAGTGACAGGGCAGATTAAACGGCTAGGTTTTGTATACTTGTCCACGGGAGCAAAAAGCCAGAAAGTAAAACCGAGAAGTAGAGCCGTGCGTAGAAAATGACATTGATGAACTAGGGGAACTTTGCGGGGTAATTATATTACGAGATATGAATGCGTGCATAGAAAATATGAATAGTTATACTGACTCAACTGGCAGAATGCAAGTGGGTTTGTTTGAAAGGCATGATGTATTCATTTGCAACAGTACCGATAAGTGCGAACGGCAGATAACATGGGAGGTGGGAAGGCTGCAGTTGACGATAGATTGCGCAATAGTGTCACTAAGGATGTATGATCGGCTAAGGGTGATTAAAATAGAAAAATATGGGTCTAGAAGCTTAGGTAATGATCACCATTGTGTCCCGCTGAGTTTTGGAAAAGAAACAAAAAATGTGAAGGAGGCGTGATGAGCAACCAAATGAAAATATTTATTGCGAAAGGCAAATATAAATGGCAACTAAAGAGATTGAAAAAATAATCACCGAGGATGATAAAACAATGTAAACGTACACAAATTGAAGGCGGTCGTTTGAGCTAGAGTTTGCTAAGGTACGAGTCAAATCAACCGGGAAAAAGAGACACATACCCAAAAGCTGGTGAGATAAGGGAGGTAAAAGAGCAATAGTGAGTTGTCAGGAAGCCTCCCGGGAACACAGGTATTCTAAACAGAGAGGTGAACATGAGATGATGCCCGAGAAAAATAGGACAACCTTTTGGGCTGCAGAAGGGAAGCGTTCAATGTAATCATTCAAAAGATTAGAAGAAGGGGGCTCAATGGATGGTGGAAGTGAACAAAAAAAGGACAGAAAGGCAGCTGTAAAGTTTTGGAACCAACTCTATTCTCTGAGTAGTAAGACAAGCATGAAAGAAAGGTTTATAGCGGCAGTTCAGTGGTTTCGGCTAGAAGGAGATGAGGCAATCAAATATATAAAATCAAAGATTACAAAAAATATAAACACAAAAGAAGCGCTGCATGCACCATACCGGAGGAAGATGGACCAATTAGTGCAGTGGCTCCACTGGGACATTCACAGTGAGAAAGGGCAGAAAAGAGGGTTTCTAACAGCACACGAACAGGCCCTGACGGCATCCCAATGGTGCTTATGAAGAAACTAGGACCAAGCTTCAAGAAATGATTAATAGAGGCCACGAGCAAAGCAATCATGAATGGTGAAGCCCCCAATGGTTATAAACTAAGCAGGATGAGCATGGTTTCATAAGGAAAGGGGGACAAAGCTGATATGAAGAACTACCGTACTATAACAGGGACGTCAGTAGATTACAGGCTGGTGATGCAGATAATAAAAAAAGACTACCGAGATGGGTGGAGAATAAGGTGGTGCTGGGAGAACTACAAAATTGGTTCCATAAACGAAGGAGGTTAGAGGACAATTTGTTCTCATTGATACAATGTATTGAAATACCAGAAAGAAAACACAGGTCCCCGTAAGTGGCATTTCTGGATATCAAGGGAGCTTACGATATTGTGATTTAAGAAGACTGGTGGGCAATATTGAACACACTAAATGTGGAAGATGGAACAAGTAATATTGTAAAAGATAACTATAAAAGTAAAAAGGTAGTTATCAAATGAGAAGACCAGGTATCTGAACCTATAGAGATACAATGCGGCTTCGACAGAGATGTCCTTTGTCACTTTTGTTGTTTATACTGTATCTCCAGGGACTAGAAGCCAAATTAGAGGGGAGTCGACTCGGATTCCACCTCTCTTTTGCCAAGGAAGGTTAACACATTGAGCAGTCATTTACAGCATTGATGTATGCAGATGATTTAGTAGTAATATCCGACAACAAGGAATATATGCAGGCATTATTAGACATCTGTGGTAATGAGGAAGATTGGTTAAATTTGACGTTCAGTAGGGAAAAATTAGCAATCATGATTTGTAATGTTAGCAAAGGCAGTGAGCATAAGATACAGAAAGTCGCGCTATAAACAGTGGATAAACACAAATATTTGAGCGTATGCATAAACAACGGGGCTGAGTAACTAACAGAGCACGAAAGATACACTATGACTAAGGGCGACGGGAATGCAGCCGTAATAAAATATAAAGCACTGTGGAACTACAATAGTTATGGCGTTGGGAAAGGTATTTGGAAAGGTGTTACGGCCACGGGTTTGACGTTCGGCAAAGCAGTCTTGTGCGTGAAGTCAGAGGTTCAAGCAAGATTCGAAATTAGAGAACATGGCATAGATAAGAGCTGCGTTGGGCACTCAAGGAAATACTCGAAATCAAGGGGTACAATGTGACATGGGATGGACATCGTTTGAGTGCAGGGAAGCTAGCAGCAAGATAGAATTTGAGGAGTGATTGAGAAAAATGAGAGAAGAGCGTTGGGCTAAGAAAGTTTTCAGCTACATTTACATGAAGAATGTTGATACTAAATGGAGGAAGTGAACACAAAAATTGTCAAGCAAGTATTTAGACAACAGCAAAATACCAAGCGCAAAGGCAAAATCAGTTAAGAATAAGGTGAAGGAAACAGAGAGGGACATGTGGAAGACTGGAATGCTTACGAAGTCATCACTGGAGACCTACCTAACCTTTAGGCAGGAAGTTGCAAGGAAAAAGGTCTATGATAGTTCTCGGGGGTAGTACTCTGCTCTTCGAGGCTAGAACGGGAGTATTGCGTACCAAGACTTACAGAGAAAAAAACTATAGACACGGTATGTAGTGCGTGTGGAGAGGAGGAAATGGCTGAACATTTGATAATGTTCTGTAAAAGGCTGCATCCTATAGTCCAAGATAATGGCACGGAATTTTTCTAAGCATTGAGGTTCATCAATCAATCAATCAGTGAAATTTTATTTTTATGAAAAGATATAGACAATTACAGGGATTATTCGGACCGATAGCCTAAAGTGGCTAGTGGACGGTCCAACACAATGTGCAACATAAAAAATCCACAGGTCAGCTTTGAGGTAACAAACAAAAGCAATCATATAAATACAGATAACACAGTAATACGCTTTTTCTTGTAGACATGCATACTTATTAGCTTGAAGCTATCTTTCTATATATACGCACCTATTTAAAAGATACAGTGAAACTCGAATCAAACACACACATGCTTGCATGTCTTGACTCTACAGAAAGAATGATTCACATGCCAAGCTGAAATTACGAGCCGTTTTAACCTCTAGGGGGATCGTGTTCCATAATTTTGTTCCATTAAACTGTATCAGTCTTTTTCCGTGAACTATAAAACATTTGGGTAGATTCAAATAACCATTCGAAACATGTCACGTATTGCGTGTAGGAATTAAAAAAATATCAGCAAGGAAAGGTGAATTTCTATTAATTATTTTATTTACTGAAACGGCAATTTTATAGTCGGGCAACATCGGAACCAAGAAAATGCGTTGTGGTTGGAAAATGTTACAAACTGATTCACCTTGGCTTATGATTTTCAGCGTACGCTTTTGAGATGATTCAAGAGTTTTTAGATAACTGTTGTACTTTGCAAGCCACGATTCCAGACAGTAACCTATTTGGCAATGACTCAATGAAAAGTAGAGTGTGCGAAATATAGCTTGTGGAAAATATTGGCGAGCTTTTATTAGAGAATAGCCGCCATAGGCTATCTTTGCGCACACACTCTGTACTTGCTCATGCCAGTGTAAATGTTCATCAAAAGTGACGCCTAAATATTTAAAACAAGGAACTTGAAAAATAGGAGCGTTGTTTTTTGTTAGGTTAAGAGATTCAGCGTGTATATGTGTCCTACGAGAGTGAAACACCATGTGCTTACAGTCAGCTAAAACACCAGTAGTTAACAGTCAGCTGATGCCTGGCAAACCATTCCGAAATGTTCGATAAATCGGTCATCGCGTCATTTTGTAGATCTGCTAAGAAGCGTCCTGTGAAAACTAAAACAGTGTCGTCCACGTACATCAGTGCCTTCGACCTCTGTAGGGATCACGGGACATCATTGATTTAAAAAGAGAACAATATAGGGCCCAAAACTGAACCCTGTGCACCCCGCATTTATTATAACCGTAAGATGACTTGATGTCACCAATGACGACCTTTTGTTTGCGTGAAGATAAATAGCTAGAAGAAAAATCAAGCGAGTTACCTTTTATACGAGAGGAATGCATTTTTTCCAGTAAAATGCAAGGACTAATAGCATCAAACGGCTTTCGTATGTCTAAAAATACTGCTATTGCTATGTTGTTTGCATATAGCGCGGAATTATTATATTGCGTAAGCATCGAAACGGCAGCTGAAGTGGACCTGTTAGCAACAAAGCTGTGTTGCTGGGGACAATGTACATTCTGTTCACTCAAGAAGCGCCTTATTTGCGACGAAATTAGTTTTCCAGGCGTATTGTCAATACTTTTCAGGACAGATATTGGTCTGTAGCTGTCCGGAAGATTCAGATCACCAGATTTGTACACTGGTATTACTTTGGCGGTCTTAAGGATACTAGAATAAGTTTTAGAGGAAAATGCATGATTAAATATATGGCATAAGGGACCACACAAAACATCAATATTCTCCTTTAAAATCCTTCATGATATGGCGTCATGGCCAGCTGCCTCGTTCCCTGGTAACTTATTAATACCTTGTCGGATGTCAGCCTCAGTCACAGCACATAGATTGAAATTATTCGTAACAGTACATGGTGCCTTTCAATTCGGCATATGAGCAGGGAACTTCCTCGCAAGTCCGAGACCAACGTTAGTAAAGTAATTGTGAAAGTTGTCGGCCACTTCGCAAGTTGGATTATCAGGTATAATGCGTTCTTTAATACCCATGCCAGTGACGTCTTTAACAATCTGCCATATCGTCTTCGTGTTACCATTATTTTTTTTCACTATAATGGTATAGTAGCACTTCTTAGACTTTCTTATCATTTCTACTGACTTATTTCTGTAAACCTTAAAATTTTGATGGTAGTATTTATGGCTCCTCTTATTTTTTTTTTTCATTTGTCGTAGTAAAAATTTTTAGGCTTCAAAACCTCAAGCATATTTTATTCATTCATAGACATAAGGCATGGTCGTAATTTCAGTGCGAACAGCTACGCGTTGATTGTTCAGTGACATCCACAATGCATTGTACAATGTTATCACACTCGACGCCCTCGTTTTCATCATAGAGGACATCAAAATTCGTTTCTTGTAGTAGTTTTTGCACGGAATTATAGTCGACACGTGTTGTTCGTTTAACGGCAGGTATGTCAGGAGCACAAATGTGTTTCTGGGGTAAAAATAGAAAGTTGAGATTGTGATTCTCAATAGCAATAGCGCATACGCCTGCCGATACTTCCAGGTCAGCGTTACACAACAGGTTATCAATAATCGAATCCGAGTGGCCTGTTATGCGAGTAGGTGATAGAATAGCATTTCCCAGAATAACTGATTGTAGCAAAAACGCGTAATCATCACATGTATCTCCAGACAAGTCTATGTTAATGTCACCGCCGACAATAAGAGGTGCTTTAGAGGCCACAATGTGAATCAAGGTACTTTCTATCACAATAATGAAGTCAGCCACAATGGAATTTGGTGGACGTTTTATTACACCGATGATAACATCATTTTGAAGATGAATAAGAAGAGTGTGTACCGATGAACTGCAGCATGAGTTATTGCTAAGGTGAGCGAAACTAAAACAGTCTGATAAATAACTCCACGCCCCCTGCTTGTGTAGCACTGTTTTTAGGTTTCGAAAGCATGACGTAGCCGGGTAGATGAACTGATTCGCTTTCTCGAAGCGAAGTTTCAGTTATAGCGATGACATCATATTTAATTGAGTGTTGTGATAAGTACGAAAGCAGATGATCAAACTTCTTCTTTATGCCGCAAATTATACAATGTAATACTGCGAAATGATCCTGCTGCAGCCATATGTTTTCAAGCTCAGAAAAAGAAAACGCTATTTAAAAATATAAGAAACTACAGGTTTACAGAAACAAGCAGGCAATCCTCAAACACGTGACGTGAAGCACACGTGAATTATCCGCCTTCCACATCAAAATCTATCCATCATTTACCCAGGTGTACTTCCAGTTTTTTTCCGCTTTGTCTTTAGGGCGGCTGTTAGCAATTCCTTGTTTGCCAGAAATAAGGGCTGATTTACGTATACTGGAGATACTATGCCCTGAAAACCTAAAGCTGTCGTGTTAAGTCGTTGCTTCAGTGAAGGCAAATAGACTTTAAAAGGGGTCAAAATAACCAGAAGAAGGCCAACTGATCGGTGACTACAATCCAGGTGCAAGTGAAATTCAATACTTAATTACATGGTGACATACTTAAATTTATGGCTAGGTGGCGTGAACCGTCACCCGATCTGAAGGGCATAGCGGGATCCATACAATCAATCATTCATTATTTAATTCACTCATTCATCCATCGATCCATTCATCCATCCATCCGTCCGTACAGCCATCCATCCATTCATCCATCCATCTGCCTTAATGTGCCTCAATGAGCTCCTCCGGAGACGCGTGCATATCTAGGCATCCTTGAAGGCATCGGTTCTCAATGGCCCGAGCGCTTGGCTCCTCAACGTCGTTCAAAAAAAAAGGGTGGTGAAGAGAGCAGTGTGGCGTCGTATCTCTCTCCTGGAAGGCCACCTCAACAATGTCACACATGGGACGGGTAATGGGAGAGAGAAAGGAATGTGAAAGAGAGAGAAAAGGAGAAGGGTGTCGGTGATGTTTGGTTTGGCCGCGCGAACTCGTGCCGCCTCCGAGCCGGGAGAAGAGGAAACAAACCGTCAGGCAGGCTGGCCTGGCGATAAGGATCTTAACTACGTTCACTTGGTTCTCGTCGCTTCGTAGGCATGGCAGCACGTTACAAGTTCCTGCTATGAGTGTTACGCACGGGTGCCGATATCCTCAAGCCCCTTTACCTGCCCACTCTCAACCTTGTTGAAGAACGCCTCATAGTTCCACATCTGCCATTTATGAGCTTCAGGCATTAGACTCACGGCAGCGGCCAGTACGGCATAAAGGGGCAGGTGGTCACTGTGCCAATCGACGAAACCAACTTGTGCAATACTGGCCGTGGAACGTGTGCAACAACTCTGCCTTCGACGTACACATCATACGCTGGCTCATTACCACCCCTTTCAACAAATTGGTTGATTGACAGATATCTGGGGCATAACGTCCCAAACCACCATATAATTTTGAGAGACGCCGTAGCGAAGTGCTCTGGAATTTTTGACCACCTGGGGCTCTTTAATGTTCACCCAAATCTAAGCACACGGGCCTACAGCAGTTTTGCCTCCATCGAAAATGCAGCCGCGATTCGATCCCGTCACCTGAATGTCAGCATCCGAGTACCTTCGCCAGATTTGATCCCATGACCTGAAGGTCAGCATCCGAGTACCTTCGCGACCAGACCACCACTGCCGCCGTGGCGGGGCTTCTACGGAAATTTTCTTGCCATGAAATGTCCCATGTACTGGGAGGGGTACTGGGATCGATACCCAGCACCTACACCAGATGTCATGGGTTTGTGACGTCGACAAAGGAAGCAGACTCTGGTTTGAAGATCAAACAGTTTACTCAGCCGAACTTGTACTCGGTCATGCCAAGTTTACGAAAAGACAGAATATAGTGACACACATCGGCACTGAGAGTGGCGAACTGAGCGTCGATCGTCGATCAACTGACAAGCGGTGAAGCGCGTCAGCATTCATACGCGTGCGGTCGAACGTTCTGGCGTTATCGCCAGCGGCCACGTTGCTTCCAGAATAATCTGTAATGCTGTTGTGGTGGGCGTGGTCTGAACTAAATAATCTACTACGGTCCCGAAGCTTCTCTAACACTGCAGGCACAGTTTGTGCTGAGAATGCCATAGTGTGTAGCAGGAATATAACAAAACTTGAAGAATGAACGTGGCAATATAAAGAATTGCATTACCCGTAGCATGCGTTCTTCTTTTCCTCTTTGCTATTGGCCTCAAGGTCTTGGAGTGGCGCCCTCTCACGTGTGACATAAATTTGTGGACTCTGCTCTCAACCGCGCTGCAGCAGCCGCTGCTTCGGTGCGTGGATCGTGTGCTTCTAGCGAGCACTTTGCCGAACGAACAGCCTCGTGAGGGTCAACTAGCATCCGCAACGAGTGTTTTCGAATTCAATGATGAGTTTGTTATAGTTGTAGCCCGATCGACTGGGCCAAGAAACTTCCAACATGTCCGACGAGCATGCCGATGCCGCCGACCGTATTTCTGGTAAGCAAGTCTAACTACGTGTGCATGTGCTTGCTCTTCATCTGCAGTTTCCGCCATGCGATGCCTATTAGTTTGGAGTTTTTTTTCCGAAATTTCAATAAGCGTGCTCTTTCCATAATCTAGAAGCATGTAGATACAGTAATTGCGAGAAGTCGCGGTATCTCATTGACGGCGCGGTGGTGTACGGCGCAAGTTACGTTGAATGCGTAGCCGAGGCCGTCAAAGGACATTGCGTTACCGTCGCGGCTATGGTCTTGCAAACACGTGGGCTTTCAAACCCACCACGCAACTTCCCCGTGATGACCGAGTGCTGCGCAATGATGAAGTATTGCTCTGTGTCTCGGTGCGCTTCACCCGTCCGTTAAATGGACGTTAAACTTCACAACGATCCTAAAGGAAAGGTTGCGCCAGCCCATTTTCTTGGGATTTTTTTTCTGCGGTGCAAATAAAGTGACAGTGAACACGAGGACATGAGTTGGATTCGCTGATTTCTGCGGCCCTGGCATTCGCAAACAACACTTGACATATTTACTGCATAGCAGCTAATTGAATTGCTTCTTCGGCAGTCAATCTACCATTTGTGGCACCTACTAGAAATATGAAGCAGCATTAAAATATTCAATTTGCAATAATCGTGCTTGAATTGCAGTTATGGATGTCCACAGGGCGCAAGCCCGTGTTGTATTGCTGCAACATAAGTCTTGAGGGGTAGGTGCTGGTGTGGCTCGGGGAGGGAGCAAGTTCCGCCTTATTGTACCCCCCCCCCCCTGGCCGTTTCAGTAATGTTTGTTCAGTGAGAGATTCTGAAGTAGTTCATATAAATACCTCATGGCGCTGTCACTTAGGTATCAGAATATAATAAATAGTTAACGCCGAAAGTATATACCATGGACAAGGCCTTAAAGATTAACGTGGCAAAGGCTAGCTGGATGAGTTCGCATTGACGCACGTAGCATATCGAAAAGCTTAGGCAGCTCTGCCTAATGTATCTGCATAGCTTTCGGTGAGAACCTTTATTGAATATACATTACACAGCAACTGCAGGTGTCACTTACAAAATTATGGTAAGCAGTGCGATAAGCGCGCGCTTGTCTTGATCAGTAAACTATGTATATATACGTGAAAACTATTCAAGTAAAGCCGTAGTCTCAGATGTCCGGCGTCACTCGGCTGTGCTCACGAGGCGTGCTTACCCGAGGTGACTCGTAGGCCACGTCGTCAGCTCTCTGTCTATAGGGGCCTTCGCGGTTTGGTTTTGGGACGGCACCTTACCTGGCGTAAGTCGCCTACGCTTGTAGCCCGTGTGCAATGAATGGCTGAAGTACTTGCGAGGCACTGAAACACGGTTGCAAGCTTACTGAATAGTGGCGCGTAGGGCACAAGTAAAAAAAGTCACTGTCGATGAAGGCGTGGGCACTTTTCCTTTCCGAGTTTGACTATCAACTTCTTGCTCAGCTTCGGGTTCATAGATTAATTGTGAGAGCTAACGCCCTTTTCAAGGGTGGGTGATAATACAGACGCACAGAGCAGTAATTCACCAAAGCGCAGCAGTCACCGCGCATACAAGCGGCCGCAGTTTCAAGAAACAAAACCCCGTGCTTTTAAAATGGGCGTCAAAAGCGGACACCCACAATTGTTACTGCCGCGTCGGAGCCACCACACAGAATACAACCAATTCAACTGCTTCTTTGTCGAGTTTTACCAAGACAGTGATTTCTACCCGGCGCCGCACCTCAAAAACGCGTGAGTCCTCAAAGTGACGTCCTAAAAGCACAGTTCGAAGCTTCACCATCGGTCGCACACAAGGCCAATAAAAAGCGACGCAACTTTTCTACTCCACATATTAAAATTAGTATTTTAAGGTAATGACTTCTTGAGCGATATTGTCATGAGTTGATTGGATTGATTGATATGTGGGGTTTAACTTCCCAAAACCACCATATGATTATGAACCCAAATGTGAGTACACGGGGCTACAACATTTTCGCCTCCATCGATATTGCAGCCGGGATTTATTCCCACGACCTGAGGGTCAGCAGCCGAGTACCTTAGTCACGAGACCACAACGGTGGGGCATATTGTCATGAGTAAAAGGGCACGGAGGAAGAAACATATCTTCCCTCGTGGTGAAAGGGGGCGATGTGAGCGAGGCGCCGGTGGTGCGCATACGGGTCACGTTCACGTACGAGAATAAACACAAAGGCTCGTGGCACGCAACACGAGCCATAATGGAAAATCCCATAGGATGAGTGGTCACTGTGCTGTGGGTCTTCGCGCTGCGAAGATAAGCGAAAGCAGCGTCGCTACAGCGACAGAAGCAGTAGCCGCCTGGTTCTGAAGGTTGTAGGCGTAGAGGCCCGAGGAGTAACCATCGAACTCTGAAGATCCAAGTGAGGCTGTCCGGACACTCCGCACGCTTTCACAGCAATTTCCGGTGGACCTACAGCTGTCCCACTTCGCGCCAGTATGGTAGCAGCCCACACTAATCATCGGAGTGCCCGTCCACATGTAACTGTGCCATTGACGAGTTAAGCTTCATCTAGCTGGGCTGAAAGCGATAAGTCCGGGACACCGGCAATGATGACTAATGACTTGTAGTACGGAGACAACTGACGGCGACCTCGGAAGCCCCCGTAAGATGTCGACGACACATCGGACGAACCGTCGACATGGCACATACATGTAGTCGACGCGACCTTTAAAATGTTTCATTATTAAGACGCCATATTGGCTAGTTACCGGCTAAGGCTTAAGGCGAATTTAAACTGGACTCAGTTGGTGTGCGGCTGTTTATGTACGCATTTTGTTGAAATATTTTGAATGTTCGCGAGTGTTTCTTTATGATTTTCATTTTTCTGTTGAAAAAGTGTTTTTTATTGCTACTCTCGTCTCAATCTCTCTCAATTCAAATCTTAACAAGCATTTCCAAGAATATCATGACAAATAACAATATGGGAACGTTTTTCGAAACACCCGTTCACAAATGCTCCGCCCCCGCCACGGTGGTAGAGTGATTATTGGGCTTGACTGCTGTCTCGAAGGTCGTGGAATCGAATTCCGGCTGTGGTGGTCGCATTTAGATGAACGCCTAATTCTTGAGGCCTGTGTACGTAGACCCAAACGCACGGTAAAGAAAACGAGATGCATGGTCTAGATTAGTGGATCTTATCACTACAGCATCACGTATGTTCGTATCCAGAATTTGGGATATGAACCAAAAAAACTATAATTACAAATTTTCAGAGAGGCACATAACGGCGGTAGGACAACCCGGCCATTACATCGTACTATTTGCGTGGGAAAAACAGCCTTGAGATTCACTAGCCCTTTCGGATATCCCAGAGAGTACATACATGAACTGCGCACTATCTCAAGCAAGTTCAGGAGGCTTCGACTACGACGACGCACCTTGTATGTTTAGGATATAATATTTATTTTATGTCAATACTGCAGGCCCTTCTCGAGCCCATGCAGGAGTGGGTTGAGAAAAAAAAAAACATCGATACAGAGCAACACCACCTATACAGAGCAATATGTATGAGCGAATACCAATGACAAGGAATATGAACATTATGCAGTAAACAAGGTGTACATATAAAAATCAAACAGTATTATAATAACTGTGCTTGCTGATGGGGTAGCATATGCAATACTAGTGATACCAACTATTTTACCATTTGAAATCAAAACTCTGAATGCTGCTAATGAATTCATTGACAGTTTAGAAGTTTAGAACATCAGCAGGCCGTGTATTCTATTGGAAAATGGTTTGTAAAATAATAAATATTTGAAGAGTTATTATGACAGGATTGTTGTCGCATCGTTCTATTATGATTCATCTAAGTTGAATGTCAGAAAGGCGTACAAATGTGTTGCGCTTGGTGTATTCGATAAGATCGCTGATGAAGGAGGTATAAAAGTTTTGTCTAAAACCAGACTACGTTGTAGAAGTGGTTGGATATCAGCCCTGACCATCAAGTTCGTAATGGATGTTTGTTGTGAATATTTTAAATATATAAGCCGCAATGCTAAGTTCTGTATGCGTTACAATTCATCGGTTAAATATTTTTGGTGTTGAGTCCATACTTAGTCCGTATACTCTAAAGCTGGCTTAATGAGTGTTTTATGCGCAGTTAGTTGAACGCTGGGAGGGGTGTTTTTAGTTTTTTTTTCTGAACAACTGCAGCTTAGAGCCTTTTGATATACGTGTAATATGACATTACCAGTTTAATTTTGTCGTAAAAATTACTCCGAGATAATTGACTTCACCACACTTCTTCAGCGGGACGTTATCGAAGGTGTACTGGTACTGAAAAAGTTTTCTTTTATGGCGTAAAAGAAATACTAGCTGTTTTATTTGCGTTTAGTTTCATTTACCATTCGTTAAACCAGTTTTGTATAGAATCCAAGCAATTATTCGATTCTATTTGGCAGTCGCTGTTATTTAATGTTCTGTAAACTACGCCATCATCAGCAAATAATCGCATTTGTACTTATAGATAATTGCGTGATTGAATAGCTATGATGTAGATCAGGAATAGCAGTGCCGCAAGCACTGATCCCTGCGGCACACCAGAATGAGCGTCAATAGTAATCAAACGTAGTACATGGCTGCTGACCCGCAGGTCGCGGGATCGAATCCCGGTTGCGGCGGCTGCATTTTTGATGGAGGCGGAAAAGCTGTAAGCCCGTGTGCTCCAATTTGTTTGCACATTAAAGAACCCCAGGTGGTCTAAATTTCTGAAGCCCTCCACTACGACGTCTTTCTTAATCATATGGTGGTTTTGGGATGTTAAACCCCACATATCAATCAATCAATCGATCGATCAATCAATCAAGGCAATCAGGCAGAAAAAAATTCACCACTGTGCACTGCATCCTGTTTTCCAGATAGCTTTTTATTCATGGATCTGCTTTTTGGTGTATACCAATGGCATTTAATTTAGTAACTAGGTCTGGATGAGGAACATGAAATGTGAAAAACTGCATCAATTTCACTTGTACCATTTATTGCTTCAGCTATATCATGGCTTATTTCAGATAGTTTGGTGATAATTAACAGTCCTGAACGGAAACTATGCTACCAATTTTATAGGTTGTATAGTAAGTTATTATACTTTAAATGTATTATTAGTCTTTATAAATAATATGGTCAAACAATTTACAGTAAGCACACAGTAATGAAAGTAGTGTGTCGTTATAACTTCGTGTGTACAGCAAGATTTATGCACGGGTACTGTATTCGCAAGCCACCAGTTGTTGAGTATTACTGAAGTGTTCAATCATCGCTTATTATCATTTAATATGCACTACTCGGAAACGGACTCGTCAAAGCTATCTTTGTTCACGCGTGTCCATACACTAACAGTTGCTTCATCATCCTGGCCAGTAGAAGTGCTTATAACGCATCTCTGTGCCATCCTACAGCGTGGAGTCCAAACACCGAATGAAAAGAGTGTTCGTTTTTCCATCACTGCCTCTTTCGACTGCTCTAGGTAACGCGACTGCGTCATAATGTTATCTCAGATAAGCTGCCGGCATTTGGCCTTGTAACTTTTTCAGCCGCTCGCACAGCGAAACGACGGCTGAAATGTGTTTACGGCCGCAATAGGCTCACTGCAAGCCGACCAAGGCGCGGCCTCATGAGGGATTTTGTTTTCGCCCGTTCAGTCGCAGCACGAAGCCTGTGCTAGGTCGTTGGCGGAATATCGACGCTTTTGTTAAGGAATCCAGCTGTTTCCCTAGATACGACGCCAAGTGCTCAAAAGGCCGGAGGATAACCCAGGTGAACCACGCGCCACGGTGAGTGACCGAGTGACGACGTCTTATCGGTAGCCGATATCGCATCGATAAGTGGAGTGCCCGCTAAGAGCAAGCTACCCCTCGAAGAGCATGTATTCTGCCATGACAGAGCAGGTTTCTTATCGGTTGCTGCTTGTGAAATGGTATCAGTTAGAAATCGTCGCGATACACGAGCACTTATCATTACATTGCAAATTACATACTGATAACTTTAAATATTGGTATTTAAAAATACTGTTGAAGTAAGTGATGCATGTTTGTAGCTCCGACAAAATATATGAAAAATCAGTTTCGCGCACTTCCACGTGATTTAGGATGCTGTGTACCCGTAACACATTTCAGGTGACGCCTCGCCGACTCAACATCGGCGAGTGGTAGACACGCATGCTTCCACTTTACGCTTTAGCCTGCGACACCTGAAAGGCCTGCAAGTGGAACATTTCGAATTTGTTTGCAGGACAGTCGATCCGTGCGGGATGGTACGTGTAGCGATTGGGCCTGACCGGCTTACGTACTCATAGAACAGACATGGACATTACAATAATAATAAACACAAACAAGCACCTAATCAAAACAAGGGCAAATGCAGGTGATTACAAAAGTTAGCCAAGAGTAAAACAGAGATACGAGTGATAAAAATAATAGATACAAACTATGCTATAAAGGAACACAAATGGTACAGGCAAATCACTACGCGGAATCTTAATAGAACATTCACATCATTGAACCCAAAAAGAGACACAACAAATTACAACACTATCATGCACATGCCTTTGAGGTTCTACGTGATACGCTGCGCACACGACATTTATTTAAAAGCTGGCTATAACAGAACTACAGATTTAAAAAATGTACAAGAATAAATGGGCAGATCCCACGTAAAGTGGAAATCGTTGATACGCGGAGGCCGCACAAGCGTATCAGCTGCGGGGGCAAAAAAGGCATGAGCCAACCCCACCCCACCCCAGCTGAAAAAAGTTGGGGGGCCCCCCTATTTTCGACAGTGGTCACTGGCGGCTGCACGCTGGGAAAACCAACTAAGGGAAAGTTTTTCTTCACCACAGTAATGACAAATATATTGTTACGAGAAAATGAAAGTGTTATCAGAGAATCGTTTAATATAGTGAAAAGTTTTTCGGCATTTATGCTGCGATGATTTTTTTAAGGCTCTTGGCGGTGCGGGCCACCTGCGCGACGCTTTCGCGCCTTGTACTGTAGCATTGCAGAACAAGCTACAGTATGGCGCGAGAGCGTCGTGTACTGTAGCCTGCTTTGTTATAAATGGGAATGAGCAATCGTTTTATGGACTAGTCAGAGTATTTTTCGCTTCAGGAAAATCATGTCCTTTCATCGAGAATGAGAAGCATCACCACTTCTCTGTCGAACCTGCTGTGAGCCAATGATTGTGACGAATCTTTTAAATTTATTTATTTAAATAAAAACATAAATAAATAAGCACCAGTCAGAGTATTTTCTGCTTCAGTAGCATAATTTTTTTTCATAAAAATGAATAGCATCACCACTGCTCTGGCGAAGCTGCTGTGAGCCGATGATTGTGACGAATATTTTAAATGTTTTAGTTTTTCCGTACTGGAAGCACCAAAAAAAGTTTCCCTTTAGTCTCCGATAAGTGTGATCAGCTTTGCATACGGTATCTGGGAGCGATGACAGACTTTGCAAAATGGCGACAAATAAAGCATTAGACTCGAGTACAGTTAGGTTAAGCTTAGCTTTGAAGCTTACCCCGCAGCATGACCCACCAGTCCAGGGAGAAGCTAGAAGACTGTGTTTTTTAGCACTATGCAGGCCTAATTCCTAATTAGGAGTCAGGCAAGTTTATATATGTCCCGACTGCAGACTAAAGTATATGTTTGCCCCCCCCCCCCCCCCACTCGCGAAAGATTTGGTACAACACTGGAAGCACGAATGAGGGATGTTGTTATATCACTTTAGATTTAGCACAATCGTACGAGGCCGACGTAAATTATGCCATACGCGAGATTCATATCATAATTACTATGTTTGGACATGTCATTTGTCTTCGTCGTCGTATATTCACGTTACGTGATACCGAATTTGGTATACATGGAGCTAGCGAAATGGACGCGAACACGCTGAGAGCAAAGCATGTAACCATTTTGTTACATGACACGCATCTCGTGATTACCATGTACGCACCAATCACATACCTTCGTCATTCATTCACGTCCCGTAATACTAAATTAGGTATATGTGGAGCTAGGAAAATGGCCGCGAGCGCACTATGAGCGTGGCATGTTGTTAACATTTACATGCTTGCGACTTGCTTTACGAATTGCCTGCGCCCAGGGTAAGTCGTATGAAGAGCTTTTCGCAACGACGAACGGGCGTTACCATCCTGGATTGCCACGTTGTAACACGTGTTCTAACGGCCTCCTTTCCACTTCTGCGTCGTCGCCGATGGCCGGCCAATTTGCCGCTGCCGCTCCCAGGTTGAATAGCAGCGAATAGTTCACGCAGCCTGTTTCTTGTTTATTGCGATAGCAATGATATGGACATTCTTGGATTGATTTTTGGTGCTGGCGTGCACGTCGATGTCAAGCACCGCATACGTATATATATATATATATATATATATATATATATATATATATATATATATATATATATATATATGAGAACGCTAGAACAGAAACAAATTCAGAAAAAAAGACTCCAGCGTGTAGAATTGAACATGGGACCTCCGCGTCGTGAATACGAGGCGTTAACCACTGAGACACCGAGAGGTACAAACTAGGGTTCCTCGATGCATGCGCCTTTTTAGAGGTTGAAGCCACTCTTTGAAGGGGCGAGTGCCACCTCCGATCGACGGCCGCCATTCGGCTGCCCCCATCCCGTCGCGGCTACTCGATTGAGACAGGTGCGTGGTGTTTTCTCGGGCAAAATGTCTGGGTGTTGCATGCCACAGTATACAAACCACTCGCGAAATCGATACAGGATGTTCAGATTCTCTAAATATTTGAAAAGACGACTGTTGCGGCTTTTAAAAATTAAGCACGACAACTAGCACCCCATGGACAGTTCGTGTTTGGGCAGCGTAAGTTATGCCATTTCAGCATTTAGGGAGTTTTACCTTAAAACACTCTCACACGGGCACTTTCAATTACGATCAAACCTGATGTGATTGACTTTTTTACGCCAGCAGCAGAATGACGCCAATTACTGCTGAAAACTTTGGTACCAATCGGGCTTAATTGCGATCGCAAATACACCGGGTGCAATACACGTTCATTTTCATGCTGTGTACCTGCGTATTTAAATGGTTTATTTAGGGTAGCACAAAATTCGTTGTTCTTGATCACTTGTTGTGCACGAGCTGCAATTGTGTGATGATGTGCGCCTACGTTGTGTGCTTGTTGCTGCTGGCGCCTTCAACTATGCCTTTTAGAGGCAAAACCCATTATGGCGTCATCAGTTCATGCCGTTATCGTTTGTAACCAATGGTGGCACATACCCGTTTGAAACCACCGGTAGTACATACACACAGACAGATGGAAAGAGGGACGGACACACAGCCAGACAGATGAACGGGCGCACGGAAAGACACACGGATGGATGAATGGACAGACAGAGAAACAAACGAACGAATGGACAAACAGACATTTAGGGGTTTACCAATAAAACCCTCCGACACTTCGCCCCACTCATTATCATTCACTCTGTGGATATACTGCGAGTTTTTATTGTTTTTTCTAGCCAACTGGCAAATGGCAAACTGCTTTCACACTTTTTTAGATGACCAACAACGCACCAACACATTGAAAGGTCATGTGACTTGGTTTGTGTGTTTTACATATTAAACCTATATAAATAGTTGCCGACTAGTCCAAAAAGACGTTATTTGAAGGCGTTAGCGTGGTTGGCATCGACAGTATTTTTCTGCTGCGAGCAACTTCAGGTACTAATGTCCCTTTAAAGTTGAAGACTAGTGGCTTGAAAACTAAGACCTTCGCACTTCGATGCGAAAACTTTGTATGTCTCTCATGTTGTTTGAGTACCCCACGTTTTGACGCGACAAACTCTGTATGCATAATCATAAGGTGGTTTTGGGACATCAAATCCCACATATGAATCGTCAAGCTCAGCGTGCAGCCCTGAAACACCCGTGGGCTGGCCATGGTGGCTATAGGTGGCTTGCGGAGGAGGCATTGTAATGGCGGACTCCGTAGCAGACGACGCGGTTGTCTCCAACCTCTAGTCGGGGAGGGGTGCGGGCGAATCAAGGAACCCTATGCCAAACTTATGCCCAACTGCCTGTCCGCGCCACCTCGTGGGGCACCATCTACCGTCGACCAGAGATCTGGACTGGAAACGGATCTTTTTATTCACTGGCTTTTCAGTTTTCTACTGCTGCATAGCGCATTGTTCGCAGTTTTCGCGGGAAGCACTTATCTGAAGTAGGATCATCAGATTGCTGTATTTATAAGAAGATCAAAGCTATCATAGCTTTGATCCTTCTATGAATACAGGAATCTAGCAATACAGCAATAGTTTTGAATATGATAGCTATTAAAGCTATCATATTCATATAAGAATCAAAGCCAACAGGATGCCTCAACCGGCATCCTGTTGGCTTGGTGTCCCTATCTGATAAAGATTGCGGCTTATAAACTTTATGCTCATAGACTGCTGACCAGGCAGAAGCTCGTAGACGCAGATGCCGAAAGCGCGTCGCGTTGAAAAGAGAGGGCGAAAATTATTTGTTCCAAGTCAGAAAAGAGAGATGCTACCGATTAGAGGAGGGATGCTTTCAGGGTGCTGCGGTGCTGTCGACGGCCGCTGACGTAGCGGAGGTATCGCGAAAAGGCTTTCAGCCGTGTGCTCCCGTGGTCCGTAAACTTTTGTGGTTGACAGTACCTCCAAAGTTCAAACAGCAAGTTATTTATATCAACCACTTACGGCCGTTGGCGGGATTCTCGTGGGGTGGAATGGCCATGTTTTCAGCAGTATCAGCTCTCATCTCTCACACATATTATAGCCCGCGAAGAGGAGGTAAGTGGACAATCTATCGTGCGCCTTATCTCCTGGTAGGGAGGACCATTCGCCTTGGCTGGGGTCGGGCTTGCACTGGAATGATTCTGTTGCAGTTACGGGGCACCCAGAGGTCACTACAATTGTTGCACAGCCTCCGTTTGCGAGAAAGGCACGCTTTTCAGAGACAGCGGAGTAACAACTGAGACGCGTATTTGCGTTCATGTGTACCTGTAAGTAGTTTTCTTCCGTCATTTGTGCGTGTGAATCGTGGGGCACGTTTCGATCTGCTCGCCATTCTGCGCGTGAGCTTCCAATTGGCTACTATAGCGTTCATTGCTTCGCCGTTACGGCAAAGCAGTGACATTTTTAAATGCGAAGCATTTCTTAGCGAACTTCGGCGACTTTGAGCGTATCTATCGATCTATCTTGCCGCCAGCGACATTAGGCTCTCTTTGCCGTTTCGATAATGGTATCAATACCAACCTTGGTATAGCATAACATGACTCTATGAAAAACATAATTGACTAGTCAAAACACGAAAATCATGACAGGTATGTTATCAATGTCATGATTTACAATTCATGGCCCTGCAGCTCTTGCAGTGGTTTCGTTCACATGGCATATTACAAATCTGGTATGGTACGGCATGATTGCTTGGCGAGGTCAAGTGACAGATCCTAACATGAATATCATGATATGCATGTCATGTAACAACATGACTACATGCCACGTTCATGATGCGCTCGCGGCAGTTTCGCTAGCGTCACATATACCAAACTTGGTATTACGGTACGTGAATGGATGTCGATGGTATGTGACTGGTGCAAACATGATAATCATGAGATGCGCGTCATGTAACAACATGAATATATGTTACGCTCATGATGCGCTCGCGATCGTTTCGCTAGCTTCACATGTACCAAACTCGTTATTACGCAACGCGAATGGACGATATAATTCAATGACACATTCAAATATGATAATCATGATATGCGTGTTATGTAACAACATGATTACATGCCACACTGATGATGTGCTCGTGGCCGTTTCATTAGCTTCACATATGCCAAATTTGGTGTTACGTTTCACCGATGGATGACGAAAGTATGTGACTGGTGCACACATGATAATCATAAGATGCGCGTCATGCGGGTCATGGCACGGTGCGCGTGCTCGCCGGCGTTCATTTCATCGCCGGCCCTGCAATGTACTCGCAGGTGCGCGCCGCGCTGCGTTGCTTTGACGCCTAAAGGCTGTTTCACATGCCACGATTGCAGCGAAAAAAATCGTTCCGTGCGCTCCAATCACTCTGTTCGCAACCGTCGCTAATGGCGGTTTCGTTTCACATGGACCGCGAACGGTCCGCGATTTTGGCTCTGCGACTGAAGCGGCGAGTTCTTGCCACCGCTCATTGTGACAGACATGAATCTAATGTAATATGTGCATTATTATATCATGAATTTACCGTGAACGGTTACGAAGGGCCCGCTCGTTTCGTCATTTAAGAATGCTTTCCAGTCTGAATTCATTTTAAAATGCACAGCATCGGCCATTACTAAAAACAAGTCGACTCTATCTCGACGGCTTTGCCGAACTAGCCCTATTTCGACGGGTCCTGACGAAAAATCGCTCCCGCCGCTGCGATCAGAGCGAAAATTTCCAACTTGTTGTAAGCTCGCCGCGGACCGCTACGCCGAGAGCGAAGTTCCTTTTTTTCGCCGCGAGCGAATTCGAAGCCTCAAAATCACTACTTTTTGTGATGTAAAACAGCCTTAAGCGTTTCATCACGTCTGGCGTCCCTCCGTCAGGAAAAGAGGGAGACGCAGAGTTGTCTGGGTAACGCATCGGTGCTAAATGCAGCATGTCGCATTTCGCGCCGGTTGCCATCGTGCCTCGCCGACGGACGCTGGTCGCGCCTGGGGTCAGACTATAGAGTGCGCGCGTTTTGCTAACGTAGCGTCGCTTTGCATAGCGTGCGTGCGCGTAAACGCTACATTGGGTATATTGGGTCCTTCATGATGCACTCGCGGCCGTTTTGCTAGCTCCACATATAACAATTTTTGTGTTATGTGACGTCAATGGATGACGAGTTATGACTGGTGCAAACATGATAACACTGACACGCGTGTCATGTAAGAACATGACAACATACCACGCTTATAGCGTGTTCGCGGCTGTTTCGCTAGATCCATATATACTAAATTTGTTACCACGTTACGTGAATAGTTTACAAAGGTAAGCGACACATCCAAACATGATAATGATGACACGGAAGTCATGTACGGCATCATTTACCTCTACCTCGTAACGTTGCGCTTATTTTATAGTGACATATCAACATTTCTCATTCGTGCTTCGCATATCATCGATTCCCACTGTACGTGAGATCTGCCAATATTTTTTAATGTGAAGCATTTCACTGCGATTTTACGTGACCTTGAGCTTATCTATCTATATATCTATCCATCTATCTATCTATCTATCTATTTATCTATCTATCTAGCCGCCTACGTCATTTCTCTCTCCTGGCCGTTTCAATATAGGGATTACCAAAATATTTATGGCATATCATGACTGCATGACAACCATAAGTAATTAGTTATAGCATAAAAATCATGACATGTAGGGCATGAATGTCATGATTTATATGTCATCGTTTTGCTGCGCTTGCTGTGGTTTCGTTCACCTGATATAGTTTGTAGCGAGACAGAACACAAGCATTCTTACCGACCAGGTTCTCAATGCGAAGCATTTCTTAGCGAACTTCGGCGAATTTGAGCGTATCTGTCTGTCTGTCTGTCTGTCTGTCTGTCTGTCTGTCTGTCTGTCTGTCTATATGTCTATCTATCTATCTATCTATCTGTGTCTGTCTGTCTGCCTGTCTGTCTGTCTGTTTCTGTCTGTCTGTCTGCCTGTTTCTGTCTGTCTGTCTGTCTGTCTGTCTGTCTGCCTGTTTCTACGACATTTAGCTCTCCTGGTCGTTTTCAAAGTGTTATCGATAGCAAATTAGGTACGGCTAAACATTACTGTATGGCGGAGCATACGTGACTAGCCATAACACAAAAATCATGACAACTTTATCATTATTGTCATGATTTCAATTTCATGGTCTCGCTGCTCTTGCGGCGGCTTACTTATCATGACGTATTGCAAAACTGGAATGGTATGATTTCACTGGATTGAGAACACAAGTGACAGAACCTAACGTGGAAATCAAGACATACATGTCATGCAAGTCTGGACCACACGGCATGCTCATAGTGCGCTCGTGGTCGTTTCGCTAGCCTCACATATACCAAATTTGGTGTTACGTGACGTCAATAAATGAAGTATTATGACTGGTGCAAATATGACAATTATGATATGGTTGCCATCCCGGCTGCGGCGGCTGCATTTCCGATGGAGGCGGAAATGTTGTAGGCACGTGTGCTCAGATTTGGGTGCACGTTAAAGAACCCCAGGCGGTCTAAATTTCCGGAGTCCTCCACTACGGCGTCTCTCATAATTATATGGTGGTTCTGGGACGTTAAACCCCACATATTAATCATTATGATTTGGTTGCCATGTCAGAACATGACCACATACCTCGCTCATGATGCACTCGCGGCCGTTTCGCTAACTTTACATATACCAAATTATGTATCACGTAACTTGAATGGACAACGAAGGAATGACACACACAAACATGATAATCATGGCATGTGTGTCATGTAAGAACCTGACAGCATACCATGCTCACGGCGCGCTCGCGGCCGCTTCACTAGCTCCTAGTATACTACATTTGGTATTACGTGACATGAATGTACGACGACGATACATAATACGTCCAAACATGGCAATAATTATATGCGTGTCATTTAAAATTTGAGCAAATGCTACGTTCATAGCGCGCTCGCGGCCATTTCGCTAGCTCCTTGTATACAAAATTGGGTATTACGTCACGTGAATGAACGATGAAGGTAAATGACACGTCCAAACATGATAATTATGGCATGCATACCATGTAAAACACGCCTAAAAGCTAGGCTCATAGCACGCTTGTGGCTGTTTCGCTAGCTCTACATATATCAAGTTTGGTAAAACGTGACTTGAATATACGATGAAGGTAAATTACTCCTCCAAACGAAGTGCCATCGAAGTCATGCACGGCATAATGCACGGCCATCTTTTAACGTTGTACTCATTTAGAAGTGACATGTCAACTTTCCTCATTCGTGCATTGCATATCATTGATTTCCAATATACGCAATATCTGCAATTTTTTTTCTCTTAGTCATTGTGTCGTGTCACCTTATGGCTGAAAGAAACTAGGCGCCTTTTATTGCGATAGCAATCATATGGATACTCTCGGCTGGGTATTTCAGCTGGCGTCAGTGCTCTCCGGTGGCGCATTCAACAGAACCGCCGAGGAGTCGACGAGAGAACAAGTGTGGGTCTCAACACCCTCAACACCCCCTGAATGGGGGCCTTTAAGGAAATAAAACTGAACTGAACTGAACTCACCTCTGATAAATATTTTCAGAGCTCGGAAGGCATCTAATCCCAGGAGCGCGGTGCCTTTGCCCGTGACGTAGAAGGAAATCGCGGCGCAGTTGCCATTGTACGAGACTGTTGCCTTGAAATAGCCTTGATTGTTTGTGGCTTGCTCTGAGTAATTCTGTGAAACGAGGAACGAAGGTAGCAACTCGATATGAGGTAAGTTTCTCTAATAATCTTGGACGTTAAGCAATGACACAGCTGCCCCAGTGTCGATGAGCATGTTGAAAGTGGATCCATTGATCCGTACGGGAAGATGAAGTCCAATAGTGGTGATCGTTTCGCCCATTTGCAGGACAATAACTGTATTGGTCACCGTCGATGTGCCTTGATGACCAGTGGACTCCGTAGTAGTGCGGCAGACCCGCGCGAAGTGTCCACGACGTCCGCACCGCGAACACGTACGGCTCCTGGCAGGGCATGCGGCGGAGTTTGCCCAATGCCGCGTCGACCCGCAGCGGTGGCAGGCACCCACGCGAGCCGACGGTGAAGCTGGAGAGGAGGTGTCTGCAGCAGCGGAGGGCGAGAGGTGCACGCAGGAGAAGTCCCGCCGGCGCCATCTTGCACCGAAGCTTGGGGAGGAGGGCCGCCATTCGGCCTGGCATCTGGAATCGGCGAGCTGAGCCGCCATCTTTAATCGGACGCGACGACACTGCGTCCAGATTTGCGCTCCAGATCACTGTAGCAACGTGCGGTCGACGCGCTCCTCCTCTCTCGCTACGCCGAGTGCTTTCTGTAGTGTGAAGTCCTTGCCCATATTGAAAAAAAAGTTTTGTAGGTGCGGCGGCACGATGCCAGCGACGATCTGGTGGAAAGGCAGGATATCGCCCGCCGCGCCGAATTCACGATGCTTGGCTACTCAGCGTACTTCCTGTAGAAATTCTACGGCCGACTGGGTTAGGCCCTGACGCAGGGCTTTGAAGTGGGCGCGCAGATACGCCGCGTCCCGTTGAGGGTCAAAGATTTCATTCAGCAGCGCAAGGGCTGCGTCGAACACGTCCAGAGTTGTCTCATGAGTTGACCGGTCGGCTCTCGGCTCATCTTTGGCGGCACGCAGGTAGGTGTTAAATCCTTCAACGCCCACGGCGTTCAGGAGCAGCGCCTTATTGCGCTCTGGCGTGGTGTCCCCGGCAGCGGCATCGGTGTAGACCAAGGAGGATTAATGGTGTAGACCTGAAACACAGGACGCCACTGCCTCCATGGAATAGGCGCTACACAGGGGCGCTGAAGAAACGGAGGCGGAGGGATAGCCGTGTCGCTGTCATTCTTGGTGCCCCTGTTTCTACTGATGTTAAAGCTCTCCAAACCTTCTTGGGGTTAGTGCGATAATATGCAAAGTTCCTACCACATTATACTGGTGTTGTTGAGCCCCTGCGCCGCACGCTTCGGTAAGGTCAAAGTTCTAACAGATCTGCTGAGGCTAATGCCAGTTTCAACCAGGTTAAAGAACTACTTGCTTACCGCCCAGTCATCAATATTTTAGGGGCGAAGCTCCTTACAGCGGCACTAATTCATCCCTCGTAGCCGTTGTAGTGTGTAACAAGTATAAGATTTTGACCTCCGAGCGGGTTCCGGCGAGAGATTTTTTCTGTGCGTTGTTGAACAATAAAAAATAGTGCTCAATGTACATGCCAATGGCTGCTAATGGGGAATGAGAGACAGGAGCATTCAGCTTTTAGTCAATGCGCACACTGCGGTCCCCATTAGCAGCCTTTGACATGTACATTGAGCACTATCTGACAAGAAAGGGCTGCTACGTTATACTCGCTGGGCGTAACATCCTTGGTTTTAGAAAGGTTTAGCGAGCGTTGGGCCACAGTGCCATGAATACAGTGAACTAGTATATACCATGAACTCGAGGTGGTTAAAGGTGGAGAGTAGACCCGAAGCGCAGGCCGTAAGAAACTGTGCGTGTGCCACCTCTCGTTTAGTCCTTGGAATGTCCGCTTGATGACGGTGCTTCTATATGGGGAATTCATACAAAGCAGCTGCTTTGTGACGGGGATGTGTAACAGTGACTTGACAAAAAAGTAGAAAGTGCGGTTCGTAACTGTTGCATTTGGCAGGCTTCCGACCAATTTGTGAGACCTTCTTTTCACTCCTGCAACCAGTTCCTTTTTCTGGGAAACCATGGGAGAAGTTAGGCATGGACATTATTGGTCCTCTTTCAAATGTTCTCTCAGATCGTCGCTTTGGAGTCACTTTGATTGACTATTACTCCAAATAGCCTGAAGTTTGTTTCTTTTGAGACGTTAAGTCTGAAGCTGTCATCACCTTCTTGACTTCGGTCTTCTTCCGGGGAGGGTTTCCCGCATGCTTGGTAACAAACAACGGTCCTCAGTTTCAGTCTCGTCAGTTCTAAACTTTTCTTTCCGAACGAGGTATTCAGCACCTCTGTTTTCCCAACTACTTTCCTCAAGCCAATGGGCAGGTTGAGCGGTTCAACAGGGTCCCGAAAGAGTACATTGAACTAGCCCAACTAAAACAACATCCTCTAAAAAAGGCAATTACGGAGTACACGAATACTTAATATTTTTCTGCTCAGGGTATACGGGATCGTGTCCCACGATGTTGCTTCATGAGCGTCAACCTCGCACAGCAGTTGACATAACTGATTTGCCGTTGCCTTCTACTTTGCAGTCATTTTCGGACAATACGATAAGGACGCTAGTTTTATATAGGCAGCAGTGCATGACGAACTATGTGGATCAGAAGCGAGGAGCCAAACCTCCAGTCATTCAGGTTGGCCAGATGTCAAAATGCGTGTCCCAGGGAAAAAACACAAGTATAGAGGTCCGTTTACCGTTATGTCGACAGTGGGATCCCAGGCCTTCGGGCTCAGTGATGGATCAGTTTGGAATGCTTGTAAACTTGTAATCATCCATTCCGAACGGGAACCACCTTCACGCTTGCACTGTTCAATACCTTTGCAGAACCAGACGCAATACTCTGCCTCGGTTCCACGATTGGTTTCTATCTCTATTGCTGCAGCATCACCATCTTTCCCTGGAGGGAATGGTATTCTGGCACCGGTTTCAAATCGGGCTGTGATGCTCAGCCACCATGAAGTTTTACCGTGCACCGAGCACGCTTCAGAGTCCTCGGTCTCTTTTCAGGCTGTGTATCAATACTTAACCGCCGAGCCCAGTCCCCATGCCAGTATCTTTCCTAACACTAATGGACATGCTTCCGAACCTTCAGGTTCTCATGTTTCGCGTCAGGGCTCTTCGTCCCTAGCTACAACTGAGGGATGCTTAAGCGAGTCGCCAGACTCCTCAATGCTCTTAGCGGTGCCTGAGCAGCGCGTAAGCGAGCCAGTAGGCTCTTCCTCACATTCCAAACTTGCTGCTCCACAAGTGAGAACTTCAGAGCGCAATGAGCTTTAGCGTTGTAAGCGTTTGCGTAAGAAACCGTCCAGGTTTAAGCACTTCGTATCCTGAATTCTTCCTTCTTACACGTATGTTGGAGCCTATACTATACGTGTGCATTGTTGTGTGTACACTGTGCGTTTATTGTATAAAAGTATAAGGGATACATTATGCTGTGATTTTTGTGTTATGTTGTCCAAGTGCTTTCCGCCATGGTGGCTTTGTACATAGCTATGTTTTTTTCTCCTTCTCACGCCAGTTCTCTCTTTTTCAATTGGTTACTTTACGACTAAAGGAGGGGGGAATGCTAGGGTTTTAAATACAGAAGTCATATGTGTGATTACATTTTCTCAAGTTGTGTAAGGATCTTAGAGCTACATGTCGTTTTATTTCTAGAAAGGGGATGATGTGGTGTTTCGGTTTCAAATTTATGGTTGCCAGATTCGATTTTATGCAAAGCATGTTCGCCCTCAGGGGGCGCTCTCCTGAGTATATATGCTAATGGTGCATAGGTGGGGGGGTTTTCAACGAGACAGAATTCACTTCGATGGGCGGCTAGGTCACGAGGTGGGTTGGCGACTTGCAGGACGTGCAGTAGCTTTTTTGGGGGGCAACCGAGCCCTTCGGGGTTCAGGATAGCTAGTAACGAGGAAAACAACCAGGGAGACTCTTCGACAGGTGGTATGGACAGATACGATTCCAAAGTGGCACCAATATCTAAGATACGTAGAGTCCGGGGCATAAATAGACGTAGCCACGAGCGCCGAGCCAATTCAGACATAGGGTATATTAACATGCAGGGTGGTAGGAACAGGCTGAAGTGGGAAGAGATAGAAGAACAGCTAAGGGAAGAGAGGCCGATGGTATATGGTTTTGTAGAAACACATCTCAGGGACATGGAACAACCTCCGAACAATTCGGACTACGCGTGGGAGTATTGTAATAGAACAGAAGGCAGCAGAAAGGGGGGTGGTATTGGGGCATTCATTCATAAAAGTACAGACTGGCAAAGGGTCAAGCAGGAGTGCAAGGAACATTTATAGCTAAAAGGGAAAGTGGCAGGTCAAATGACACTCCTTGGTTTCGTGTACTTGTGGACGGGAGCAAAGGCCAGAGAGGAAAACCAGGCAATGGTAGAGTGTATATCAAAGGACATTCAGGAGTTAGGAAGAGAGTGCGAGATAATTATACTAGGAGACATGAATGCGCACATAGAAGATATAGATGGGTATACAGAGCCGACAGGCAAAATGATCATGGATATGTGTGAAAGGCTTGATTTGATCATTTGCAACAGTACCGAGAAGTGTTAAGGGCAAATAACATGGGAGGTAGGAAGGCTTCAGTCGACGATAGATTATGCACTGATGTCACATAGGATGTATTATAAGCTCAGGGAAATGCACATAGATGAAGGTGGCTCCAGAAGTCTGGGTAGCGATCACAAACGTATCAAGCTAAGTTTTGGAAGAGCAGTGAAAGTGGGAAGGAGACAAGATGAGCAACTACAGGAAAATTTTTATCCAGAAAGGCAAATTGAAATTGCCACTAAACAAATTGAGAAAGTAATCACGGAGGATAATAAGACAGTGTGGACATACACGAATCTAATTAGACTCTTTGAGATAGAGCTTGCTAAGACGCGTGACAAGTCACCCCGGAAAAGAAGACACAAACCCAAAAGTTGGTGGGATGAGGAAGTTAAGAGAGCCATAGCAAAACGTCAGGAAGCCTCTAGGGAACACAGACATGCTAAGCAGCGGGGTGAACCGACAGATGATGTGGAAAGAAAATGGGCAACCTTTCTAAGCTGTAGAAGGGATGCATCCCTTCTGATCAATGAAAAGATTAGAAGGAAGGGAGCTCAGTGACTGGCAGAAGTACATAAAATAGAAAGGCAGCTGCGAAATTTTGGAACCATCTAAACTACCTAAGAGATGAGACGAGCCTAGAGCAGAACTTCATAACTACAGCCCAAGGTGCTAGGCTAGAAGGGGACGAAGCTATTGAATATATAAGAACAAGAGTGACAGAAAAATTTCAACAAAGAAGTACTTTATGCACCACAATAGACAAAGACGAATCAAGTGGTGCAATGGCTTCATTTTCACAACAAGAGTGGGAAAGGGCTGAGAAAAGGGTTCCTAGTAGTACATCAACAGGCCCAGATGGCATTCCAATTAGGCTGATAAAAACATTTGGTCCGAAGTCTACGCAGGCTTTGAGAGAGGCAGTGAGTACAATAATAATCTATGGTGAAGTTCCCGATGGATGGAAACTTAGCAGGATGAGCATGATCTATAAAGGAAAGGGGGACAAAGCTGACATAAACAACTACCGCCCTATAACAGTGACATCAGTGGTCTACAGGCTGGCGATGCAGATTATAAAGAAAAGACTGCAGGCGTGGATAAGAGGATGAGGGGTGCGGGGGGAACTGCAGAATGGGTTTCGGAAACACAGGAGGTTGGAAGACAATCTGTTCTCACTGACGCAGTGCATCGAAATAGCAGAAAAAGAACACAGGCCCCTGTGGCTAGCATTTTTGGATATCAAGGGAGCGTACGATAGCGTGGTTCAAGAGGAATTGTGGGGAATACTGGACACACTAGGCGTGGAACTTGTAGTCACTAATCTTTTAAAGGGTGTCTATAAAGGTAACAAGGTAGTTATAAAGTGGGAAAAACAGGTATCCAAGCCTGCAGAGGTAAAACGGAGCTTAGGCAGGGGTGCCCCCTGTCACCCTTATTATTCATGATGTACCTACAAGTATTAGAGGCAAAATCAGAGGGAAGTGGACTGGGCTTCAACCTCTCTTTAGTCAAACAAGGAAAACTTATTGATCAGGCACTACCAGCATTAATGTACGCAGATGATATAGTGCTAATGGCCAACAACAAGAAAGATTTGCAGATTGATGGACATCTGCGGTAATGAGGGAGATAGGTTAGATTTTAGATTCAGTAGGGAAAAATCAGCAGTCATGATTTTCAATGACAACGAAGGTAGTGAGCTTAGAATACAGGAGGTCACGCTAGAGATGACAGATAAATACAAATATCTGGGCGTATGGATAAGCAATGGGACCGAGTATCTGAGGGAACACGAAATATACGTGACGACTAAAGGTAACAGGAATGCAGCAGTCATGAAAAATAGGGCACTGTGGAATTACAATAGGTATGATGTTGTGAGAGGAATATGGAAAGGGGTCATGGTTCCTGGGCTGACGTTCAGCAATGCGGTCTTGTGCATGAGATCAGAAGTTCAAGCAAGATTAGAAATTAAGCAACGTGGAATAGGTAGGCTTGCTTTAGGAGCTCACGGGAATACACCAAATCAGGGAGTACAAGGTGATATGGATGGACATCATTTGAGGGCAGGGAAGCTAGCAGCAAGATAAAATTTGAGAAGCTATTGAGAGAAATGGGGGAAGAGCGTTGGGCTAGGAAGGTTTTCAGCTACTTGTACATGAAGAATGTTGATACAAAATGGAGGAAGCGAACCAGGAAGTTGACTGGTAAATACTTAGAAAACAGCAGGTGGCCAAACCAAAAAGAACTATCGGTTAAGAAAAAAGTGAAGGAAACGGAGACTGACATGTGGAGAATGGGCATGATTAAGAAGTCCGCACTAGAGATCTATCGAACTTTTAAGCAGGAAATTGCCAAGGAAAGGATCTATGATAATACTCGGGGTAGTTCTCTACTGTTTGAGGCCAGGACGGGAGTACTGCGAACTAAGACATATCGGGCCAAATACGAAGGGGTCGACACAATATGCAGTGCGTGTGGAGAGGAAGAAGAAACTGCCGAACACTTGATAATGTTCTGTAAAGGGCTTCACCCTATAGTTCAGGATGATGGCGCAGAGTTTTTCAAAGCACTGGGATTTAGGGACAGCGAGGGCAAAATAGACTTTAAGCGGGTAGACTTAACTAGAAGGAGATTATCTGATTGGTGGCTAAAGTCAAGGCACGAGTGAAAATTAAACCCTTCACTGCGAAGTACGAATCGTCAACTTCATTATTTAAAGGAAAAAAAAGATAAATGTAATGGTTAGTTCACTAAGTATTACGGCTAGGTGGCGTTAGCCGCCACCCGATCTAAAGGGTACAGCCACATCCATCCATCCATCCATCCATCCATCCATCCATCCATCCATCCATGCGCGGCATTGTAAATAATAAAGGAGTTCCCGCTTGGCTACCGGCTGCTGCATGCGTCTTGTCCGCCGGCGCTTCAGCACCGTTCCCTTTGTTCTGCGTGCGGCACGTCCACCGCACGATACCACAATCACCAGCAAGGTGGCGCCATGAGCGGGCGTCGCCACATCGTCACGATCCAGCGGCGTGCGCTCTCACATCCCACGCGTACTTTGCTCCGCGAAGAGGAGGTGGGTGGACGCTCACTCGCGCCCTTACTCGCGGTGGCGAAGATTGTACGTCTTGGCTGACCTTGGTCTTTCACAGGAACAATTCTGGTTAGCTAGTGGGTGCACAAAGGTCACAGCAATCATTACAGTCTCCATTTGCGAAAAGAGCACGCTTTTGAGACGCAGCGAAATAACAACTGAGACGCTTATTTCGCGTTTATCTGTGCTTCGACGTTTTGATCGTCATTTGTGCGTAACAAATGTGGGACACGTTTCTATCTGCTTGCCATTTTGCGCGTGACCATTCAATTTGTTGATAACGCGTTCATTGTTTTGCCTTTGCGGCAAAGCTGCGACTTTTCTGCTTCCTCAAGAATCACTACCACCACTGTTTTTTGCCATAGGCAACAGAACAACGTCTGCCACAAACCACATCGCAATCGTGCCTCTGAGGAGAAGGCCTCGGCTCTTCTTTGTACTTTTAGAGGCTTTAATTCGATGCGGTGGCGCCATCTAGTTTGGCATAGAGAAACTAGCGGCGAAAATTCTTTCATACAGTGTCTCGGCGTCCTTGTTTTTTGTTACTATGAGCCAAAACCTCGACCTCATGTGACAACCTTTTACTGCGATGTAACCGAGGTCCACGAAACCGAACAAAATGCTATGTGTTATTGCAGCATGCAGTGGCTAGTGCGAGTGAACGTCACCCAAAAGCTCAGTATTGTTCCATCGTGCCGGCAGCAGAGCAGTTGTGGGTTTTAATGCATGGGCCCTATGGGGAGTTTTTCCTCTGGAGTCTCTATATTAACTTTATGCTGCCTGCGGTACCACGTCACTCTGTTAATTGGCACTTCTACCACCTGCCTTTCGTTCAGCGAACCGGACAGCGCAAGTATGAGGGTTGACTCGGTGCGATGACTTTGAAACGGGCCGCTGCGACATTTGCATGCCTCATACCTATATCTTTTGGGCGGTCAGGCGCGCCCGCACGCGCTATTCTCGCAAGCGCGACGAAATGGAAACGAGCTTTTCGCTGCGTTGTGTCACATTTGAGGTCTCTCACTTGGATTAGTTATTCTACAGTCATTTCTGCTTTCTGCGCTTTACGACTTGTTTTTCTTCGGCACATTTCCTTGTGCTCTCTTTTTGGGCTTCTGCATCTAATAAATTTGGGGCAGAACTAGTCTGCTTGGTCTAAATTGATGCACTGTGCACGCAGGCGGGATGACTTCTTCTTGAATCATTGTGGCCCTGTCTTGAGCCCAGCTTAACTAGCTCCTGAACAAAGCAAATGAATTCCTCAGGGTTGCCCAGCTCGCACCTGAAAGAAATGCCTGCAACTGTACTTTCCGGTTAGTTCCAAATGCACTCCAGCACGTGTTACTGTCCCACTGTCTGTACAGGGCCCCCCACCTGCCGGGCCTGTAGTACTGAGAATTTTATCGCAGGTAGCTGTCATGGTGATGATCATACATAGTGGTTGCGGCAAGCCAATTAAAGATGACATTTTTGTAACAACAGGTCTCTGCGTGCACAGCCCCTCGCCACCATCACTGCCACCTTCAGTGGCTTCTGTGGCTACATCGGGCCTTTCGTATGCTTAAACATTTGTTTCACTTAGGAACCTTTTTTTCCGCCCCATCGGTACTATCCTTATTGCCTGCTTTCAACGGTTTGGCGCCTACGCGCTCTTTGCGCCATTCAAAATCGAGGCGCCTGCTCTCGATCTTCTGGCCCAATTTTTCAACATACTCATGGCACGACTGCCCCAAGTTGTTCAGGCCAGAGTTTGTTACGCTACTGGGCGTCTAGAGGCTGAGCTACAGTCTGACTCATCTTTAACGGTCTGCCTTTGAAGCGCTTTTTCTACCACTATTCTTATCCTAGACCGTTCTCTTTCTCGCTCTATCTCGTGTTGCAGATGTTCCAAGAACAACTTTTGCTCAGCATCGCGCTCTCTTTCCGTCCATCTCGTTCATTTTCGACGTAATTAAACAGCTCCTTGCTTATAAAACAAAAGGCTCAGCACCGTTCAATAAGCATGCCCACGTCGGTGCCCTCCATAAGCACAAACAATTACCGAACACACAAACTATACGGTGATGGCGACATACTCCTTGCTCAGAGATACATCTGGTCCAGATATTACCACGCGGTCGGCCAGTCCTGTTCGTGGACGCTAGATAATGCATCTCGTTTCTGGTAAGCCTCCCGCCCCCCTGATCTTAACATCGGCGTGATTCAGACTCGCAGGCCTTCAGTTAAAGTTTAGGACGGCGAAGCCTGAGAGGCCTGCGAATATTACATTTCCAATTTATTTGAAGGCCAGTCGACCCATGGGAGTTTCATGTGTACTAATGTTCGGTGCTGACCGACGTACTCATAGAGCATACACTGACTTTTGATTAAAAACAGACAAGCATTTAATTAGGCCAAGGGCAATAGTAGGAGTTAGCAAAAATTAATTTAGACAAAATACAATTACGCGATAAAAAAGAACAGCTCCTAAACAAACTATGCATCTAAAAATCACTACGACAGGTACAGGCAAAACACAACATGTAATACAATAAAATAACGACATTAACTCAAAAAGAGACGAGGAAAAAATTGCAAAGAGATCGCGCTCGCGGTTCTGAATCACGACGTGCAACACAGCACACACAACTACAATAATTTAAACGCTGGGTATAATGACATAACCATTAGAGAAGAATGACATGAAAAAAATGCAAGAAAACGTTATATGTGGACCAGTACAGCTCGTGGTTCACGTAAGGGAGTTCATAAGGGAGGCGATTTTCCCCGAAGAATTCCGCCCCCCCCCCCCTACGGTACAGGGCAGGGAAGACATGCCGGCACCGTTAACGAGTAGTGTGTTGCCGGAAGCTTGTGTTCAAACACGAAGGCACTAGGGGTGTGCGGGTGAGAATGCCAGACATTTGTGACAATCCCTGAGCTCATTTTGCATGCTGCCATTCCTGTTCTTCAGGCAACTGTCAAGTCGCATCACTGAGGGTGCTGGTCTTATTCTCCGACGTGACGTCTGCCGGTCGGTGAGAATGAAAATTAACTTTCTGGCGCAAGGGCGAAGAAATCAAAGCTGTTGCAGCAGATTTGAATATCATACGAAGTAAATCCAGCAGCTAACCTCTTTAGCTTCCTATCTGGTCTAACCTAACCCCGGCTTAGGGAGACCCAACCATGAGCGTACAATCCTGATGCTGTCTATCTGTCAAAGTAAACTGACCGGTGAAGACGCAGCGCACACAAAGGCATGAATATCTGCTAACCCTCGTCATGAAAGAGCACGTGCGACCATGTCCAGACTATCAAGACACAAAGAGCTGTAGGAGCCCTTCGGTAGCCTCGGTGTGCCTTGTACGTCACGAAATGCGGTTGGCACGTGTCTCTTGTGCATGACATACGAAGAACTTTATACGAGCCCAGAGGAACAAGACTAAAAGAAGCCACAAGGCCTCTCAGTCAGATCGGTGGCTCCACCCATGTCACCGGAAGGGGATGAGACTCGGCGACCGCGCGAGCCCTCTGGATGGCCTAGAGTTGATGCGTGAAGTCTGGACTGCGCAGCCACTCATCCAAGCTGGCCGCATCGTGTAAAGTTGAGCCCATGTTAAATGGGTATAGCCAGAGGATATGGACGAAGGTGCAGGCTTCTATCCCGCATTTAGAACACCACCCGGCAAAATCAGAATTTTACCGATTGAAGCCTCTATAGGAGTCAGCCCAGCACGAGGGAAAAGAAAGATTCGCTATTGCAGTTCTTGACACACGAGAAATACTAATAAGCGCCGCATTATTAGTGCGAATGTTGGCAGCCCTACGAATTTAGTAAAACTTCCAGCTGGGCGAGTTGGTTCATACTACAAGGTGAAGTAGTATGCGCAAATAAAGACAAGGACAGAGAAAGATCAGACAGCTACAGGGACAGTAATTGCGCCTGTCCTTTTCTGTTCTTTCTGTGTCTATGTCTTCATTTGCACAGAACAGTTTACCTTGAAGTCCTAGCAATGTTTCTTAAATTTGTATGTACGTGCCTAGGTGAACAAAAGTGCACAAAGCATGGGGGCGTGGGCCAAAATATACGTCTATGTCGTCTAATATTGAGCCGCCTGCTTAACAGTGTGTTGCTGTGGGCATGCGTTCACCCCTAGAAATGCTCTCGACAGCTGACGGCTCGGCACTACAAGGCACCGAGGCCCTTGCTAGTATGCGCTCCCATGTTCCGTGTACTTTTGCTCACGGGTGTACATAGAACATGCAAAGTACGCGACGATGTTATCGATTTGCATGTGCTCTATAGGTAGCTTCACGGCGACGTCAAGAATGGGCCAGAAATGTTTATCATAGTTGTTGTATACACAGTAGACAAGTATTATGCATTTAAATTTATAAGGGCGTTCAATAATACCATCCACTCAAAATTATTCGCAGCATTTGCAGCATACAATCACATAAAGATTTCGGCAAGTAAAACCTCTTCTATTTCAAAAATATTACATTTAAAATGCTATACAGCTTTCTTCTTATCATAATGATGCTCAACAATAAAGTGGCATATCATTAGCATGGAATTGCAAAATTTACATAGAAGAATCCACTCGAGCAAGAGGATACGCATGGGCAAAATATATATTAAATTTTAGGATTTTACGTAAAAAGGTCGCCTTACGAGTCTTAGGCCCACAGTTGTGAGGGTCCTTCCCCAACATGTTTTGGCAATTTTTGGCAACGCATGACACGTCACTTAATTCTTCAGGGGCCTGGCAATCGGCGCTCGCCTGCACGGGCTACAACGTCCAACTTCGGGCTCTCCAGAGAGCCCACAACTTGGCAGTGGCGCTCGCATTGCCTATTTCTACGTGGGTTCAGCCTGCAACGAAACCTCCCCCTGTGAAAAACGGCCCCTCAGGGTCTCAATGAAGTTCTTCGACTCAATGACTGACCAGATGAATTCCGGGGTTTCTTAGTTTTAATGTCTTTAGCACTTACTATGAACGCACATGTATCCTTAGCACTCTTCCTTGGACAAACAGGACACTTCACGGTCATTCTCGTAGCACGGACTGTCATAGCTGTATGAAAAGTTCGCGTTCACGTCATCTCATACTGCTTATTTGTCACCAAGTAAAACGATGCTTGCGACAATAAAATTAGGACTCCATGTAGGATCCTTTAGCTGTCTCACAAACGCTTCAACAGTGCGCGTTACTTTGGACGATGCGGCTACTTTTGTGTAACGCAGGGGTCTCACACACGTGGGCTCCATGTGGCTAGCAGATAAAGCGTTAGCGGCCCGCGGCTTCAGAAGGAAGAAAATCTTTATCACTTTATGGAATATACTAGCATTATTTTTCATCATTGTTTGCTCATTTTTATTCACCTACTGCGATAAATAGTGCTGTGTTCGGGTTAGCTTAAAAAACGGCTGTGCACATGACATGACAAGAACTTTATTTATGTCCCGTGGGGAAGATATTTAGGGGAGTTAAAAACCTCCAATCATATCAAGTCGGTGGCTCCACCCACGATAGTACCGGAAGTCGAGGTTTCATCGCGATGCCGTGGCCTTCTGGACGGCCCGGAGTTGTGTATGAAGGCTGCTGCTTTTTAGAGATTCACCCTATTGCTCCTTCGTGATGAATGGAGAGGCGTTAAGGGCTGAGCACAGCCAGAGCATGTGAATAAAAGAACATGAGTCGTGGCCACAATTGGGGCACGACTGCGAATGGTCGGGGCCTATCTGGTTAAGAAATTAAGGAGCAGCATATGAACGAGTTTGAAGTAGTCTGAATGTGATCGCCTGAGGCTTCATCTCAATGGGGTGGGGGATTCGAAATATTTTTCTGTCCAAATGGTAGTGCGAAACAATTCCATGAAGAGCGGACAATGGATGTTTGTAAATGTCGACCTCGTTACGAGCATGGCTATTTGCGACACTGCGGCACGTGAAATCGCGCGCTATCCGGTGAGCCTGCCCATTAGGGTTACATCTGAGCGGGTTAACTGAACCATCTAGATGGGCTGGAAACCACGCGATGTGGTACCCTCCTTAACTGCACTCCCGAGTTTGTCGAAGCGCTTTCGCCCCAATACTGTTCACCTGTTCAGACACAAGGTCGTTAGAGAAACATCTGACTGCCGTACGCAAGTCCTAGAAGACAACAGCGGGGGCTTTTTCGCTGTGAAAAGCCAGAGCAATCGCCGCTTTCTCTGGCACATGAGCAATATTTGTATAAACATAGGCTGCATTGACTAGGTTACCTTCCACGTCAACGACCAAGATAGCGAACTTATCACCACCGTGATACCTGGCAGCATCGACAAAGAGGGCCTCTAGTTTGTGCTGATTGATCTTTTCGAATACGGCCTTGGCTGTTGCGACTCTTCTACCCTCGTTATGCACTGGGTGTATGTTACGTGGGACGGGGTCATCCTCCCCCTATGGGAAACGGCCCCTCGGGAGCTCGAGGAAGTTCTTTGACTCTATAACAGACCAGAATAATTTCGGAGTTTCTTATTTTTCGTGTCTTCTGCATTTACTATGAGCGCACATATATCCTTAACAGCCTTCCTTGGACAAACAGAACATTTCGCGGTACTTCTCGTAGCACAGACTGTCATTGCTATATGATAAGTTCTCCTTCGCATCTTCTGATGCTGCCTAATTGTCTCCAAGTAAAAAGATGTTCGCGGCAACAAAATTCGGACTCCGTGGAGAATCCTTTGGCTGTCTCACAAACACTTCGTTAATGAGCGTTACTTTAGACGATGCGGCTACAGTTGTGTAACGCATGGATCTCACACACACAGGCTCCATGTGTCCAGCGGATAAGTCGCTATCAGCCCGTCGCTTCCGAAAGAATAGTATGTTTTTGACTTTATTGAATACTCTCCGCACTATTTATTCACCATTGTTTGTTTATTTTTATTCAACTACTGCGATAATTAGCGCTTTGTTTTGGTTAGCTTAAAAAACGGTTCTGCACAACTATTTCTTTTTCGTGAAGCACTACATACGGTCATCGTGTGTTGGAACGTAACCGCGGGAGAAAATATATTTTTTGGGACATGTGTTGTGAATCCTACTTCCCATATTCTTTCACGAATGATTTATATATGACATATAGGCTATGCATTCTTTTAAATGGTTGCGTTCTGGTGACGTACAGTGCTCATGCACATTCTCCTCTTGGCTCAAGCTTCCTCATTGCTCTGGCCTTTGTGGAACTATTATATTGCACTGATGCCTCTTATAGCTGAGCTCAGTTCGAAACTACTGGTTCAACGGAAGTGCTGCCAGCTCGCCGATGTGTCACAAAGAGGCCTGGCAGCTGCTTCCTCCATTAACAGTTAACGACAGCGCGAGCGAGTATGCGGAAGTGCATCCGGGGGAATTCCTCGCAGCACGACGGAACTTCCTGCAAAAGTCACGCGTCTGCTCAAGCACCACCAGACACACAAAAAAAGGAACAAAAAATACGCCAGGCCATACGCGAAGGCACAGCACAGTCACAGCGAAAGCGAAAAGAGTGGCCTTTAGGAGCCTTTTCTAAACACTTATTGGGTAAATGCTGCAAGCACACTTGCTGGGTACCCACTATAGGGCATTAAAAATAATAAAAAAGTTCAGTAGTAGGCCAGCAGTCACCATGCTATTCTAAGTCATTTTTCTGAGAAGCATTGTATCCGCTAGCCCCACCGCGGTGGTCTAGTGGCTAAGGTACTCGGCTGCTGACCCGCAGGTCGCGGGTTCGATTCCCGGCTGCGGCGGCTGCATTTTTGATGGAGGCGGAAACGTTCTAGGCCCGTGTGCTCAGATTTGGGCGCACGTTAAAGAACCCCAGGTGGTCGAAATTTTCGGAGCCCTTCACTACGGCGTCTCTCATAATCATGCGGTGGTTTTGGGACGTTAAACCCCACAAATCAATCAATCAATTGTATCCGCTAAGCACTTGCAAGAAATTTTGGGCCAATTGTTGATGCAGTGGCTGCCCATGATGAGAAATTATGTCTGAAGTGTGAAAACGACTTGCGCAGTGCACAGAATAGTGAAACCTGTGGCTAATAGAAATAAACCCTAACAAATGCCTGTCTCTTTCCACCACCATAAATATCCACTTATTTTCTCTTACCAATTTACTAGTGCGAACATTGAATTTTATTCCTACAAACATCTTGGAGCAACCCTTTGCAGTGATTTAACCTGGGCTGCAAACATTCAAATATTTTATCTGGTAATAAAACGCTCGGGTTTATAAAGCACCATCTGCGCCATGCCCCTCAATATGTAAAACTATTCGCGTATCAGTCCCTAATCAGGTCGAAAATAGAATATGCATCCTTCTTTGAAACCCTCATCAACAATATCTCGTCAGTCAACTCGACTCACTTCAAAGTTGAGTTACAAGTTCATTCTAAGTACTCCTATGACGTCAGTATATCGGCACTGAAAACAGAATCCAGTTCATCATTACTCGCATCTCGTCACCGCACCGCTACAGAATTTGCCCTTTTCACAAGTTTTTTTACAGCTCCCTCTGTAAGCCACCGTACATTCTCCCTCATGTCCAGCCGCACCGGTCACCCGCATCAAGTTGCTCGCCCACGTGCCCGCACAGTCACTTTTTCGTGTTTATTTTTGTCCGTGCAGCAACATACTGCAATTGCCTTTCGAATGACACCACAGCCATAACCTGTCCTTCCACATTTTTTCACAACTTAAACAGATTACTTTACCATGTACTAAAACATGGCTTTCAATTTTTATGTATGTACCCACCCCTTATGTAATATCGCTTCAGTGGGGTTTTTAAGGAGTAAAAATGAAACTAAATGAAAGAGCCACAGTAATATAAGATCAAGAACAAGCGTTTCTAATAGGTCGGAGCATTGTACGACCCACTCGTTACGCTATTCGCATTGAGTAATGCCTGGTTTTTCTATAACGGTTTTAAACGCTTTCTTACTGCTATTAACGCGACTCCTTTCCCGTCATCAAGCCTGCCTAAGGCAAGTTTGTGAGCATGTCCCAAGCACCGGCGTGGCTCAGTAGTAGAACACTAGGCTGGCACGCAGCGGACCCGTGTTCGAGCGCAACTGTGCCCTTGTTACTAGGCGTTTTTTTTTTTATTTCGTGCGGCAATGGTTACGGGCGCCGGCAGTGTCGGCGGCGGCGGACAACTACAGCGCCGTGCGTCATTTGAGTTTTCATCTCATAACTGCGTTGTAAAAGCAGCAGGAGAATCTCACTTTGCGATCGGCCCTCGTCGAGTAGTAGTGCGAAGCCCGCCTAGCCAAGGAAAAAGGAACACGCCGAAAATTCTTAGCTAAAGAGTTCCAAGCAATCGAACCTTCGAGCTCATGCGCCACGTTCTGCGTACGTTTCTCTCTCTGTCTCTCTCCTTTGAAGGGCTGAGTTGAGAAGGGGTGGGGAAGCAACATTCGCATGCAGAAAGACTTCCAAGTAGATGTTAAATGTAGAAAAATTTTCACGTCAACATCTTTTTTTTTAGTTTACGCTTACGCGCATTAAATCAGTGTTGGAGGTGTTACCGACAAAAAGGATAACTACTAAATACGTTACTCGGAGAAACTTGTTGCAGCCCTACGTTACCGCAAACAAAATAAACAATAACGCGTCACCATTCGCGTTATCGAAAAAAAAAGTAACGGACGTTACCTCTGCCGTTACTCCTCAATCATAAGTTTTAGTCAATGCGTCCTTGCTGCAGGAAGCCACAATAAGAACTTTTGAAATCTCGAATTTATGTTTGACGTAAAGCTTCTACGTCCAATTAGGATTGTATTATAAAAGTGCTCTGGTAACGAGAAATATTTTCACAACTGCATGGCGTCTTAGCAATGTTGTAGTTGCTTATATGTTCTTGCAGAGTTACATGTTATGACTTCTCAATCTATGCAACAAGAGGAATTCATTTTTTGTTTTTCAATGTGGCATTATACACTAAATCCCTTTCAATTATACACGCCGTCCGTAAAAGAAGCTTCACTGAACTCTCAAGAATTGTACAGCAATCAACCTTTTCCTGATCCGAACAGCACTTCTATAGTGGGAATCGCCGAAGTCTAACCCGGTATAGCCCTTGGCTGCCGAAATTACCCGCCACGCGGCAGCAGGTAATTGTGGACGCCTGCCTCCATTGGTGTTTTTTTTTTCTTGCTGAGAAAAGAGAGGGGGGGGGGGGCATTTGCACGATTGTGAGACCATATCTCTGTTGGTCACACCTGTCGCCATGTTTTGGTCGCCAAAAAACATAATGCGTGCCTTACCGACGCCAGCGCGCATGCGCCGACTACACGAAAAAGGTCCATTATGACACCATAGTTGTATTAACAAAAGAGACTGGCAAATTTGTTAACGGTCAAAAAAATCTTTCATGGCCTAGTCCCATACGAATAAAACAAAATTTTGTGTATATGTATTAGTGGCGACACTCCTTATGCCGTGGGCCATGCATCCGCGATGCATGTAATAGTAGTAGGTAGCCACCTCTCATTTAAACCTTGGAATGTCCGCTGAATGGCGGTACTTTTATATGATGATTATATTATGAAAAGATGTGATCACGATGGTGGCACATGGAGGGTTCACTAGATGAATGGACTGACAGACAAGCAGACGGACGGATGAACACACGCACGGATGGACGCACAGAGGGATGGAAGGGCGGGCGGAAGAATGGACGCAGGGACAGATGCATAGATAAGCGGACGCCGGAAGGACACACACATGGACGGACGGATGGACAGACGAACGGACACATGGACGGACGGAACAAAAACGAACGGACGGACGGACGTGCTGACGGACTGACGAACGCTTCGCCCCACTCATCAAAATTCAATCCGTGCATTGGCTATTTTTTTTTTCGTTCATGGCAAAAAAATTGCAAGCGCTTATGAGACTGGATAATGTGACTGTTTGGCGACTTCGTAGCTCCTCGTCAAGAAAAATTTCCACGGAGCGCGAGAAAAACATGGATGCCCGGAATTAGAGCTCACACGGGGGATTAAAAGCAGCCGCGCTTGCTCACCTGTTTAATAACCTCACGTGTCGTTAACGTGTCGATTGTAGCTGATGCTGCAGAGTGAAAGAAGCAAAATATTTTTAAAAAGAATGTTGATATGCCTTATCAAATTCGTAGCAGCTGTTGTGTAGAAATTATTAAAAATGTCACATATTCAGACATTTTTCAAAAGTACTTTTCTTCGCTCTAGAAGTTGCACACAATCTTACTTTTCTCTCTGTTACGCATACATTTCATTCATGAAATGTCTTCTTTGCAACTATTTCGTCTGTGCTACATCGTGGTAAATGTTCTAGAACATATCGTAGTGATATTGGCCCTTTCGTGCTTAATATGCTCGATACCTTTTGCTTCCTAAACTGTACACCTGAAAAAGAAAACATCTCCTTGTGGCTGCTGTGTGGCATATGCAAAAAATACAAAATACTCAGTCACACCTAGCATAGTCATTTTGAGCTCCGCGTCAATGTCTCGCGGAATTTCCCTTTTACGATAATCGTGGTTAGTAGACTAAATGTGGTTATGTCTGGCGTGTAGTTAGTTGAAAGTAAGCATGGTTTGCCTATTGTTCGTGCTAGTGTTAATAAGTGGATTTAGTATAAACAGCGGGAACGTCAACCATAGCAGCGTGACGTTTTACAAGATTCCTCTCTAACCTTCTTATGCTCGCGCATAATGCAGTGGTGGCGGCCGGTGGAGACACCAGTGTTGCCAATGGTCTCTGGTCGCCGCGCACGGCATCCTCTGTGGCTATTTCAACAATGTTCACAACGTGGCGCGCCGCCACCCAGTGGTATATAGGAAGGCAATTTAGCAAGAGCGTGGACACCAAGTGGAGAAAAAGAACTAGGAGGCTCACCAAAAACGGCTGGCATTGTGATCGACACGAAAAGAAAAACGCATTAGGCGAAAAACCAGAGAGGCGGAGAGAATTTATTAGATGACGGCGAAGGAAAAGAAGCCGGTTTTCAGTCAGAAAAGGCAAAAACAAGATAAGGAGGGATAGATTTTATGATAATTCAAAGGAAAGTGCTTTATTGTTCGAAGCGAGGTTGGGGTGTCCTTAGAACGCGTACTTGTAAAACGAGAATAAAGTAGAAAAACAATGTACACGCTGAAGGGGAGTTAAGGAAACGATGGAACATATTTTGGTTGATTGCAGCAATTTTCACCTACACTCTAAAAAAATATCTAGTAAAAAGGGTGTAGTTTCGTCCCACAACAAAAATTGTCATCAGGCTTGCGTGCGCTTCCTTTCTTGAAAACTAGGCGCTGGCCACTTTCCTATCAAGAATGCAATGTAACCCTGATAATGGGTTGTCGATCGTGACAGAAATGTACCAGGTGCGAAGCGATAGCACAAGGATGGAACCCAATATAGATGACGATTATTGTTGTGGGACAAAAAGACACCCTTTTTACTCGCTCTTTCTTTAGAGCATCTATAGTTATACGTGACGGGGCAAGCAGTGAGGCTTTGGGTTTCAGGGACACACAGGGATAGAAGAATACGTCCGCGTTAGAAGCAAGTAAGAGACGGTTAGAGTATTGGTGGCAGAAAAGTAGAGATCAAGGACCGAAATAGGGGCGAAATTACGTAGTTTTGCTGGAAGAGGCAGAAAGATGGAACACAAATTTATATTTTGTGATATCAAGATCAGTTTATTAGAATTAGATAAGGCAATAGGCCAGAATAAGCGGAAGGATAAAATTCTGTGTTTTTTTTTTGCGAGCCTGGTGGCACTCAAGTCACCGCCCTGTTATAAAGCGGACACCCATAGTATCCATTCATACGTCGGTTTTCCACTCGAACAACTTCACCCTTGCTTTTCTGAACGTGCGGTCCCTCAACGCACACGTTCATGGCGTCGAACATGATCCCATCCTCACCGCAGCCAACAATCTCTGCTTCACGGAGACATGGAACGTTTGAAACATGTAGATCAATGTTTTCGTTCCAGTCCTCTGCAACAAAGAAGCGGAGCGTCCCGCGAGCTGTATTGGGATCCACGTCAAGCTATGCGCCTTTCTCGCGTTGCGAGTAAGGAGCTAGAGCCACATAACGGGGAATATGCCACTGTGAAGTGCTCATCCAACATGGCAGCTATGGCCATGTATTCGGCACGAAACCTTTAGAAGGAAACGCCACCAACTGCATCAAAAAGGCAATGTGACGATAGAGGAGCCAGTTCAAATACGTTCCCTTTGTGCTCCTCGAATGTTTGAACATTGGCATCACGCAAAGCAATTTGGTAGTCCAACACATGATGTCGCATTACACTCCCCGATGCGTATCAAACGACTGCAAACGTCCCACCACAATTTACGGCACCTGCATTCATGTTGCCTTCTCAAACTTTCCATTGCGTCTCATCATCGATTATCATTTGGCAACATACTTTGATTGATTTATATGTGGTGCCTAACGTCTCCACACCACTATATGATTATGAGAGGCGCCGTAGTGGAGGGTTCCGGAAATTTCGATTACATGGATTTATTTATTGCGCGCTTAAATCTGAGACCACATGCTTACAGCATTTTAGCCTCCCCAGAAAGTGCCACCACTGCAGCCAGCATTCGATCCCGTAGTCTGTGGCTAAGCAGCCGAGTATTGAAAACATACTTTAGCGATCATAAAGTAGTTATCTCTAAAGGGGAACGCATCCCCGAGCTCATAGCGGAACACTCTTGCTGTACTTTATTATTGTGAATTATGGGGTTTCCTGGTACTAGGGCCACGGGTGGCCCAAACCACTTAGTACCTTTAGTGTATGTATAGTGTATATAGTGCATGCATCATAAAGCAATCATTTTTAAAGGGAAACAAAAACTGAGCTCATCGAGCGACGCCTTTTTTGTATACTTTGCAGAAGAACATCTCTTGCGTATGTAAAACGTATATACTTCATTAAAACGTAAAAAATAAATATTGTGTATGTAATCTATGTATAACAACGTTATCACGTTCATAAATCATAATAGAAGTTGTGCTTTAGGGGGTTTGCGAATTTTCTATAATTTAGAAGCAATTTTCGTTGCGCTACAAGAAAACATTGGACGTATCGCTTCTTACTAGTGGGATCACGTCTGTTCACTATGATGAGCAAAATATGTTTAGACTCTCAATCCGCAGAACACTTGTAGACCAGTTGAAGTTGCTGGCTGTCTCCTGGATGGGCCGGAGTTCTTCAAAAAGCCGCTTATAGTAATTGGCCTCTAAGTCAACGACACGGCACTTGTTAAATTGGATGCGGTGGTCATTCACCACACTGTGCCAGCTGTGCTGAGTGAGTGCACTCTCAATTTTCATTGAAGCTGGCAGACGTCGTTGTTACGTTGCCGAAGCATTTCGGTGAAGTTATTTGCTTCATCTACGTACGAAGCGTCACAATCAGCGTGTGGTATTGAGTAAATATTTTCATGCGTTTACCCTTTGGGCAGCCGGTATTTTCAGCACGAAAAGGCTCAGCTGCCAGCATACACTTCCTACCATTCATTACCACGAAAACTATGTGCGTACAGTTTCTCACGGCGGATTCTACGGCTTTCTTGAAGCTATGTATGGCGATGGTCCAACCCTCCCCTTAAGGAAGCGGTGCACGTTAAGAACATTTTACCAATGATTGATACAAACAAAAGAGATTGCGCCCACACTCTTTTGAGCGAATTTCAAACTCACTGCTTGGAGGATCGCCTCGGAAAGTATTGGCGACCGTCGGGTGCGAATCACCATGCGTCAATAAGGCAGATATACGAATTTGAAAACAAGCTGCGTTTGCATAAGGTTTTGTACCTGCGAGATTTATTCATGCTACCAGCACCGAGTGCGAATGCATGTAGGACAGGTGTGCGTCAGCGAACAGCCAGTTTGACGTCACTGTGACTGATTCTGACATTCAGAAAAAAGCGTCAAGGCTTCCTACAGTAACACACGTTGCCGGCTATTATGCACATGCAGCTTTAAGGAAATTGGCATTCGGATCTTGCAGGGAAAGCCTTGTGATGCAAGGCGTCGACATAGATGATGCTGAAATTGCATTAATCACGAAGATGTCGAGGGGGGGCGGCTGAATTTTTACGAGCAGTTGTAGTTAACGCTGTGCTGTTTACTGAAATAATATTAGACAAGCTCAGGGCGCCAGAATACTCTGCGCGATTTCTCAGCTTTTCTATGCAGAAAGACACTCTTGTCAGCCTTGTGTTCTCTGCCCTTGCATACTATGAGGACCTAGATGTGTGTGATTCTGGTCATTCTGCACAGGAAGTAATGGAGCATGTTGCAAGTGCTGCAGCAAATACACTGCTGAACAACTTGTGCCGCACAGAAAACGACAAATTACGTAAAGCCAAGAGTGAAATCTAAAGACCTTGAAGACCTGAGAGATGTTTCTCGTTCTTTATGTTTTATTCAGGATGCTTAATTTTTTGAAAGATATTTGTATGGTTTTATTGACAGAACCCTTGTAAAAATTGTGTGCCGTAATAAGGTTTCAGTTGCGCACAACCTCAATACGTAAACAAGGCATTTTGTCCAATCTAAATATTATGGTTAAATCGCAATGTGATAGTTGTTCTTCATTGGAGCTTTCCATGTTGCCGCATTTCACCATTGCGTGCTTTAATTTTGCGCAGACGGGAGAAATTTTCTTTTTGGCTTGGTCTTGACACAAAAACCAAAGGGACACGAAAACATGGCGGGTGGAAAATAAAAAGAATACACAATCAGAGGTTGTACATGAAGGCTGAAGCTCGTTTTGCGCAAATCATTTGCGCGTGGCGCTACTATGATAAGATGTGCACCAATAAAACGAACGTTAATATTGTTGTGTCTAGGCCTGTTTCACAAAGTGCGAAAATGCGAATGATAAATGCAAATACACGCTTTAAACTGTTTTCCGAAAAATGGTTTTTTTTTAATTTCATGAAAGTATACCATGTGCCTTCACTGTGCTGTTCTGCTCTCTTGTAGTCTCTTCAGTCTACGACTAAAGTGACAAAGTTTGCTTTCTATAGCCTTTGTCAAGCATTCACGCCCACAAACATAATAAGAGATGTGATGTTACAATGCAAACAAAACAATGCTTTCAGCAAATTATTCTATGTAAAGGGTAATAAAACGACGCTTGTTATGACAGTGTAGATTGCGGTTAACGGGCGCCAGACACTTTTGTTGCGTTGAACAAACGTGTTTTGCATTGGGGCTGTAGCATACACAGTGCTAAATAAACTTGCAGGACAGCGCTAATTTTTGGAGCCATAAAGAGTGACTCGCCAAGTGACTACCTGCAAGTGCGACGAACATGAACGTGTCGAAGCCAACGGTCTAGCCCATCTCGCTATCATGGCGTCACATCGGCTTTCGGAGGCCTTTCTACTTTTTTTTGGTGGCTTTGGCTGAGACTTGCAAGAAGTAGCCGCTTGCGACGCCTGGCGCGTTTCTCTGTGCTTGCATTCTCCATACTCCGTGTATGACTAGCGAATGCATGAGGCATACTCCAAGATAGAACTGCCGCTGCCACTGGATAAAAAAATCACAGCACATTCTCGAAATGCTGCTTCCATTTATACCAAAGATCCGGGGGTCGCTGAGCAGGTGGCTATTGCTTTAGCACTCATTGATTCGGAAAGAGCTTTAGTATTTAGTGACTCTCTCTCTGTAGTTAAAGCCTTCTCGATAGGAGTTGTTAGCGAACCGGCTTGCAGACTGTTGCAGCGTAAGAACATCACTCCTCATACCATTACTTGGTTTCCGGCGCCCATGGAGTCAGTGGAGGGAGCCCCGCGTAACTTCAAACGGGGTGGCCCACAGGGAGGCACGAGGAATAGTGTGCCGTGCAATCCCTGCGATGGCTGAATCTCACGCACTTGAGTTTAGGGACCAGCTGTTGGCGTACAACGATATAACCAAACATTATTACTTAGAGTGCAGAGAATTCCTCTTGCCACATTCTAGACTTGACAGGCCACAGGTGGTCACATGAGGACTTCTGTAGACGCGCACGTACCCCAACCCGGTCGTCATGAACAAAATAATCCGGACTGTGGGGTTTCGATTCATTGTAGTAAGTAAGGCTTGCTCAATTTTGAACACATGCTCTGGCGCTGCTCGGCAATGGCCGGCGTGGCATCTCACGGTGAACAGTGGTGGCAGTGCTGCTGCACAACCAGTGACGTTCTGGCGGACCAACTCAGGGCTGTGCAGAGGGCCCGTGTCGTGGCAGAGGGGCTTGGCCTCTTTGTCCTGACGTGTGAGTAGCCAACATCAGTTCTGGACTGATCCTCAGGACTTCAATAAAGTTCTCCATACCATATACCACGGAGTGAATGGTGATGAGTAGGGTGAAGCTTCAGAGGGTTTTTGTTGGTAAACCGTGCATGGTTCGTCCATCCATCCATCCGCTGGCCGCGTCTGTCTGTCTGTCTGTCTGTCTGTCTGTCTGTCTGTCCGTCTGTCCGTCTGTCTGTCCGTCTGTCCACCCATCGAGTGAACACACCATGCACCACCTGCTCACATGTTTTCATCATATATAAGTACTGCCATCTAGCATAAATTCCAAGAACAAAAGAGGTGGCTACCTACAACTACATACTTCGAAGACGCACGACCCCCGTCTTACGAAACTTCGCCCTTAAAAAGCGGTGGTGCAACTGCACCGTCGCTAGTTCTTGTGCCGGCCGTCGCGTCCACTTTGGAGAGCAGGTGTCAATGGGGAGCGGCGGGGAGCGTGAACGGCGGGGTGTGGGCCTAACGAGCTTCACTTCTTAGAACGTTTTTAGAATTCAGGATAAGTTTCTTCGAAAATGGTCATGCCTCTTACCCAGCAAAAAAATCGCAGTATATCAACAGAGTGAATTATGATGAGTGGTTCGAATCATGCGCTGGTCTGTCCGTGCTTCCGTTCGTGCTGCTGTTTTGCATTCGTCCGTCTGTACGTCCATCCATGCGTCCATTCATGCGTACGTTCCTGCATCCACCCCTCCATGGGTCTGTCAACCCGTATGTTCGTGCGTCCCTCTGTGTGTCTGTCGGTCTGCCCGTTCATCTAGTGAACACTCCAAGTACCGCCATCTCGCGTCTCTACATGATATATTCATCATATACTACCACTATCCGGCGGGCATTGCACTATCCGGCGGACATAGTACCACTATCCGGCGGACATTGCAAGGACTAAAAGACAGGTGGCTACTTGCTACCTTATTGAAAATCTTGGGTATGTGGATACTGGAATTGTTCGCGGATATGGTGGAAATAATAGTTTAATTGGCGGAAATATTAGTGGATGGGGTGGAAACTGTAGTGGGAATATTGGCTGATGACGGCGATAGTGAAAAAAATGATGGCAGATGGTGGTGGTGGGGGCGAGCCAATGATGGAGACGGTGAAAAATGCTGGCTGATGACAGCTAGAGTGAAAAAAATAATGGCATATGGTGGTGGCGAGCCAATGGTTGTGACGGTGGAAAATGTTGGCTGGTGGTGGTGAGGCAAAACGTGTTTAGCAGAAGGCTTGGTGAGCAAGGTGGGTGATAGTAGCGTGATGGAAGCTTGGTGGATAATAGTGGCACGATGAAAAAGCACACGGCAGTATGTGATATTACTTACTTGTAGTGTTTCATTTTTGTATACGCAGAGATATATGTTTACGGTCAAAAGAAACCAACGCTGCTCAGTACCCTTTCTAGCACGTTTAGCTTTTTACTCCTGTAGTGTCAAGAACGCTTCAATTTTTGTGGAGCGTTGATTATGGGGCCACGAATATGTTTAGATTTCGAGCACGTACTTACATCAGTCTGACACCCGCGATGTGTTTCTTTGTTGTGATGTTTAGAAGACTAGAGGTGTCGCTGTGAACAGTAGCAATAAATGTTTTACATCGGCACACAGTTGTCGAGAAATAAATGAGCTCCAGTTCGACATTGCCCCTTTCAATGTTAGAGCAGAACCAAGCAGTCACTTGATGTCGCCACGCTAGAAGCGCTACTCTTGAAATTCTTGCACACTCCATTGCTTGAGCCGTACTTTTAAGTTACTTAAATGCGTGCGAATATGCATAAACTTTCACTTTCGACATGCGTTCAGACGAGTCCCAGCAAATTCGAGTTTCACATTTCTGTTCTACCACCATGATTCCCACCAAAACTTAATCCTACCAGCCAAGCCCGTAAAAGTGTTATCAATGCTTCTGGGTTTCAGAATGCCTAATTTTGGCATGTGAAAATGACAATGTAGCACAACTGTGGCATCAATTAACATAAATAAAGCCTTCTTTATTGTGTACGGTGTCCACGCAAGAAGCGACAAACATTGATGCGACGTGCTTGCAGCACTTCCACCAAATGTACGCCTCCCCTCACTGTCAGCCGCCGATCGCACTCGTCGGCACTTCACTGGCTCTTATACGAGAACGCAGACTCGTCAATTCGTTCTTACTGAATCAATATGATAGCATAATGTTTCTGGCGCCTTGCATTCGTTTCACCCAAGCCGTTACGTAGTTGTTCCTAACGAGTGGACAACAGCGGTGTCCTGGCACGGCTGCGCTGTGCATTGTGCGAAAAACATCAGAATCAATTGTGTGGGTGTATCTATCGAATGAGCATAGAAGCGCCATAAGCCCTGAAAAGATAACGCCTTTTGGAAGGAGCGAGAAACGGACATTCAACTTGGAAGTAACCGCCGATAAACTCTACTTGCTGCTCAGATCACTCAGTTATTTTTCTTGCGGTTGTAAATTGTAACAAAAACAAAGCGCTGTAGCCATTATCGCCGTAGCAATCGATACAGGCAGCAGTCGGTCGTGTTTATCAGATGTGCAAATGTTAGTAGCAGGTGCAGGTCTCGCTCATCTCGAGTAAGCGACACACAAAGCTGAAGTTAAACGGTAAGTTTGTAAGTTAACTGCTTCTTTAACACATCTGTCGGCGTGGCGCAGTGGTTAATGTACTCAGTTAGGCATTCGGAGGTGGCAGGTTCGATTTCGCGCTGTCGCACGTTTTTTTTACAGGTGCTTTGTACATCATTTTTATAAAAATTGTTTTTATTATTTTTTTAGTGGCAGCTCGTCACGGTGGTTCTGACGCCGCTTCGCGCTCCAGCACTGCTGGCTGGAGCGCGCCATCCACCATCCGCTCCACCCTACGCCACCACACACCATGTGCCACCAACATTTCCACCACCATAATCCACCATTTTCACCACCATCATCTTCCAAAATGGTGGACGGGGGCATTCACTATTTCTATGGTGGACGTTTCTTCAATGGGGTACCTACTACTACTACTACTACTACTACTACTACTACTACTACTACTACTACTACTACTACAGCTACAACTACAACTACAAACACTACAACTACAACTACAACTACAACTACAACTACAACAACTACAACTACAACAACAACGGGGATGCACTACCCACGGCTTAGGGAGCTTCGCCCTTAAATGTTCTACAATTTCAGAGATCACACTAAAATAGCGAAGCCATGCACTCTATACATCATCATTATCATCACCATCATCATCATCAGCCTTACTACGCCCACTACAGGACAAAGGCCTCTCCCACGTTCCGCCACCCCGTCGCGGTGGTCTGAAGGCTAAGGTACTCGGCTGCTGACCCGCAGGTCGCGAGATCAAATCCCGACTGCGGCTGCTGCATTTCCGATGGAGACGGAAATGTTGTAGGGCTTTGTGCTCAGATTTGGGTGCACGTTAAAGAACCCCAGGTGGTCGAAATTTCCGGAGCCCTCCACCATGGCGTCTCTCAAAATCATATGGTGGTTTTGGGACGTTAAACCCCACATATCAATCAATTTATCCCATGTTCCGCCAGTCAAGTAGGTCCTGTGCTTGCTGCTGCCAACTTATACCCGCAAACTTCTTAATCTCATCTGTCCGCCTGACCTTCTGTCTCCCCCTAACCCACTTACCTTCTCTGGGAATCCAGTTAGTTACCCTTAATGGCCGGTAGTTATCCTGTCTACGCGCTACATGCCCGGCCCATGTGCATTTCCTCTTCTTGATTTCAACAATGATATCCTTAACCCCCGTTTGTTCTCTAATCCTCTCTGCTCTCTTCTTGTCTTTTAAGTTTACACCTACCACTTTCTTCCCATTTCTCGTTGCGACGTCCTCAATTTAAGCTGAACCCTCTTTCTAAGTCTACAGGTTTCTGTTCCGTAGCTAAGTACCGGCAAGGTGCAGCTGTCATATACCTTCCTCTTGAGAGATAGCGGCAATCTACCTGTCATGAGTTGAGATTGGTTGCCAAATGTGCTCCACCCCATTTTAACTCTTCTTGTTACTTCAATATCGTGGTTCGCTCAGCGTTTATCACCTGTCCTAAGTAGACATAGTCTTTTACAAATTCAAGTGCACTATTACCTATCTCGAAGCGCTGTTCTCTTCCGAGGTTGTTGTACATTACTTTAGTTGTCTGCAGATTGAATTTAAGACCCACTTTTCTGCTCTCTTTGTCTAACTCCGTGATCTTGAGTTGCATTTCTTCCCCTGAATAAATCAGCAATACAATGTCATCGGCGAAGCGCAGGTTACAAACGTTTTCTCCATTAACTCTTATGCCTAACTGCTCCCATTCTAGGCTTCTGCAAATCTCTTATAAACTCACGGTAAATAGCATTTAGGATATTGTATGCCCCTGCCTTACACCCTTACATGTTTATACATGCTTTGTCATAACCCTGAATCCACAGTGTCTGCATGACTGCTGATATTTCTACTGAGTCAAACGCCTTCTCGCAATCTATGAAGGCTATCTATATTGGTTGGCTGTATACTGAGCATTTCTCTATTACCTGATTGATACTATGAATGTGGTGGATTGTTGAGTAGCCTTTTCGAAATCCTCCTTGTTCCTTTGCTTGATAGAATTCTAATATTGTCTTGATTATTACTTTGTAATTACCTTTGTAAATAGCATGTATACTACGGAGAGCAAGCTGATCAGCCTGTAGTTCTTCAAGGCCTTATCTTCTTTCTTACGTATTAGGATGATATTAGCATTCTTCCAAATTCTAGTACTCTTCCCATCAGGAGATACCTAACAGGGTCGCTAGTTTTTCTAACTTAAGATGTCTTCAATCTTTCAGCAGATCTGATGTTACCTGATACTCACCAGCAGTTTTACCTGTTTGCATGCTCTTCAAGACTTTTCTGACTTCTTCTATCATTACTGGTAGAGTGTCATGTTGGGTTACTGCTAGTTCTTTTATTAAAGTCTTGGTTGTGCTCACTACTGTACAGATCTCTGTAAAAATCCTCCGCTAATTTTACTATCCCATCCATTATGGTAGTTACTTTGCCTTCCTTGACCTTAAGTGCATACATCTGGTTACTGCCTATGCCAAGTTTTTTCTTCACTGCTTTGACGCTTTCCCGTTCTTCAGAGCGTGTTCTATTCTCTTTATGTTATACCTTCCTGTATCAAATAACGTACGCTAATAATCAACTTGGAAACATCTACCAACTCTATAGATTCTGTTGTACTGGAGGCTTTCATGCTTTGACGCTTCTTAATGGGCTTTTTCGTTTTGTGGGACAGCTTTCCAGTGTCCTGTATAACTACTGTACCTCCAACTTCCACTGCAGAATCTATAGTGATACTCATCAGATTATCATACTTTGCGTCAACGCTAAGACTGGTTTCCTCAATAAAAGCTGAGTACCTGTTCTGAAGCGAGACCCAGAATTCCTGTACTTTCCCTCTCAGTGCTCTATTATTAATTAGCTTTTTACGTATCAGCTTCTCTCGTTCCTTCTTCAAGTCTAGGTGAATTTGGCACTGCGTCATTCTATTGTCACTGCATCGTATCTTGCCAAGCACTCCCACATCCTGCACGATGTCTGGGTGTGCACTCAGTATAAAGTCTATTTTTTTTTCATTAGGGCTCCTCCATGTCCACTTACACTTTCCTCGCTTTCAGTAGATTGTACACATTCAAAATCATCAAATTATTGCGTTCTGCGAATTCTACTAGTAGCTCACCTCTGGCATTTCTAGTACAGAAGCCATAATCTCCTTCTGCCTGGTCTCCAGCCTCATTCTTCCCTACTTTTTCGTTGAAGTCTCCCATCAGTATAGCATATGGTGTTTTACCTTACTGCTTGCTGATTCCACGTCTTTATAAAAGCTTTCAACTGACACGTCATCATGGCTGCACGTAGGGGCATAAGCCTGTACCACCTTCAACTTGTATCTGTTATTGAGTTTGATTACGATACCTACCACCCCTTCATAAAGCTATAGTACTCTTCTATGTTGCCAGCTATGTTTGTGTAGATATGGAGCCCTAATTTCAGTTTTCTTCTGTCAGCCAAGCCCCGATAGCAATGACGTGCCCGTTCTGCAGCACTGTATAGGCCTCATCTGTCCTTCTAACCTCACTGAGCCCTATTACATCCCATTTATTGCCATCTTGGTCCTGGAATAGTACAGCTACAGTTGCTTCACTAGACACGGTTCTAGCGTTAAACGTTCCCAAGTTCAAGTTTCAATGGCAGTCAGTCTGGATCCTGAGATTCGTAGCACCCTCTGCTGCGTTGCAGATCTGACTGCTGCCATGGTCACTTGCTTCGCAGCCGCTGGGGACTGAGCGCCGTAAGTCAATTGACGTATGCATGATGCAGCAGCATGTATCCTTGCTGCATACAGCAGCAATAAAACCATTCTTCCGCTTCGGCCTCGACCTTCTCGGATCTTTCATTGCGTCCATGTCTGGCAACAAGTGAATCACTTTCGCAACTGACTAATGCGCTAGAACTCGCGCCTTGCCAACTACCTGCACTACAGACATTACAGACTTTCTACTGAATGACGGCGTTCGGCAGCATAGCACTCCGCGCGAGCTTCTTATAAATTGTGACTGCTACATGCTCACAAAGGTTATCGACAAAATACTCCGTTGTGTTCTGCCAAACATAAACTTACTACAGCCTACCATCCCCAGACCAATGGTCTTACGGAGCGCCTCAACCGAACTCTTACGGATATGTTGTCAATGTACGTCTGTGCTGACCACCGTGATTGGGACGCAACGCTCCCACGTGTTACGTTTGCATATAATTTATCAAGACACGACACCACCGGCTTTTTTCTGTTCTTTCTTCAGTACACTCATTCATTCTGACACCATTCAAACAACAGTGCATGCTCTGACGTTGCTTCTCAAGCCCACGTCGCTGACCAAATACTGCAGGCTTGGCTCTGTGCTTCTCAGGCCTCACAAAAAGTCCGCTACGATGACTGGTACTGCGATGTTGACTACCCTCCTGACTCTCTTGTCCTATTTTGGAAGCCGTACCGACGTGAAGGCTTGTGCGAGAAGCTCCTCCCACAATACACAGAGCCCTAGAAAGTTCTCCGCAAGGATACCGACGTCGACTATGTCATCATTCCGTTCAACCGCACTCATATTCTTCTACACCACCTGCTGATGTCGTTCATGTCTCGCGCCTAAAACGTTACTATGCTGCCAGTCCTGATTGACATAGAGGCGCCGTGTCGGCGCTTCGTCTGCCGGGGGTGATGTTACGCGCAAGTGGGCATGACCCCGCCGTCGTAGACGAGTCGACAAGAAAAAAAGTGGACTCGCTGCGTGAGATCCTGGCAGCTTTTGGACGTCACAGCTTATTGTAAATATTAGAAATATACTCTATTCTCTCATTCGTGTGTTCATGGTTAGGGTGATAATATATACAGAGAGAGAGAGAGCCTTCCTACATCTCTATATTTCTATGTGTCTGCAAATGCGTCTTATAAATATCCCATTACATAAAAAAATGCTACCCATATTTTGGGCTTCCAGCCCATATAACAATATTGGTCTTGCGGGATACTTTCCAGCATATCTGTTCAGCCGTGGTAGCTAGCACACAAAGTACTCGTTTATGGTGGTGTTGCAGCGAATGGCTGCATTGTGCATTTATTTTTCTTACAACACCTGTGAAGACACGCACAAACCTACAGGTCACCCGTAATGGTTTTGAGATACAGTAGACTCCCAGTAAACGGAATCTGCAGGAACCGAGAAAATATGTTGCAATAAACAGTAGTTCCATTTACCGAGAGGTAAACATGGGTGCAGAATACAAGCTCGAAAACCAAGTATCGCAGATGCAATAGTTCCATTTAACAAATTCTCGATTGATTGATTGATATGTGGGGTTTAACGTCCCAAAACCACTATATGATTGTGAGAGACGCCGCAGTGGAGGACTCCGGAAATTTAGACCACCTGGGGTTCTTTAACATGCACCCAAATCTGAGCGCACGGGCTTACAACATTTCTGCCTCCATCGGAAATGCAGCCGCCGCAGCAGGGATTCAAACCCGCGCCCTGCGGGTCAGCAGCCGAGTACCTTAGCCATTAGACCACCGCGGCGGGGCATTTAACAGATTTTCATTTACTGAGAGTCTCCTTTATCTTGAGGCAGTGATGATAATATACTGGTTTGTGGGCTAGCTTCACTGGCGCACACTGCTTTATTGTAGATACAATAGTGCGCATGAGTGGGCAGTGACAGCTAAGATTTTAAATTTACCAATTGGTGTGAATTCCTGCTAACTGCAATCTCAGTGTGTTACTAAACATTAACCATACTCGTTTCACATCACTATAGTTCACTACTACCACTAGTTCACAAATTAAGACACCTTTGAAATTCACTGCTCTTTCATTATGATACTTTACTGAGCTCAATCTGATGTATAACCTGTGCACTCTAACCTGTGCAAATAAAATTGTATTAACACCTTATCGTTACAAATCGGTCTTCTTTAACATAAGTTTGAATATAGTTATTGTAATGCTTTATTGCACCTATAACTATATTTATATTTCAGCATTTATTGCTATAGTTGAATAGATCTTATGTGAAATCGTTGCCATCCGTCAGCTGTCGTGTGCCTACGACCATGTTGGAGGCTCAGAGTGGCACAGTCCACATTTGTTTATGTATGCGTATACGTAAGATCTATCGATGTGAGGTGTGTATTGGCTGATAGTTACGATGTCGATGTATTGCCGAGTCTCTTGCAGCACACCTTCATTTTGATCTGTAGCCTTTATTTTTAGTTTCACTTTAGTATCTGCTGCATAATTCACTGGAGTGTCTGCGAACCCTTGTTGTGATAATATTTTGTTTCATTTTAAAAGTAAAGCAAAATAGAAATATGCAGAAAATAGTGTTAAATACGAATGTGTTGCTTTACACGTACAGTGAGTATACTAGCCATTGATAGGGCATGAAAATTTGCTAAGAGCTACTTCAATTTCTATTATACTAATCACACAGTTAATGCATGTAAGTGATGGGTTAGTGATGTAGACCAAGATTTCCTTGTTTTTCAAATCTATATCATGAGCATTATGGCACCTGTCAGCTGTTTCTAAAGCCTCGTGGGGCAACTCAAAAGATTATCTTACACACGCGGCTACACAATTTCCCGCAGGAACAGCATTTGAGTGAAGTGCTTCCACGAGCTGACTGGCTCCCCAGCAGGCGCCCCACTCTTTTTATTTGATTCGCGCAACTTCTTGCAAAACGCGTCTCTTAGATTGCGCCATCGCTTGGAAATGGCTGCTGTGTCACCTGCAAACATAGAAGAGTATGCGAGTCAGCGGATAGCAACTGGTGACCTAGCATTCTCTGTTAGAAGAAGCATCGAAGAAACGGTTGGTTAGTTTGTGCTTTAAGAGTACCTCTAAAGAATATTTTATTTTGCAAGCACCTCGGAGTGATGAAAGGTTGCTAGTGCAGTTCAAGTGCTTGTAACTGTATACTACAAATACATTATTGCAGCATAAATGTGAGAATGCTTTCTATACGGCAATTAATAAGCAAGTGCCGTGTGCAAGCACATAAAAAGAGCAATCATTTCACTTTTTGTACCGAACGAGGTCTTTAGAGCAAGTTTACCGGGCAAGCACTTTAATAAACAGATTTCCTTTTTAGGCCAGAATTATGATGCACTATTTTGAAATCCATCAAATCTACAATGAATAATTTCAACACGCTGAGCATTACATTTAAAAAAAACAAACTGAAGCAATGTGGTGTTTCGTGTGAGTTTCAGGGATTAGTCACAATTATAATGTAATAGAATATTTCATTAATCTGCTGTGAGTTGTTTTGTTTTGACATAAAAACAATCAAGTCGTAGGCTCCAACTGTCTGTGGAATTAGTTTATGGTTACATTCACTTCGAAAAAAAACTTGATATTAGTTCTGGAACGTTGCCACGTCGAGCGAGCCATCTAACATTGTGTTTTCACTAAAGCGATTGGCTGCAGTCCTACGCAGCACACAAGATGTACTGACAATGCAGGAGGTTCAATTCATCTGATGAGCCATGTATGTTGTACTCTTTTGGCCACAAGTTGATTAGGAATGGCAAAAGCACACTGAGAATGAATACGCCAAGAAGGCCTGCACACGCACACACAACGTTACCGTTATTGAACATGAATTAACGTGCCCAGTTGTTTTCCTTGGTGAGCCACAAGTTGACAACTATAACATAAACAACTGGTAAAGGAGCCGCCGCTGCTGATGGGAATATAAATAAAAATTTTCCTCTGAGGGTGATGAAAAAACAAGCAATGCGTGGGCACAAACATGCTTGTGTGTGTTCCATTTTAGTGCGCAGGTATTTCCAAAACGTGCTCGTTCAGATACACATGCAAATACCATCTTATTGAGGCAATCTGCGCAACACACGAGAAACGAAAAGAATACCTGGGCAGCATTCCACCGCCATGGCACAGCAATATTAAATTGTATATACACGTGGTAGTCGGGAACAAACTCGCAGACAAGAGCGTAAGGCGCCAGCAGTAGACGTTACGTTTTTTGGGGAGGAAGGGAGGGGGGCGGCAGAGTTCGTATATTCGTGTCTTGTTTATTAGTGAAATACGATTGACATTGTAGCAACTCGTTGTGGGTGGTACAATCACACCTAGAAATGCTGGTATGGTACTCACCCTGTGTGCCAGCTAGGCCTAGGCTCGTCGCGATGGCAATTCACGCAGCCGTGCGCGCATCGATGTTCTTGTAGGCTGCCAGCCGCTGGTCCCAGAGCACTCGCTGCTCATGAACTAGCAATACTGGTATTTCATTTTGCACCGCGGCTTGATTCATGGCTAAAAAATATACGTGCGCACAGCTTACATGTAGTTGACGAAATGGCGTCCATGCAGCCTGTACTGGCGAGATGGAGTGAGACGTTGACGTCATACAATGCAGCGCCGCCATTGGCTGTGGCCGCCAGACCGGCGCAATTGCGGTGTGGCTACTATCAGCAAGTTGGATGCACGCGCGGCGTGCGAATCGTCGCCACATGCTGTCGGACACCTGTTGGACGCCTGTGGCATGCGGCTGTTGGCACGAACAGCCGTACGGCAAATCGCATCCGAATTCACAACATGTGTCTCCCGCTTTACGCGACGCGAACGGACGACATAGGTAAATGACACATACAAACATGATAATCACGACATGAATGTCATATAACAACAAGACTACATGCCACGCGGATGATGCGCTCGTGGCCGTTTCGCTGGCTTCCCATATAGCAAATTTGGTATTATGTGACGCCAATGGATGACGAAGTTATGTGATTGGTGCAAACATGATAATCATGAGATGCGTTTCATGTGAGAACATGACTACATGCCACAATCAAGGCGCCAATAGATTTCGACGTGACGAGGTGCCCGTGTCACGTGTTCGGCCCGTGTTCACCGGCGTTCATTTCGTCGCGTCACGCCGGCGTTGCCACGACAGGCGCCGGTCCTGCCATATACTCGCAGGCGCGCACCGCGATGCGTTGGTTTGACGCATGCGCGTTTCCGCGCATCCGGCGAATCTCCGTCACGAAAAGAGGGAGACGCAGTGTTGTCTGGTTAACGCATCGGCGCGAAATGCTGCATGTCGCATTTCACGCCGGTTGCCGTCGGGTCATGTCGACGGACGCTGGTCGAGCCTGGCGCGTCAGACTATAAAGTACCCGCGTTTTGCATCGCTGTGCCCAGCGTGTGCGCGTCCACGCTACATTGGAGTATATTCGGCCCTTCATGATGCGCTCGCGGCCATTTTCCAAGCTCCACACATACCAAACTTGGTGTTACGTGACGTGGATGAATGACGAAATATATGACTGGTGGAAACTTGATAATCCTGACACGCTTGTCATGTAAGAACATGACAACATACCATGCTCATATCTTGCTTGCGGTTGTTTCGCTAGCTCCACATATACTAAATTTGGTATCACGTAACGTTAATAGATGACAAAGGTAAACGACACGGCCAAATATGATAAGCATGACACGGAAGTCATTTACGGCATCATTTACCTCCACCTCGTAACGTTGTGCTGAATATAAGGTTACATATCAACATTTCTCATTCACGCTTTGCATATCGGGTGCACGTTAAAGAACCCCAGGTGGTCAAAATTTCCGGAGCCCTCCACTACGGCGTCTCTCCTAATCAAATGGTGGTTTTGGGATGTTAAACCCTATAAATCACTCAATCAATCAATCAACGCTTCGCATATCATCGATTCCCACTGTACATGGGATCTGCCTTTTTTTTTCAAGGAACTTGTTGCTTGAAAGGCACGCGAGAGGAGTGGCGTGTATTCAGAAAAATCGCAAGCGGGGACACGCATCTTGCTATGTCGGTCATTCTGTTTTTATAAATGTAGGCGTGATTTAAACGTATACAAAAAATTAGTGTGTGAAAGGTGAACCTCAAGCGGCTTCATACGAGTATTCACTATCAAGGGCTGTCTCTCAAGCCTGAACGCTAGGTTCACAGAGGAAGCAAAGGTAAGGAGAGGGCATGCCCAGCCGGCGCAGGGCCTAAAAAACGTGGCGGAAATTACGTCACGCACGGCCATATTCACTGAGCACAATGACGGCGTTTTGTTATTGTTGATGTAGTGCGGAGGGAGAAGGAAAAAACCTTTATTGATGCTGGCTGTGCCAGATAGCCCTTATCCCCACCGGGCTGGTTGACATCCCTAGTTCGGGACGTCATTAGTCGAGGCCGCCACCCGAGCCCGCTGCACTTGAGTTCGCTGTTCCTCTAGTGTGGAGCTATTGAGTAGGGTCGTCTCCCAGTCCTCTTTGGTGGGGTTGGGAAAGGGGGTTATTTTGGGTTCATTTGGCCGGCCCAGACCATATGGTAAGTGTTGGCCACTTCCCCACAGTACTGGCACTGCCCACTTATTTTTGGGTCGTAATATTTGAGTATGGCTGGACAGAGCAGCGTATTTGTCTGTAGGTGCCGCAGGATGCGCTCCTCCGTTTTCGAGATGTAGTGCGGTGCGGCACCGTTCAGGCGGTCCAGCGGTGGTGTGCGCGTTTTCATGGGCCTCGCACCTAACCGTGGCGTACTGCAGGTGTTCGACAGCAACTATTCTTTGTGCCGCATTGTTCGCTACGCAATTTTCCTCCGGTTGTGGTTGTAACCAGGTGTCTGAACTAGAAACAACGGAACGAGCGCGCGTATACGTACTCCGAGTTTCCAGCGTCCATCAAAATTATTCCGAAAAGCCATCACAGAAGATAACGACTGTGCTCAAGAATTCGATCAATGAATGCCTTGCAGGTTAGTGACAGTTATGCGGTGTTGCTTCTTATGACAACGGACGATGCATTTGCGGTCCACAGGCCCTTATTAAGATTGAAGTCTAATCTTGCTTTTCATGTTCCTGTACAGTTACCGCATGCGTCTGCGCATTAAAGTTCCTGTTCTGCTTCGCTTAAGATGCCCCCTCTTCGCAGTATTGCCTCGCTCTCCGCAATATTGTCTGTATTGTAGCAAAACTCGTTAAAATGTCTACACGCACCTGCACAAGGTACCTAGGTGCACCTCACTTGATGTGCGTGCTTGTGCATTCAGAAGCTGACAAAGCCGTTTGAACGATCTTGACCAAGTGATGTTGACGTTTTCTCACGCATTCCTTCGGGTAACTTTCCCACTTTTCGCCCAACGTGATCCTGGTCTCCGTTCTCCGTAGCTACTAGTGCGCGTGAATCACACTGGAGACGTGTTCCCGCGCACTTTCGGGTGTTCATCGCTGCTTTCTTCCTAATGAAAACATGGCCTTTGGGATATCCGTAGGAACGAGTGCGCGTTGGACAAAAGAGGGACGAAAACAAAGAGGCCGGCGCAAACTCAACGGGCTGCCACGCATACAAGCTCCACCGACGCCGACTTTACTGGCATAATTACGGACCTCCGGGTTTATCGCAAGAAAGACATCTTTTTTTTTCTTTTTTATCGTTGTGTCTAGCCCACCGCATGACCGAAAATTTCATAAAGCCTAAAGAGAAGCGCAAAACGGGGAAAAGGTGATCTGAAAGAAGCTGTGCAAATTTCTGTGTCTGGTTCGTCGCGCGGCAATTTGCGAAATATCATATTTACTTTCACAAAGAACACATCAAATAAAAAAAAAGCTTAACGTGCAACTTCCTGTGTTTATCGTAAGCGCCGGTAGTGCAAGACTACAACAGCCACACGCAGAGATTTCGTCAACCGTATCACGGCAAGATAGGGTGTTGAAATTCGTTACGTTGGTTTCGGATAGCCCCGGCGCACGCGGCGCGCAGGCCACGTGCATTTTGAGACAGAGAGGTAGTCGCGCCTTCTGCTTCGCATTCACACGTAAACAAGAGAGGAGCATTTGCCCAGTCAATATGGCCGACTTCCGGTTTCATCGCGGCTTCACAACGAATGACGTCAGGGCCTCTCCTTACCTCTCCTTCTTCCGTGGCTAGGTGTATCAGAAACGTCCTGCATCCCCTCTCTCCTGCTCCGGGCACTCCGCCAGTGCTACACTGCGGAAGTGTGCCTAGCGTCACTTTCGGCTTCATTTAACGTTAAATTTAAGCGTGAGGGGAAGGACTCTTTACAGACTAAAATATGGCGAGAACATTAACAATACTTCTGAGAAATATCACAATCCTTACTGTCACGCCGCTGTTTTGATTCGTTGTAGTATTTGCAGGTCTTCCCGCGGCGCTCGTGGTTCTGGATAATTTCCTTTACCTCTACGGAGCATCTGGCGCCATCTGCGAGATATTTTTATAAGTAGCAGCGTCACCAGCTGTGTAACAAGCATGTAATCATCTTCGATGGAATCTCTGCTCCCATTTTTTAATAATCAGAAACAACGGTAGCGTATTTGAACCATTATTCACTCAGCTCTTTCCGGGACAAACAACAGACGTGAGTTTTATTCTCATGATTTATTTCGTTATCGTGTTATACCACTCGTTATATTTTTTTCTGAGGACTGCCTCAATTGAAATGGCGTGAAATTGCGCGGTAGCTGCGGAAAAGGTCGGCCAGCTGCCCGGTCGAAGTCTGCTCGGTCGCTAGAGCCGATAGCGTCGCTTGTCCACCCTATAAAGAAAAATAAAAAGTGGAGAAGGGGGGTTATGTTGACGACGTCTCTCTCCCACGCAGCAACGTCTTCTGGCTTGCGTAGCGTGGCTTTATTCCTCGAATACCATGCGCTCGCATCACGTGTAATGCCCAGGGTGTGACGGATGTAATATTTAGATCGGGACACTTGGCCATTTATCGTGACATGATCAACCGAACACAGAACCAACGGTACGCGTCCGGTTGGTAATGACAGCGTATATTCATCGCCAGAATGACGTAACTTCGAGCGACGACACTTACTTAGCGTTGCGTTGTCGGCAACAAGGGTGACGTTCCCTGCGCGTCCCGTTATGGTGGCATAGTCACGTTATGGGAGCCTTCATGAACGCGCGCTTCCCGTGCCTTGTACGGAGGCAGGCAGGCGCGCGTATGAAGGCTTTCTGGTCATGTTTGTCGCTTGCGAGAAACTCTCCATGTGATTACATGTTCTCTGACTAGGTAACGCACGTGTCTTCGGAATTGCCGTCTGCATGTTGAAATAGCGAAGAGCCGTGTGCAAAATGTGGTGAAAAAAAAATGAAAGCAGCGTCGCACTATCGGTGCTAAGTCTAAACAAAATACGGACCCTGGTGTCCTGTGTAACCCTTCATCTTTGTTTGTCTCTAGCCTCCCTAGGCGCTTCACTTCACTTTCACTTTATTACCCTAAAGACCCTTAGAGGGGGTATTACAAAAGGGGTGGTAGACATACAACAAATGTAATACATATGCAGGATGGGTACAAGTATGAACAGGGGTAACCAATACAGAAATAAAATAATACATGTGCAGGATCAGTATACATATAACAGGCGTAACACCTTGCCAAAAAAAAAAGACAAAGTGAGAACCAGTGGCACAAAAAGGAACAATGTAATGTATTGAAATTGAGAAGAAACGAGTGACATTTTGTGTAAATGTTAAGTGGCACATTATGGTGGCGAGATCAGTGGAAAAGCCATTCCATTCGGAAGCTGCACGGAAAAAGAAGGAGGCAAAAAACGTCGTGGTACGGGCACGTGGCCGGCCGACATGAAAGGAATGAGTGGTGCGGTGAGATGTGCGGGCAGGACGCAAGATATAGGGCGGGTGGCCGAGTTGACTGTGATAGAGCTTGTGGAACAAAATGAGGCTGGCAACTCGGCGACGAATGTTAAGTTTTGAAAGATTTGATTCTTGTTCAGGATATGAAACACTCACGTTATACGAATACGAGGAGTGAATGAATCTAGTTGCTCGATTCTGGAGTGATTCTAGTGCGTCAGTTAAGTACGCTTGATGAGGGCTCCAGATAGGCAACGCCTATTCAAATTGGGTGCGAAATAAATATTTATAAGCTTGCAGTTTTACAGGAGGGGGAGTATGACGTAAGTGCCGCTTTAAGAATCCAAGCGATCTGTTAGCTGATGATATGATATTGGTAATGTGGACCCGCCATGATAAATTGTTACCCAAGGTGACTCCCAAGTACTTGTATGTGATGACATTTTCCAATGCAACTTTACCGATTTGATAAGAATAGGTGAGGGGGCTGCGCCAAAGGTGAAACGAGAGGGACTTGCATTTATTAGGGTTTAGTGTCATTAGCCAACGCTTGCACCAGTTAAGCACATGGTTAATGTCATCTTGCAATGCAACTTGGGCTGATGTGTTAGTGATAGCATGGTATATTACGCAATCGTCTGCAAACATACGAAGATTGATGGATACATGGAAAGGTAGATCGTTAATGTATATGAGGAATAATAGGGTCCAAGAACAGATCCGTGCGGGACGCCTGATGTTACTGCCAGAGGGTAAGAGTTATGTCAATTAACAGTAACGAATTGGTAACGATTAGTCTGAAATTCTTGAATCCAAGTTAAAGTTTCAGGGTCTAAGTTTAATTTCAAAGTTTTAACATCAGGCGGTTGTGGGGTACTTTGTCGAATGCCATTTCAAAGTCAAGAAAGATAGCGTCAGTCTGTATGTTATTGTCCAGGTTAGTGTGCAGATCATGAACGAAAAGGGCAAGTTGGGTGTCACAAGAAAACTTTTTTTGAAATTCATGCTGTGCGGAATGAAAAAACTTATTAGAGTCGAAGAAGTGCATGATGTTGGTGTAAATGACGTGTTCCATGAGCTTGCAAGGCACGCTTGTTAAGGAAATGGGGCGATAATTGAGAGGACATGATCTATAGCCTTATTTGAAGACTGAAAGGACCTTTCCTATTTTCCAGTTTGTTGGTAGGTTACCTGTGGATAGTGACTGATGGAACAACGGTGATAAGTATTTGGCAGACATGTGCTTGGTATTTTTCAGAACTTTTGAGGTAATATCGTCTGATCCCGCTGAAGAAGATAGTTTGAGTTTGTCTATCAACGATATTATTCCAGAAGCGACGAAATCAATACTGAGCATTACAGAGACGATGCTAGACGAAAAAATCAGAAGGGGACTGTCAGTTTCGTTTGTGAACACGGAAGCGAATGCCGAGTTAAATACTTCTGCGCATTCAGAATCACTAACTTCCCCGCCCGAAGAATTATTCAAAATAATAACTGGAATTCTCTTAGGTTTATTTACCTCCCAAAATTTCCTAGGGTTATTTACCAAAATCTTCGGAACATCAGTATGAAAAAATGTACTTTTTGCGGTTCGATTGGCAATAAAATAAAAGGGTTCAGCTTCTTTATACCCACCCCATCCGCTGGCGGTAGCTGCGCGTTTAGTTGCATGAAAAAGTCGTTTTTTCTTATTTTCAAGTCGCTTTAAATGTTTATAAAACCATGATTTTTTTTTTGCTTAGAACGGAAGGTAGTACTGGGAGTAAACTTGCTTGTTAGCTCCTTAATTTTATTTTTGAAAATTAACCAGTTATCGTTCACTGATCGTTCCTTTAATTTTGTTTCAAAATAAGGTAGGAAGGCTTCGGGTTCAGCGTTTATTGCGTTGTAATCTCCCTTGTCGTACAGAAGTATAGTTTTACTGCATGGTTTGCGTAGTTTAGGGACGAATTCAAAAACAGCATAAATAACTTTGTGGTCGCTAATCTCAGGAAGAAGTGTAATATGTGACAAGCTCTCGTGTTTAGTTTTCAGTATTAGATCCAGAATATTAGAAGTTTCACTAGCAATACGTGTAGGTTCTGTATTGGCTGTGTTAGGTTAAAATTTAAGCAGACATCAACGAATAGTTTTGTTCTGGAGTGGCCTGTTATTATTTGGTTGGCGTCTTGCCAATCGATGTCAGGAAAATTAAAGTCACCAAAAGTAGGATATGTGCGGTAGGATATTTAGTAGTTAGCTGGTTGACTATATTGCCACGTTCCATTTCCCAAGTTTTTGTTATCGTCCCAAAACACCACACGATTCTCAGCGCAAACCGCGCCTGCAGTTTTCGAGAAGGTTCCGGACTGTAGTAGATCATTTCGATAAGATCACGCCCACTGTGCGAATGGTACAGATTGTTCTGGAACGCACGCCGCTGCCAGCGATAGCGCTAGAACATTCGACGGCGGGAGTATAAATGCCGACGCGCTTCGCCGCTTGTCAGTTGTTGATCGAAGGCCGACGCTCCGTTCGCCGCTATCAGTCTGAGACTGCTATCTGTGCGAGACTGCTGCTGTAATTGGACTTTCTGTTTACCGGGCACAGGTTCGCCCAAATGAACAGTTAAATTCCAACAAGAAGTCTCCTGTCTTCGGCCACGTCACGACCCCGTGACATTTGGTGGAGGTGCTGGGTAAAGGCCGAAGGGCATCACCTTAAACTCGAAGAGGCCGTCCGGTGTTATAAACGCTGTCTTCTCTCGGTCTCTTTCGTCGACTTCGATTTGCCAATAGCCAGTCTTGAGGTCCATTGACGAAAAGTACTTGGCGTTATGGAGCCGATCAAGTGCGTCGTCTATTCGTGGGAGAGGATACGCGTCCTTTCTTGTGATTTTGTTCAGGCGGCGATAATCGACGCAGAAACGTAGGGTCCCATCCTTTTTCTTCACTAACACCACGGGGGATGCCCATCGGCTCTTGGACGGCTGGATAATGTCATCCCGCAGCATTTCATCAACTTGTCTCTTCATGGCCTCACGTTCTCGCGTCGAAACCCTGTACGGACTCTGACGGAGTGGTCTGGCATTTTCTTCGGTTATGATGCGATGTTTCGTGATTGGGGTCTGCCGAATTTTCGATGACGACGAAAAGCAATCTTCGTATTGCAGGAGCAGGGCCTTGAGCTGTTCTTGCTTATCGTTCGGAAGTCTGGGATTGACGTCGAAAGCTATGGGAGGGGCTTGGTTCCTCTGAGCAGGTTCCGCAGAATCGGCGAGGGCGAAAGCACTGGTGGCTTCGACAATTTCTTCGATGTATGCCACCGTTGTTCCTTTGTTCACATGTTTGTACTCATTGCTGAAATTTGTGAGCATAACCGTTGCTTTGCCTCCCCGCAACTCTGCAATTCCTCTTGCGACGCAAATATTTCGGGTGACCAACAGATGCTGACTGCCTTCAACGACGCCTTCGAAGTCAGGTGATTCAGGAGCGCCGACTGAAATAATGACGCTAGAGCGAGGCAGAATGGTGACTTGTTCTTCCAGCACATTCAAGGCATGGTGTCCAGACGGCGTGCGCGGCGGTAGTGCTTCTTCTGAGGATAACATTATCGACATTGTTCCTACGTTGATGACAGCACCATGGAGGCATAAGAAGTCCATGCCAAGGATGACATCTCTCGAGCAACGCTGTAGGACTACGAAGTCTGTAGGATAAATACGGCCGTTAATGGTGACTCTCGCGGTGCAGATTCCTGCAGGCGTTACGAGATGACCTCCGGCTGTGCGGATTTCAGGGCCTTTCCAAGCTGTCCTAAGTTTCTTTAACTTCGCGGCGAACGACCCACTGATGACCGAATAGTCGGCTCCAGTATCGACGAGAGCGGTCACACTGTGGCCGTCGATAAGAACGTCGAGGTCGCTAATTCGCCGTCTCGCATTACAGTTAGGGCGTGGCGTCGGGTCACGGCTGCGTCGGCTTGTTCTGCTGCTTCCATGTTGCGTCGTCAGGCCACCTTCGGTAAGTGAGCTTTCGCCGTCAGGGCTTTGCCTGGTTGGCGTTGTGTTCGGAAAGCTTCGTCGCGGCGTCGTCGTCGTCGGAGGATCTTCGGTAGTTCATCGCACAGCAACCGCACCTCCACCGGTTGCTGCCCTTAGTTTCCCGGATACGGGCTAGGAGACCGGCCCCGCGTTGGGCCAGAGTACTGTCGGTGGTGCGGTGACGTGCGGCGGCTGGGCGACGGCGAAGGCGAAGGGCTTCGTGGTGTCCACCGAGTTCCTGTCAGGTAGTCGGCGATGTCACGTGGTCGTTCTCCTGGCTGTGGGCGCGGTGCATTGACGGCGAAGCCACGCAATCCCATCTGTCGGTACTGGCAACGGCGGTATGTGTGTCCGGCCTCGCCGCAGTGGTAGCAGAGCGGGCGATGGTCAGGGGTGCGCCAGACGTCAGTCTTCCTCGGTGCACTGCGCTGGGCCGCTGGCGAACGGTATCACGTCGGTGGGGGTGGTGGCGGCGGTGGCGTCTGTCGACGGAAGTGCGATGGGGCGGCGTTTTGGCGTGGACGGGGAGGAACGTTGTGGCGCAGTGCAGCGGCGTAGCTCATAGCTTCCGGCTCGGGCAGCGGTGCGTGGGGAATTTGAAGCGATTGCCGAACTTCTTCTCGCACAATGTCGGCAATCGAATCCACTTGAGGCTGCGCCGAAGGCAACAGCTTGCGCAGCTCTTCCCGCACGATCGCTCGGATCGTTTCACGCAGGTCTCCGGAGTTACTGGCTTGAGCAGCAGCGCAGTCTGCAGTCAGGCAACGATTGTACTGTCTGGTGCGCATGTCCAGGGTCTTTTCAATAGTGGTCGCTTCGGCTACAAATTCTTGGACGGTTTTCGGTGGGTTTCTCATCAGCCCCGCGAAGAGCTCCTGTTTGACCCCTCGCATGAGGAAACGAACTTTTTTCTCCTCAGGCATGTCTAGGTCAGCGTGACGGAATAGTCGGGTCATTTCTTCTGTGAAAATGGCGACATTTTAATTTGGTAGCTGAACCCGTGTCTTTAATAAAGCAGTGGCCCTCTCTTTTTGAGCGACGCTCGCGAACGTTTGCAGGAATGCGCCGCAGAAAACATCCCACGTTCGGAGCGTGGACTCCCGATTTTCGAGCCAGGTCTTTGCGGTGTCTTCTAAATAGAAGAACACACGACGCAGCTTTTCGTCATGGTCCCAGTGGTTGAGGGCGGCCACACGGTCGTATGTCTCTAGCCAGGACTCCGGGTCTTCGAACGATGACCCATGGAAAATTGGTGGTTCCCTGGGTTGTTGCATGACCATCGTGGGCTGGGACGCTGCAGTTGTCATTGTCGCTGCAGTCGCGGTCATGGCCTCGGTCTTCCGCGGCTTGTCGTGTAGAAGCCCGTACTCCGGTGGTAGCCCTTGCTGCCGGCGGCTTGTTCGCTGCTCCTGGTTGGCGTCGGTGTCTTCTCCGCGACGTGGGCTGGGTTCACGGCTTGACGGGGGCGTCCGGTACATGAACGAAGCATCACCTCCACCAAACTACCGACGACTTCGCTGAACGACAGCGGGCCGACCCGGAACTTAAGGCCCTAATAGAATACCTCAAAGGCAGGACCGCCGAAGTCTCGAAGGTATTCAAGCGCGCACTTGCGTCGTTTTTTCTACGAAACGGTCTTCTACAAAAGAAAAACTTTTCACCGCTTCGGGCTAAGTATCTCCTTGTGGTGCCTTCAGCTCTGCGACCAGAACTCCTGCAGGCCCTGCACGACGATCCGACGGCAGGGCACCTCGGTGTTTCTCGCACGCTCGCGAGGATACCAGAAAGGTACTACTGGCCGCGTCTTACAACCGACGTCACTCGTTATGTGAGGACATGCCGGGACTGTCAGCGACGCAAGACACCGCTGACAAGACCAGCGGGACTTCTGCAGCCAATTGATTCACCTTGCCGACCTTTCCAGCAGATTGGTATGGACCTATTGGGGCCGTTCCCGACGTCGGCTTTCGGAAACAAGTAAATCGTGGTAGCTACCGACTACCTCACCCGCTACGCCGAGACAAAAGCCCTGCCAAAAGGCAGTGCATCCGAGGTAGCTAAGTTCTTCGTCGAAAATATCGTCCTACGTCACGGCGCCCCGGAGGTCCTTATCACCGACAGAGGAACGGCATTTACTGCTGACCTAACTCAAGCGATCTTGGCATACAGCCAAACAAACCACCGCCGGACGACAGCGTACCACCCACAGACCAACGGCCTCACCAAGCGGCTTAACAAGACGATCGCCGACATGCTATCAATGTACGTCGATGTCGAACACAAGACGTGGGATGCCATTCTTCCGTATGTGACCTTCGCATACAACACGGCGGTGCAGGAGACGACGCAGATATCTCCATACAAATTGGTCTACGGAAGGAGCCCGGCAACGACGTTCGAGGCCATGTTACCCAACGTCACCGACGAAGAAAACCTCGATGTGAGCGAGTACCTTCATCGCGCCGAAGAAGCCCGACAACTTGCGCGGCTCCGTATCAAGAATCAACAGACGACCGACAGCCACCGTTACAACCTTCGACGACGCTTCGTGGAATACCAGCCCAGTGAACGTGTTTGGCTGTGGACGCCGATACGCCGACGTGGACTAAGTAAAAAGCTTCTGCGACGGTACTTCGGACCGTACAGGGTGGTTCGACGTCTCGGCCCACTTGATTACGAGGTTGTCCCCGACGGCATCACGAACTCTCAACGACGCCGATCGCGACCTGACGTCGCCCATGTCGCACGCCTCAAGCCGTTTCATGCGCGGTAACAAACTGAAACAGTGTTTTTTTGTATTATTGTTGTATCGTAATTTATTCATTGTACTTTCTTGCATTATTATTGTACCTTCATCTTTAGTTAAAGCATCGAGACGATGCCTTTTTCAGAGGGGGGCAATGCCACGTTCCATTTCCCAAGTTTTTGTTATCGTCCCAAAACACCACACGATTCTCAGCGCAAACCGCGCCTGCAGTTTTCGAGAAGGTTCCGGACTGTAGTAGATCATTTCAATAAGATCACGCCCACTGTGCGAATGGTACAGATTGTTCTGGAACGCACGCCGCCGCCAGCGATAGCGCTAGAACATTCGACGGCGGGAGTATAAATGCCGACGCGCTTCGCCGCTTGTCAGTTGTTGATCGAAGGCCGACGCTCCGTTCGCCCCTATCAGTCTGAGACTGCTATCTGTGCGAGACTGCTGCTGTAATTGGACTTTCTGTTTACCGGGCACAGGTTCGCCCAAATAAACAGTTATATTCCAACAAGAAGTCTCCTGTCTTCGGTCACGTCACGACCCCGTGACAATATCGTTTAAATCTTGTGCTAAATTTGGGTCATTGTCCGGTGGCCGATAGCACACACCTAGCAGAATTGTCCCCGGTACAGCGTGGCTGACTAACCACAGAATTTCCAGCTTGCAAGGGACATTTATCAGTGAACAGGATAACTGCTTATTGACAGCGATAAGTACGCCGCTGCCTCGGGCGATGATAGGGGCGACTGGTCGGCACCGGTGTCATTCCCGGTGCCGAGCAACTGGGCGATGATAGGGGTGAGCACCTGCATTGCGCTCTTTTTAAGTCTTTTTAAATGCGAAACATCTCTCACTGAACTGCGATGACTTTGAGCGTATCTATCTATCTATCTATCTATCTATCTATCTATCTATCTATCTATCTATCTATCTATCTATCTATCTATCTATCTATCTATCTATCTATCTAGCCGCTTACGACTTTTAGCTCTCCCGGCCGTTCCAGTGATGGTATCAACACCAAACTTGGTATGGCCTAACAGGACTGTATGACACGCATAAGTGACTAGTCATAACAATAAAATCATTACATGCATGTCATTATTTAAATTTTATGCTCTTGCTGCTCTTGCAGTGGTTTCGTTAACATGACATCTTGCAAAACTGGTGTGATACAATTTGACTGCATGGCAAACACAAACGCCAAACCCTAACATAAAAATCATGACATGCGTGTCATGTAATGACATGACTACATGCCACACTCATGATGCGCTCAGGGCCAATTCGCTAGCTTCGCATATACCATACTTGGTATTACGGGACGAAGCTAAGTGACTGGTGCAAACGTGATAAGCAGGAGATGAGTGTCATGTAACAAGACTACATGCCACACTCATGATGCGCTCGCGGCCGTTTCGCTAGCTTCACATGTACCGAATTTGGTATTACGTGGCGTGAACAGACGGCAAAGATATATGACACGTCGAAACATGATAATAACGACATGCGTGTAGCGAAACGTCGGGGTTGTTCAAAGTTAGGCGCATCAGACGACCAGGGAGACGAATAAGTGTGGGTGAAACTCCGCGGAGGCAATCGATGAGAAATCAACACGATGATTTCGGGGAGCACTCATTGGGGGTTTATTTGGCTAACACAACTTCAATTTACAAAATGCACTAGGTCACAAAGACAAAACTTAGAAAATGGTGGCATACCCCTCGGCCGGCATGGTCTCCGGTGGTGAGATCCGCTGTTGACCCCGACTCCGCTCCGCCCACTTTTCAAGTTCAAACATCCTCTTTTAAACCCTTGGTCGAACAAAGAGTCTTCACAAAAACCAATCACATGTTCGGACTCGCAGCATCTCAACCAATCACAGAAACACTTTCATAAAAGGCACTACATTTGTAAAAACCTCCTTACCAAAATGAAACACGCAAAGGGAAAGGTCCTCCACACGTGACACTCTCTCCCATACCAGGCCGTGCTGCCTCCTTCGGCCGACTACCGTCGGCGGCCGTTCCCACGCTTGGGCCCCGTAAGTTCTTTCATTAACTGTTGCTTTCTAGAAGCGTCCTTAAGAGCAATGGGTACACCATTGCTTACCAGGTGTACATGCGACAGCGAGGCGCCCCGAAATCCTAACAAGAGCGCGGGGGAATATGGTCGTTTACCGGTCGCCACTAAGTCTCGGTCAGGCTAAGTGGTCGCGTCCCCATGTCATTCTCAATGACACGCGTGCCTGTTAACAATGGCTTAGACTCCGACGGTGGCGCCGGACCTGCCTCTCGCTAGACGCTTTTCCTAGTAAGCTTTCCCCTTCTAATCCCGAACGGGGCGACCTTGACTGCTCGGTTTGTGAGCCGTAAAATGCAGCGTGTAGGCGCCTGTCCCAGGCTGGAAAACCCGATTTATTCCACATTCCATTAAAGTCGAAAGCCGAAGCTCTGTAATGGCCAGAGAAACAAACCCAAAGGTAGAAGAGTACAAAGAAAGACTTAAAAAAGAAGCAGGAGTTGGTTTTGCACAAATTTCCTGAGAAGATACTGGAGCTGGAAACCTTGCTCTCGCGACACCTCCCCCCTACAAAAAAGAGTGCCCCACTCGTTTTATCTGCAAAACACGACAATAAATAGACTAATTATACAAAAAGGTTTTGCATTCAACAAGTGTGTGAGATGTTTTAAAAAATTACATAAAACAACAGATGAAAAACAAAACAAAATCATTGGACACAGAAATATATGGGTTCACTTATCGGTACTGCAATACAATTCAGTGTCCGTTTCGTAAGCACTGACATTCTGTTGTGCGTTGTTATTACTTGAAAATGTCTTCCAGTCCGAGTAAAGTTCAGTGTCCGTGTCGTAGCTTTCGCACTGCTGTACTGGAACACTGGTCTGTGTCCCGCGCACACAATGTTGCAAACGGAGTTCCTGACCCACTCGCGAACCGCACTCACGCACATCACCATTGGAGCCACACTCGCGCACAACACTTTGATGCAATTCGTGGTCATCTCTCCTTGCACTGCACTCGCGCACAACACCACCGAGATCGCTCACCTCATGATTATCATCAGACTCATCGTCCGCGTCGTCGGCATCGGAGCCCAATCGAACGTGGCAGGGCTTTAAATGCGCCACATTCACAACGTCACGTTTTTTCCCAGTTTGGTCTACCACCTCCCAGTTGTTCTCGGCTACCTGGCGCACAAGACGGAAAGGTCCGTGATACTTGTGAAGAAGCTTTGTCGTCTTCCCTTTCGCCCGGGAGGGAGTCCACAAGTACACCAAGTCGCCCTGATGATAAACAACACTTCGTCGCCTAGCATCATAGCTGCGCTTGTTCTTCTCTTGCTGACGCTTTTCCCGTTCATTTACTATTTTTCGAGCCTGCCGCAGCCTGCGGGCCACTTTCATTGCATCCAGGCTGTAGTCGAATCCGCGTTGCGCGCCCGACCCTACATCCACCGGTAGTGTCGGTTCATGTCCGTGAAGAAGAAAGAAGGGAGTGAATCCAGTCGTCTCGTGGGTGGAAGAATTGTATGCAAATAGAACGTACGGTAGGAATTCATCCCAGTCGCGGTGGTGTGAGGAAACGTACATGCTGAGCATGTCAGCCAACGTGCGGTTAAAGCGCTCACACAAGCCGTTGGCCTGTAGGTGGTATGCTGTTGTGGTGGCATGCTCGCTACCCACGAGCCGGAATATTTCTTCGGTCAAGTTGGCGACAAAGTGCTGCCCACGATCGCTTATTACTTTCTCCGGGGCACCATGACGTAGGACGATTTGTTCGACGAAAGCTCTGGCTGCTTCTGCGGCAGTGGCCGCTGGACACGCGACAGCCTCGACCCATTTGAGATTTTGAGATTTGAGATTTATTTTTATTTTTCTGTACGTGCAACAGAAAAAAACGAAGCAAAAGCAAAAGGCTACATAGCCTGACGGAGGCTTTTGCTCCGAAATACAGTCTGGCAAAATAAAATAAAAAAACTAAAATTAACATGTCATACACAACTTAGCCGAATTAGAGAACATCATTATATACAGATACAATTTGCAAATTATGATCACACATGTAACCATTACAAATATAAAGAAAGAACAGGACAGTAAATAGTAATGAAATACCTAAAAAAACATCGCAATATATACAATAGGTGAGGTAAGGAAAGCATCAGGAGACACATACATTCCTAAAAAAAAAAACAACAAAAGGACACAAATAGTGTACTCTAAGCAATTGGGACACAGAAAGTAATAAATAATCCAAATTTCTGTATTAAGTGTATTCAATACAATTATAAAGAAGAAATTCCTTGAACTTATTTTTGGAAGTTTTCTTATTTAGGTCAAGTACGTCACCCAGTTTGTTGAGGAGACTCGGTATTTGGTAATCAATATGTTGTTGACCATAGGTTGTTCTAGTTTTCGGTGTTCTTATACTATGTGTACGGAGATAGTACTCAGCACATCGAGAAGAATCGTACATGGGGTATAGTTTATTATTTTGGATATACAATAATAACTTATAATAATATATTTGGTTTGCTTGTAATATGAGATATTTAGGGAATAACGGACGTGCGCTAAGACCTTGTGGCATACCGTAATATCCCTCGAATAGTCTTAGTACCCTCTTTTGTAGTGTAAGTAATGTTTTATAGTTTTGAGCCGTCGTTGTTCCCCAACATAAGACACAATAACTTAGCCTGGAATATATCAGTGTATAATATAACGCTTTCTTTAGCCAAAGTGGTAATAACGGACATAGTTTGTACATATGCATGGCCACATTTCGTATGGTAGTCGGTAATCACGACGATGTAGCGGTTCCCTGGTTTGGATTTAGTGAAAGGCCCAATGAAGTCCATGCTCACCTGCTGAAAAGGTCGACCTGCAGGTGGGATCGGTTGGAGGAAACCGACCGGCCTCCCCGGTGGTTGCTTTCGTGTCTGGCAGTCGGGGCAGGAGAGAACGTACTTGCTTACGTACGAGAACATCTTCGGCCAGAAATATCGGCAACGAACTTTCTCCCATGTGCGCTTGACACCTAAGTGGCCTGCCGTGGTGGCGTCATGGCAGTACCTTAAAATCTCAGATCTCAAGCACTTGGGGACGACGAGCGCAGCACGATCCTCCTGAAACCCTTTCGCCCTTCGATACAGTACACCGTCGATCAACCGAAAGCTCCGTGCCGTTCTTTTAGTTTTCCTGACAACGCGCGCATCTGGGTGCTCGAGGTGCTGCATAATTTCTTTCATCCATGGGTCTGCCCTCTGCTTTTTTCCAACATCCACCTGATCCAGAACCAGGAACGGTAAGGGGTTTTCTTCGCTTACAGGCGCGGGATCATGAGGAAGGCGGGAAAGCGTGTCAGCATTTCCATTCTTGAGGCCAGGGCGGTGTCGCAACGTTATGTCGAATTCCTGAAGCAACAGGGACCATCGCATAAGACGACCGTTCGGATTCCTTACTTTCATTAGCCAAGCCAGGCTGGCTTGGTCAGTCACGACCGTGAACTTAGAACCAAAGACGTATGGCCGAAACTGTCCGCAGGCGTACACAACGGCGAGGCATTCTTTCTCAGTGGTACTGTAGTTCATCTCAGCCTTGTTAAGGTGGCGGCTGGCATAGGCGACGACTCTCTCTTGAGTTCCAATTTTCTGTACAAGCACGGCGCCAATGCCGTAATCACAGGCATCAGTGTGCACCTCTATCGGTTTTCCCGGCTCAAACTGACGCAGAATTGGGGCTGTGATCAGCTTCTCTTTGAGTGTTTGCATGGCCACATCGCATGCCGCATCCCAGACGAAAGGAACATCCTTTTTGGTTAAGTTGGTCAGAGGTCGAGAAATGCGAGAGAAATCTTTGATGAATCGCCGATAGTAGTTACAGATTCCGAGAAAGCTCTGTACACCTTTCTTGTTTCGTGGCTTTGGGAATTTTTCGATCGCTGCTACTTTGTCTGGGTCCGGCCGGATGCTTTCACCTGTGAGAATGTGTCCAAGATATTTAATCTCCTGGCGAGCGAAGCTGCATTTCTCGGACTTCAGTCGTAAGTTTGCCACGTCCAAAGCCGAAAACACACTTTCCAAATCTTGCAAATGAGTTGCCATAGTCTTCGAAAAAATAACGATGTCGTCCATGTAGGCCAAACAAACTCTCCAGAGAAGACCACTGAGGACTTTGTTAATCATTCTCTGGAATGTGGCAGGGGCGTTGCACAGGCCGAAAGGGACAACATTGAATTCGTACAGGCCGGGTCCACAGGCAAATGCGGTCTTTTGCTTATCTTCCTCCTTGATGCCCACTTGCCAGTAGCCTGATGTTAGATCAAGTGTGGTGAAGTATTTTGACCCCTGTAGCACGTCGAGAATGTCATCAATTCGTGGCAGTGGGTGCACATCTTTTTTAGTGACCTCATTGACTCTGCGGAAATCAAGGCAGAAACGCCAAGTCCCATTTGGCTTCTTCACGAGGACGACAGGTGATGACCAAGGACTGTGAGACTCTCTAATTATCTCATCGCGCAGCATTTCTTCTACTTGTTGCTCAATCTGTTGTCTTTCAAAAGGGGAATGACGATATGGGTGCTGATGAATTGGTCGAGAGTCACCTGTGTCGATCACATGTTCAACGACATGAGTCTGCCGGAAGGGGTTGTCACTGCTCGTAAATAGATGGCGGTATTTCTCTATGAGCGACAGCAGTTCATCCCGCTCAGATGGCTGTAGGTGATCCCCAGTCTCTATGTCAAACTCTTGAGGCACTTGATCGTTCTCGGGGACCGTGATTGCCAGCTGTGCGTCATGAACAGATGAAGCCCATCCAAGCTTTGTTCCGCTGAGCAGGTTTACTGGCGACATGGTAGGATTAGCTATGCGAATGAGGCCTCTCCCATGCACGATCCTCGTTATTGTGCGTGCAACCTGAAGTCCGTTTTTGAGCGTGCTGTTCGGTTCGACGAGGTGAATTCCGTCCCTTGCGACCTTTACTTCAATAGCGACTTCTGTGCGAGGTTCAATGCGAATTTGCTCGTGGCACCGCACTGCAAGTACATCATTATGTTCAGGGGCACTTGAGTCTATACGTAGCCGGAAAATTTCACCGTTTAGTTGCAGCTCTTTTTTGGAGAAGTCAATGAGAAGCCGGGCTGCTCGACAAAAAGGAAGACCACCGAGTAGCTCGTACGGGCAATCCTTGACCACTAAAAACGTCTCGTGAACTTTGGTGGTGCCAAATTCAAGTTTTATTTCAGCTTCGCCAATGGGGGTGAGCAAGCCTCCGCCAATTCCTCGGATGAATAGGTCTTTTCTCGATTTGAATGAAGCACCTATTTTGTTAGCTAATTCTTCTGAGATGACATTTACGGCCGAGCCGGTGTCAATTACAAGTTTTGTTTCTGTACCGTTGGCTCGTGTGGGGGCTGTGAGAAGCTGACCTTCCGACAATGTGCCGATGGGGCGGCCGGGCTGGCCCCCTAGGCCCGGCCGTTCTCGTTTCGCGAAGGTTTAGGCTGTACATTCTGATTACCCCGCACCTCCACCACTTTGTAGCGAAACGTCGGGGTTGTTCAAAGTTAGGCGCATCAGACGACCAGGGAGACGAATAAGTGTGGGTGAAACTCCGCGGAGGCAATCGATGAGAAATCAACACGATGATTTCGGGGAGCACTCATTGGGGGTTTATTTGGCTAACACAACTTCAATTTACAAAATGCGCTAGGTCACAAAGACAAAACATAGAAAATGGTGGCATACCCCTCGGCCGGCATGGTCTCCGGTGGTGAGATCCGCTGTTGACCCCGACTCCGCTCCGCCCACTTTTTAAGTTCAAACATCCTCTTTTAAACCCTTGGTCGAACAAAGAGTCTTCACAAAAACCAATCACATGTTCGGACTCGCAGCATCTCAACCAATCACAGAAACACTTTCATAAAAGGCACTACATTTGTAAAAACCTCCTTACCAAAATGAAACACGCAAAGGGAAAGGTCCTCCGCACGTGACACTCTCTCCCATACCAGGCCGTGCTGCCTCCTTCGGCCGACTACCGTCGGCGGCCGTTCCCACGCTCGGGCCCCGTAAGTTCTTTCAATAACTGTTGCTTTCTAGAAGCGTCCTTAAGAGCAATGGGTACACCATTGCTTACGAGGTGTACATGCGACAGCGAGGCGCCCCGAAATCCTAACAAGAGCGCGGGGGAATATGGTCGTTTACCGGTCGCCACTAAGTCTCGGTCAGGCTAAGTGGTCGCGTCCCCATGTCATTCTCAATGACACGCGTGCCTGTTAACAATGGCTTAGACTCCGACGGTGGCGCCGGACCTGCCTCTCGCTAGACGCTTTTCCTAGTAAGCTTTCCCCTTCTAATCCCGAACGGGGCGACCTTGACTGCTCGGTTTGTGAGCCGTAAAATGCAGCGTGTAGGCGCCTGTCCCAGGCTGGAAAACACGATTTATCCCACATTCCATTAAAGTCGAAAGCCGAAGCTCTGTAATGGCCAGAGAAACAAACCCAAAGGTAGAAGAGTACAAAGAAAGACTTAAAAAAGAAGCAGGAGTTGGTTTTGCACAAATTTCCTGAGACACAGTCACAGTTTTCACAGTTTTCGCATCCGTCACAGTTTTCGCATCCCATGCTGGACAATTCGGCGCTGGTCTTCTGAAAGCTCAACGGAAGCTTACGAAGAGGAAAAAGAGGGCGACAAGAAAACCCGTGCCTGTCTGGGAGGATAGTTTTTTGTCTACGGTTAGAGGCGCAACGACAGGCTTCACACCTTCCACGTATAATCTCCCAGGGTTCCTTGTGGATTCGCCTAAGACGAAAGTCGCTCTCTTATTTTTCTCCTCAGTCGATTTGTTCATCCTTCTCTGCCCTCTTGCGGATTCTCTATGCACTGACCCCATAATCAGAGGAATTGCGGGGTTTCAGAACCTCGCCTGTTTTTGTACAACCTTCGTGGTGGTCGGCCCACTTTTGACTAGCGATGACGTCACGAGATGACGCAATTATGTGTCGTCACGTTAAGCGACGTTGTTATGACTTTCGGTGTCGCTCGTGCTGACGCAGCCAACGGTCAGTTCTCGCGCTTTATCTAGGGCGTTCCCTAATATGTCGTCTTCTCAGACAATGACGACGGGCAGGAAATGCTTCGTTAGAAGCCACAGGGTGGGTCACCCCACGCCTTCAAATGCCGCAGTGAATCGATAATAAGGTACATGCTAGTGCGTGCGTTTGTGCCTTTTGTGCCCTGAAACCCCAACTAACTTGATTAAATTTATGGGCAGTGGAACCATTGATTTGAAAGCACTGAAGATGGCCGAACGAGGGCTGCATGTACTGATAGCAAGTCCATCAAAATCCTTTCTCAGCTCATTGATGCTACTATAGTTTACGCAGAGCTAGGATTATTGCAAAACATTATCTGATAAAGATGAACCCGAAATTTGGAAAGCGAAGAGACAACGACCAATCTGGTGTAAGCGGGAAAATTACAATTCTACATTTTTCTTCAATTTGTGAAGTGTCCATCGCTATGATAGTCTTTATTGGAGTATGTTGCAGGTGATCATTATTATGGAATTTAATAATCGAAGCGACAATAGTTTTGCATTGTTTGAAAAAGTATCAGCGGACCGTCTTTTTATTGGAGTTTTCGCTGTTACTTAAGGTACTAGGCTGCTGACCCGCAGGTCGCGGGTTCGATTCCCGGCTGCGGCGGCTGCATTTCCGATGGAGGCGGAAATGTTGTAGGCCCGTGTACTCAGATTTGGGTGCACGTTAAAGAACCCCAGGTGGTCGAAATTTCCGGAGCCCTCCACTACGGCGTCTCTCATAATCATGAGGTGGTTTTGGGACGTTAAACCCCACAAATCAATCAATCAGTTTTCGCTATTACTGCTGATACGTAGGTCAATTATTTAAACGTTTATATTTCTGGAAAGCTTTCTGTAAGTAAAATTTGGCACGCATGAAATGCTCCAGAAAGCAAGTTAGGATGCTCAATAAAAACTGTTTCTGAACACCTAGCGCGGGATTGACGCAGCCTAAAGATGACTATACTGCTATTAATTTAAACAGGATAGCAAGTGAAAAGAGCCTAGCTTCCATATAAAAGACCCTGGTTGCCACAGAGCGCGGAAAACCGAAGCATATTCTCAAAGCTTGTCTCTCGATGACTACAGGAGGATGAATATTGTAAGCAGGAGCTCTAGCGTAAGAGATGCACCCGAATTCAAGCACAGGGCGAAAATTGATGCAGTGCGAGCGTCTTGCTTACTCTCTAGTTAGCAAGCACAAAAGTGATATAAAACTGCTTCGAAGCGGATTGGCCAATCTGACAGACAAAAATCTGTTCATTTGACTAGAGTGGTCGTATATCTGTCACACAGGTCCCGTTAATTAGGGAGGCGATCGCCGGGATAATTCCAAGGGCCGAAGTATCGGCCCCCCGAACGGCACCACGAAAACGTGGACAATTTAGAAGTGGTCCATTTTGGCGCGCCAGCGGACGCCGGCTGTGGCCCAAAGAACAAGTCAGAGCCGAGAGTTGATAAACAAAACACAATTATATTCTCAATAATGGCAGATCGAAAACCATACACAAGAATGCACACTCCACAATAGATGAGGACAATATGTCACCAATCACACAACGTACTACACAGTACAATCGGCCACACTCGAAACAACGGACACAGACAACAATACGCACTGCAATGCAGTCGCATGCATTGAACAACCAAGTCACTTAAAGACTAAAGAGATCAAAAACCTATTCAGTCCAAAGTTCTTGGAACAAAAGTCTGGATGATACTCTACCGAAAATCACTCACTCAAAGTCCAGCGTTGTTGTCGTTCCGCTGCCCCTGAAGTTTCTCTTCCAGGAAACCTCGCCGAGGTTTCTCTTCCAGGAAACCTCACGTCTTCAATTGGCCACTCTCCAAGCTTCAAACTTCTTCGCCGGAAACCCGTCGGCTTCACACACGCAGCTGTTGCCACGCGTCTTCGCTCGATAGCGGTAAACACACACACTCTTGCCTGTAGCTCGAGTCGTCACCCATCAGGTGGAAATCATCTTCTTCTCCTGCTTTGTCTCTACGGACAAAACCTTCGCCGACTACATGGCGGAATCCCTACGCGCTCTGGCGCTAACTTCCGTCTTCTCCTGATCTCTCGTCTCGGCTGCTCGATTAAATACCCTCCGCGCGAGATTCCAGAAAGTTCTCATCGTTTCGTCGGCGCGATGCGCAGCGGAGGCTGGGGGAAGGCGCGAGACTGTACGAGGACCGTCCCCGACAGATGACTCAACCCGGCATAACACGCCCCTTTCCGTCTAGAAATTTCCAGTGCTTGCTCGGCCGCCGATGTGGGGTGAGGAGGTTCGTCGGCGAAGCCACGCTTCCGAGGGGAGAGAATCGCGCGCCCGGGGAGCCTTGGATGTTTGTTTTCTCTTTTTTGTTCTTTTATCGTTGACCTCGCGGCGTCACTCTGGCGCTTCGTCGCGAGAATTTGGCGGCGCGCCCTTTTCGAGCGCTCGTTCTGTGACACTGCCCCCCATTTTAAGAATATTATCTCATAATATTCAAAACCACACAAACGAGCGCGAACACTCCCCACACTCTCAGAGACTGTAACATAGACCGTCGCTCATGACACCTCACATTCACAATAGATCACTTAATACAATTGTACATTGTAATTCAATTACACAACACACGAAATATAACCACAGGCACATGAGTACAACACTCCATCACATATTCCAGACGACACAAATATACAAAGTTCTCTCATTACCACAATTGTACAATACTATACATTTCATCACCGTAACAGAAATTTTGATTCACTCGACATACAGTTGTGACACAGGACAACATCCACATTAACTTAACATATAGCACTGTCAAACACATTCCAATCAACTTCGATACCTATCCGGTGCATTTCGAGCGGCGCTTGCGCCCTTTTTTGCGGTGCTCTCTCGATCTCTTCTTATTAATTTTGCTCGTTTTGTTCCGGTGAGCCCCTCCCAACGACGCTATCTGAGGCGGCGTCTCAGCCATCGTTGTCACTTCCGACACTGCTAGCGGGTCATAACGTTCAACGGGTTCTGTCTGTTTATTTACCAGCTTGTTCATGTCACGGTATTGGGCCTGGCTGGCCGACTCCGTCATTTTTACACTGTCGGTCGGTTGGGGTCGTGCCGACGTACGTCTAGCTGCCCAGCACGTGAACTCATTCAACTCGATCATCTTCTCATTCGCTGTCTCTTGCGCCGCGGCTTCACCTTGGGCTCTAGTGAGATCCGTCACGGGATGCTCCTCCACTGTATCTCGCGGTCGCTGGGTTGGCGAGGGCTCTATCTTAGGGTCTTCTCCCAAACATTCCGGATCATTCGGTCCTCGTGCCCCATCGATGTTTCCGATGACAAGGTCGTAAAGGGGGGTCGTCATACATAGAGCGGTAACCTTCCCGCCGAAGTACGGGGTCTCCACCTCAATCTCTGCTTCGGGAAGCATCCGAACCGTACGGTCAATTAGGCAAACTGGTTTCGTTTTGCCTGTTTACTCACTTTCCCGTACCAAATTTCCCCGCACGATAACCGTGGAGCTACCGGTATCTCTTAACACTGTAATCTTCTTGCCCGCAACTTTTCCAGGCAGCGTTCGAATTCCCTTCGTAACACCGGTTGGCTGTTTTGACATTACAGCACCCACAATAGGAATTTTCTCCCCATTTTTCAACTCTACGAATTCATCGGTGACGGCATTATCATCGGATTTCGGTGCTGCTAGCACACAGGATACCTCGGGAGTTTGACTCGCTCCGTTGCGACATGTGTCTGCTTTGTGCCCGGTCTGACCACACTTAAAACATTTTACTAGCGTAGGGCTCGTAAAGTTAGTACGACAGTTGCTGGCGCGATGACCCACTCGGTTACACAGAAAACATCGCGGAACACTCTCCGGTGCACGCTTCTTTTGTTCGGGTGCCGAATTTTTCGAATTTTCGGGACACTCCTTCTTGACCTTGGCCAAATTAGTTCCACCTTGCGCTTCCAAGAATTGATCAGCCAATTCAAGCATTCCTTCAAGTGACTCAGCCTTCCTCTCTTTCAAGTACAGCGACAGGCTTGGGTGGCAACTTGTAAGAAATTGTTCTCTAATTAAGAGCTCTCTAAACTCATCGTACTCCTGCGCTGTCCCGGAAAGTTCAATCCATCTGTCGAAATAATGGCTAAGTCGGGCGGCATACTGCGTAGCCGTCTCACCATCAGCTGGTTTTCCTGTCCGAAATCTGTCCCGGAATCCTTCCACAGTAAATCTAAATCGCTTCAGCAAAGCAGCTTTCACCTTGGCATAGTTGACTGCATCGGTCGGCGTCAGCCTACCGTACACACTGAGCGCTTCACCACTCAAGCAAGTACTCAAAGCAGTTGCCCATTGATGTTCCGGCCAATTCTGGCTCCTTGCAATCGTCTCAAATCGGTGAAGGTACGTGTCAAGGTCGTCCTTCCTTTCATCAAACGCTAGGAGCAGCTTGCTTGGGTTCAAGCGGAAGCCATGGTCTTCCCGTTCGCTGCTTTCCACTCTAGCTTGGACCGGAGTTTCACTTCGCTGTTGCAAACGGAGCCTTTCGAGTTCCATCTCGTGCTGCCGCTGCCGTTCCCTTTCAGCCATCTCTGCTTCTCTTTCTTCTCTCGCCCTTTCGGCTGCCAACTTCTCTCTCTCCAGCTCCAACTTCAATTGCTGCTTCCTTTCTTCCTTCAGCTGTCGCTCCTTTGCCTCTCTTTCTTTTCTCGCCCTTTCAGCTGCCAACCTCTCTCGTTCCAACTTAGCTGCTTTTTCCGCTTTGGCTCTTTCGAACGCCAGTCTTTCTTTTTCCAGCTCAGCTGCCTTTTCTTCTTTGGCCCTCTCTTTTTCTTCTTTTTTCTTCTGGGTGACCCACTTCCGTAGTTCGGCACCAGAAAGACCCATCTTCTCACCAAGAGCGACTAACTTTTCGAGATCCATTGTGTCTCGCAACTCGCAAACAAAACCTTGCCGCGTGCAAAAAGTATCTGCCTAAATCAGTCTATCGGAACACTCCCCTGCACTCGTTAACGAGAACACTGAACAACACACAAAATCGTTCCGATAGCACTATCAACAACTCGAGGCTCTTTCTCACTACTTTGGACACACTGTGCACCAAAAGGTCCTGTCATGGACGCAAGATTAATTGTCACACAGGTCCCGTTAATTAGGGAGGCGATCGCCGGGCTAATTCCAAGGGCCGAAGTATCGGCCTCCCGAACCGCACCACGAAAGCGTGGATAATTTAGAAGTGGTCCTTTTTTGGTGCGCCAGCGGACGCCGGCTGTGGCCCTAAGAACAAGTCAGAGCCGAGAGTTGATAAACAAAACACAATTATATTCTCAATAATGACAGATCGAAAACCATACACAAGAATGCACACTCCACAATAGATGAGGACAATATGTCACCAATCACACAACGTACTACACAGTACAATCGGCCACACTCGAAACAACGGACACAGACAACAATACGCACTGCAATGCAGTCGCATGCATTGAACAACCAAGACACTTAAAGACTAAAAAGATCGAAAACCTATTCAGTCCAAAGTTCTTGGAACAAAAGTCTGGATGATACTCTACCGAAAATCACTCACTCAAAGTCCAGCGTTGTTGTCGTTCCGCTGCCCCTGAAGTTTCTCTTCCAGGAAACCTCGCCGACGTTTCTCTTCCAGGAAACCTCGCGTCTTCAATTGGCCACTCTCCAAGCTTCAAACTTCTTTGCCAGAAACCCGTCGGCTTCACACACGCAGCTGTTGCCACGCGTCTTCGCTCGATAGCGGTGAACACACACACTCTTGCCTGTAGCTCGAGTCGTCACCCATCAGGTGGAAAGCATCTTCTTCTCCTGCTTTGTCTCTACGGACAAAACCTTCGCCGACTACACGGCGGAATCCCTACGCGATCTGGCGCTAACTTCCGTCTCCTCCTGATCTCTCGTCTTGGCTGCTCGATTAAATACCTTCCGCGCGAGATTCCAGAAAGTTTTCATCGTTTCGTCGGCGCGATGCGCAGCGGAGGCTGGGGGAAGGCACGAGACTGTACGAGGGCCGTCCCCGAGTCTCGTGCCTTCCCCGACAGATGACTCAACCCAGCATAACACGCCCCTTTCCATCTAGAAATTTCCAGTGCTTGCTCGGCCGCCGATTTGGGGTGAGGAGGTTCGTCGGCGAAGGCTCGCTTCCGAGGGGAGAGAGTCGCGCGCCTGGGGGAGCTTTGGATGTTTGTTTTCTCTTTTTTGTTCTTTTATCGTTGACCTCGCGGCGTGGCGTCAATGGCGCTTTGTCGCGAGAATTTGGCGGCGCGCCCTTTTCGAGCACTCGTTCTGTGACAATATCTCTGCTAATGGCCGGCCTGGAGACAATACGAAGAGGTTCCACAATTCTTCTTTTAACTTGTCACAAAAATCTGTTTTTCCGTGGAGGTATTCGATGACCACTGTAAGCCTTGAAAAGCAGGGATAAAACCTTTCTTCAGCCCGGACTGTAATGTACGTGTTACTTTTTTTATGCTCCTGTCTTTACTCGTTTCGCTTTCCCGTGGTTCTATAATTTTGTGGTTTTCCTCTCGCGGATATTCGCTCTCCTTGTGGTACATATTCAGGGTAGAAGAACGAGTGAATGCCGGCAGGTTCTTCGCACCTAAATGATGCATATTAGCAAGAAGTAATTGATGCGAGAGGCAGAAGTACAGCGACAATAACGTTATTACATTACAAGCGAAATTACAAGAATGGCCATGAAAAACACGCAAATGTTGTGAGGCCATTTTTCACCACAGGAAAAAGACGGCAGATCTGTCTGTATTTGTGCATACTGTAATGAGCTGATGTGTAGAATATTGTACAAAAGTAATACGACTCGAATAGCAGGGCCGAATGAACTTACTGTAAGCTCACTGGCCACAAAGGTGTATTCTTCAAACACACTAAATGCACCAAAGAGGTAATCAATGAGAAATCTTGTTGCACAAGTGCAGACCCCGTAATCTACGCTAATTTGATGGAACATAATAACCGAAAGAAGTATTAAATCAAAATACAGAGATGCAAGTAGCAGTTCAACGAGAAGTCGCTTATCAATAGCGGCAGTGAAAACCTAGCTATTTATAAACAATAAAGAATACAACAACAACAATGATCCGAATCAAGTGCTAATTTAGGTGAGAAATGCCAGAATGTATCCCCGAACTACACAAACAGGGCCCGTAAAGCGCATGTCCTAACTTTTAGCAGTAAAAAAATTTGCACAGCTTGAAAGAAGGTCCACAGCTAAGCGAGCCCAGATATGGCCATCTCGATAGCACTCCTTGCGGATGACGTCACGTGAATATCTTCTAATGAATGGCGCATAGAATCTACGACAAATTACAAAGGGCACCGATAAGTGGCCTCAAAAAGCTAACCAGGGCGCTTCGCAGGGCGATTTATCGCGGTGCCTACACACACGGACACTAAAAAAATTCCACAACTGCTTGAGACTATTATTATAAACCACGCAACTTATTAATGTATAGTAAGATTGCTTAAAGTTCCCAAAGAAAAATAAAAAAAGACTAGAATGTGTTGGCATCTATTTTTATTCATACAAAAGCAGCCTCTACAACATAGATGTCCTATTTTGGTTGCTGTAGCGCTTGTTTGTAAACATCTTGAGTAACTACAAACGGCGAAAAATAGAAAAAAGGAGACTTTTCTTACATCCATAAATACCCTATAGAAAACCGCGTGAAGAGGTGAAACTAGATAACACTGTACGATGACAGAAAGTGAGCAATTGATAGTTAACCAGGGATGAGCAACATGTTAAAATATTCTGATTCTGCATGAGGTGCCGGGTTTAATTAGAAAGTAGAAGGTCAACAGATATGGGAAAATATATGCTACAAGGTTCAACAAGCACGTCGAGGCAGTAAAGGCAAATTATCATCACAACACTGAGAAAAAACACCGAACTCCTCCTAGTAAAAATCGCCTTTCACTATCATGCCCTGAATTTTTCGGATAGAAAAGAGCATCCAGGCCCTCGTCATATGCATATATACCTCTGCCAGCAACGTCGTTAGCGAGGTTATCTTATGCACAAGTAGGTTGCAGAGCAGGAAAGGTACGTGAGACACATGTGTATTTTAAAATTCTTACGTGGTACAAACAGCTAAAGCTACTTAGCCTATATGATGTAGCTCTATCAAGCGTCTAATGATTATGTGCGTTCAGTTTAGCGAACACAGGTCCACTACAATGAAAATAGTTTTGTTCATGTGCGTTCAAACATCAAGAAAAAGGGTGACATACAACTATGTTTCAACCGCTAAATAATTTATTCAGCATAAATGAATCAGTTATACACTACTGAAACACGTCATCAGATCAATTCGTGATACAACGCAACACATTTATTTGGTTAATTTATCATATTTAGCTACTCGAACAAGGAGTACAAGGCAACAAAATTGCTTACCTTCAGATATGACAGTAGCCTGTCGTTTATACCGAATCCATAAATCCAAATAAAAGTAATCGCACATCAGAGTATCGTCTATAACTCTCTATTATAGAAGAAACGCAGTTGCCTCGCCGTGGTAGTCTAGTGGCTAAGGTATAGCTGCTGACCCGCATGTCACGGGATCAAATCCCGGCTGCGGCGGCTGCATTTTCGATGGAGGCGGAAACGCTGCAGGCCTTTGCGCTCATATTTGGGTGCACGTTAAAGAAACCCAGGTGGTCAAAATTTCTGGAGCCCTCCACTACGACGTCTCTCATAGTCATAAGGTGGTTTGGGACGTTCAACCCTGAATATCAATCAATTTAGAAGAAACGAAGTACTGAGAGCACATCCACTGGCATGGCGAACCGTACATCTTTCTGTTGGGAATCTAACGGCACTAGGCCTAACCGACAGTCAGCGGAACAGTCACTCTACAGAAACTTACTTGCATTCAATCGGGCCCATAAGTTGCACATGAAGTGAAGTCTTTTTCGCAGCTGCGTATGTATTTTCAAGAATCACGACACAAACATAAAGTACCCGGCTGTGGCGGCTGCATTTCCGATGGAGGCGGAAATGTTGTAGGCCCGTGTACTCAGATTTGGGTGCACGTTAAAGAACCCCAGGTGGTCAAAATTTCTGGAGCCCTCCACTACGGCGTCTCTCATAATCAAATAGCGGTTTTGGGACGTTAAACCCCACAAATCAATCAATTAAAACATAAAGTAACACAAAACAGAATATAACCGCACATGCTGAACCAGCGAGCTTATCTGACAATGACACTGCACAAGCCGGAGAAGAAGCACGAATAGATACAAGATCAACGCTAAAGAGTTCGGGAGGAATTAAGTTAGACAGTTATCTAAGACAGTAAATTACGTGAAGTTTCGGCAGCTCTCGAGATTGGTGAAGCAATGTCAACACCTCATGCCTTCATAATTTCGCGCATTGCTTTTTCTATCGCTGTGAACGATGGTGTGCGCAGGCCTGACTTCCAATGCAGTTTCATGGCGGTTCATATACATGTCCGTGCAAGTCCATGCTTGCATTGACCAAATGACGTCGATCTGCTGCTTGGCGAAACAAAAAAAAACATTCAGTAAGAATAAATTTAGGACTTGAAATACTGCTATAATGCAGATTTTTTTAAAGTCTGCATCATTTTAATTCATATGGTGATTTTGGGACGTTCAACCCCACATATCAATCAATCAAATATCCGAATCAGTCGTTATCTCGTTTGGAGCCTCTAAGCTGGGCTACAGGCACAGAGATGTTTACTGCGCCATAGAATAATTTATCAGTTAGACAAAGAATACTGAGCTAAATTCTTCGTCCTTTTAAACATTTAGCTACTAATCTTCCGTAATTTTGTTGCATTCCCTATTCCTAGCTTATACGAGAAGTATTGCAAAAAAACACGAAGAAGCAAAAGTTATTATATTATGGTGTTATTATTATTAGTGGGGATAAATAGTTATTATGTTAGTGGTGATTATATTGTTTTTTTCACTCTCTGAATTTTGGTTTTTTTAATATATGGTCTTCCTTCTACATCTTTTTCTTTTTTTTGCTTTTTCCCTAAGCAATTGTGCAGTTATCGTTCATAGGATAATTATGTGTGTTCTTCGCCGATCCCCCAGAGTGGGTATGTGCCATGAATTCAACGCTACAAACAAATAAACACAGGTGCACTAGAGTAGGCAGGCTTCGAGGCCAGTTTTTGTTTGTTTGTTTGTTTCCTTGAAAAAGTGGGTCATAACCACTCCGGGGGATTGACCAAGAAAGCGTAGCGTGCTTTTTTTCATGATCAATACAACTGTGTTTATGAATGAATTTGTTATAAAATACAAATTCAAGAAAAACCACACTGAGATAGATAAATTTAGATTACCACATAGCTCCGTTTACTTCAACGAACCATTCAGGATCTATGTGTTAAAGCACTTTTTGATGTGACACAACAATTATAGTTAGAGTGGGATAAGTTTGCAAGCCGGAATAAAATCCCAAAACGGTAATAAAAGCGTCCCTGTGGCAATCTTCCAAAACTGAGGTACTAAATTTCAGCACAGATTACTCCGACAACCTAACACTTATCTTCAAAAATGGAATCACAAGAAGCCTTTTTCTAAGGAATGAGTACCGGCGATAAGATAAAAAATAATATTCAATTGTTCCTATTTCTCTGCAGAATGAACATAGGGTTTGTATCACCTAACCAGCTCTTTGTAGATATAGATTGAAAGGGGGACACGGCATCGAAATCTAGTAATCAGTACTTTGATCTTTCTGGACTGACGCCACTGAAGTCGCCATGGAAACTTTAGGTGGTTATATCAATTCTAGGTAGTTATTGTTTTTATCAAATCAGTGCAAATGACTGATCTTGTATATCTTGGCACGGTTATATATTTTACTACTGGCAGTACGGATATTATTGGGCCGTCAAGCAATGCTCGTGCTAAAGAATCGACCAGTTCATTCAATTTTAAGCCGCATTTACCTGGAACCCACAGTAACCTCAGGTATTTTAACTGCGGGGGTACTAGTAATTTTCGAATTCTCTTTAGTGTTCCAGACTTTCCAGAAGCTGTAAGCGCTGCACGCACTAAAAAGTAATCTCTCATGATGACTGAACTGTTTTCGTTTGAGGGATGTTTTCGAATAGCTAAAGTACTTATTATTCTTCGTCCTCCTCTCTTGTGCACAGTATCTACCAAGATAAATGCATACCAACTCGTTCAAGCTTCCATTTTTATACAAAAAAATGTTTCTCAAGCGGTGGAACATGCTTTTGAAAGCACCCATAAAAACGTTGATTATTCGATTAGAACGTCGCACCGAAACGATTAATCGAATGATGACTGGTCAGTCTAAAAATTATTCGATTAAATTTTTATCGAGCATAATAATGTTGGTCGATACTACTGGTCGAAATAAGTTCGACCAGTAGTATCGTCACACTGCACTACCTTGTGGCTCCTATGGGACGCTGTTTCCGCGCATTTGCGGTGAAATCGGGATCAGGAGTCACCACATGTGAGTCAAAGTTTTCTAGTTAACCAGACTGGTGCTGACGGCCGCTTTAAGTTGTGCACTCAAACCTATATTAGTCCTATATTAAAAACTCTTAGGGCTTTTAATACACTCAAACCCATTTATGCTTTCAAACTTATATTAATAAATATGAACTCAAATATAATTATGCACTCAAATTATATTAGTAAGGGTGGACATGCCGCAGGCATGACCTCCTCTTACTGCGCATGTGCGTCCCCTTCCCTGCTCTCTCTTCTACTCTTCCCTTCTCTCGGCTCGAAACGCCGACTTAGTCGGCGTCTGCTAGCGACTTACTTGATAGAAAAAAAAAACTACTCGCGCTCCACAACCATTCACTGCCCAGAATATATAGGCACAGGATCCTGACCTCCACGGCAGTGCCCGTGGAAAATTTCTTCTGTGTGCTGTTCAACAACAAAAATTTGCAGCGCGCCCGTTAACTAAAAGCAGACTGCAGGTCTGTGTCCAATCGGAGCATTCGTTTAGCAGCGATTGGCATGTTCTAGTATAAAACACTGCTCCATCACTGCGTGCTTTGCGCTTCACCAGCTTTATCTCCTGCGCAATGCCCCGATGGATGCCAGCGTCAACTCTGCTGTCAGCGTAAGCGTTAGCGCCAGCTGCTTTGCATCTAAACATGACTTTCTTCATTGGGAATTTGTGTAATTTTTTGCAAAGTAGGGCACCGCAGAAATCCTTTGAATTTCGCTAGATTTCGAAATAACTGAGCTTGAATTAGTGAGGTTTTATTATAAAGCCACATTCCCTCTTGAAGTTTTCTTTTCGCCCCGTTTCACTGTCAGTAATGTTCAGCGCAACCACCCTTGCAGCGTTCGAGTAGCTTCGGGACTGCAGTAGTTCATTTTGTGGAGATTACGCTCACTTCGCCAACATTACAGATTACTGTAGAGCCTACGTCACCACGAGCGATAACGCTAGAATATTCAAAAGCACGCGTATAAATGCCGACGCGCTTCACCACTCGTCAGTTGAGTGACGGCCCCGACGCTCTGTTCACCGGTATCAGTGTCTCTGTATTGGAGTAATCTTTCTTTAATTTTATGTGCGTAGTCACAAGTTTGGCTGAGTAATCAATTAATTCGGAACATCCAGTCTGCATCTTCGGCCACGTCACCACCGCAGGAATATATATATATATATATATATATATATATATATATATATATATATATATATATATATATATATGAGATATAACAGACAGTAAAGCCAAGGAATGTACAGGGGAAGTTATTAAAACCATTGGAATGTACATAAGAAGAAAAGTGGATGAAAAAATTACCAACTGTGAGCAGTTGGTAATTTTCCTGCTCACAGTTGGTAATTTTTTCATCCACTTTTCTTCTTATGTACATTCCATTGGTTTTAATAACTTCCCCTGTACATTCCTTGGCTTTACTGTCTGTTATATCTCATTAATATTGTGTTAAAACACGGGAAAACGAGCCCTTAGGTATACACTTCTTTCCCTTATATATATATATATATATATATATATATATATATATATAAAGGAAAGAAGTGTATACTTAAGGGCGCGTTTTTCCGTGTTTTGACACAATATAATGCGATCTAACAGACAATAATATATAGGGAAATTTATTAGATCAATTCAATTGTAAGTGTGAAAAACGAAAAGTGCGTGAAAAGATTATTTGCCGTGAGCAGGCACCGAACCAGCGACCTTCGAAGAACGTGTTCGATGCTCTAACACTGAGCTACCACGGCGGCTATCCCCCCAGCCAGCCACTATTTTGGGTTTATATGTGAATTTAAACATGGGAGTGTAAGTCACTGCCACCTGTAGCCATGGAAGCGAGTGTGGCACGCTCGTAATGAGCCTGTTTGGCGTCACGTAGCACGTGAACTTATTACGAGCTGGCAGCTGATGACCAATCGTCCCTCGTATACAACCTAAGTGCACCAAGCCTGCCAGTACGAGACCCTTCCTAATGAATAAGGGAAAGGTATATATATATATATATATATATTTATATATATATATATATATATATATATATATATATATATATATATATATATATATATATGTGTGTGTGTGTGTGTGTGTGTGTGTGTGTGTGTGTGTGTGTGTGTGTGTGTGTGTGTGTGTGTGTGTGTGTGTGTGTGTGTGTGTGTGTGTGTGTGTGTGTGTGTGTGTGTGTTCAAGTGAAGTAGATGGATGAACGAGAAAGGATGTTTTAATGTCTGTGATGCGATTGATGCGTACGTTTCAAATAAGGACTTCACGTGGGGTCTTCTCCATTGTTCATGTTCACTGGTAACAGACAATTACGAAGGCATGCAAAGGACTGGTTATGTTGATAGCATAAAGCGATATAACAGTGCATATTGGAAAAGCGACAAAGCAAAGGCAATCAAACATAAAGTACAGATAGTATGTAGCGCAGTTGAAATATACCCACACCCTGAGACAATAAAATAAATAATTTATACAATGTTGAATCCATATTTGTGGGCAACAAACTGTAACCCTGTAAAGTATCAGTATCTACGCCACAATATGGAAGCAAGTGTACATGCGCTATATTTTCACTTTAATGGCTGGGCTGATGTCACAAGATATTCCATCACAGCAGCAAACATACCGGAATGCAGATTACGATGATTGATTTGTCTCTTTTACTGGCAAAAATGACGATCTACCCGGATTCTTGTTCATGCCAGTTGCTATGGCATTAAATTAATGAAACAGTAATGATTCGCGAACTTTCATTTGGTAGTGCAATTTCAAACCGGATTCGAGTATTGTGGCGATTAGTTTGTCAAAAGGGCAGCTTGCGGGTAGCGACGCGCTTGGGCAGGGAAAAGTTAGGTAGGCCAAAGACATGCAACCTATGATTAATAAAGCAAAATCAGAGAAATGTTTTCTTTTGGGCATTGAATTGAAGGTCAGCATTCCAGCAAGTAAGTTACATTGCTCATGTCGCAGTCGAAATTGTCTTTTGTTCTTAAAGTTTGACGCAGCGCTCTCAACAATTTGCGAAGTCGCCATGAGAGGACACACCTTGCAACGTGTCGTGTTATGCGGATGACATCGTACATGGGCAGGTGTTGTTATGTTAGATGACGTAAGTATGTCACGTAGGTTTTTCTATCATCGATAAACTGCGCGTGGAGGCTCTGAAAAGTGGCCTTTGAGATGAATTCTCAACATGAGTATGTTATAGTGATTTTGAAGAATGACGTTAACGGTTGGAATCGACACTGAATGTGTCAAAACAAAATCGGTATGATTTCTTTACAGTGTTTTTTTTTTCAACCTGTTTTAGAAGCGCCCAGCGATCTATCGCATCGGCAAACATGATTGCGTCCTTCGCTACAGACGAGTTTGCACAGCTGGTTTTTTATTAAAATCTAGATGGCAGCACAACACCATGAACGTCTGCCTATCATGGCCGTCTTCCTGTCGTGGCATTCTGCAGAAGTGCTCAACATGCACTTAGCGTCGTCTGCTAAGCGTCTCCGTAGCGTCTGCCCGCACGTGAGTAAAAACCAAGCAGGCGCTATGGAAACGCCGATCAGACGACGTGACGCGGATGTTCAGCCCTCATGCAGAAGCATAGAGTTTCCTATAGACAACTTCCACCGGACTTACGTACGTCACGGAAATTCATTGGCGCTGTCTTGGTAGGCAAAAGACGCTCTGCTTATCGCAGTTTCTACTGGGTTTTCAATGGTGCATGTGGTGTTATCAGTCAAGCAACCAGAAAAAAAAACGGTATGCCGACGAACTGCCGACGAACTACGTCGTGGTTGGATTTGAGTCGCGGCTCACAACTTAGTTTTGTTTGTTGGCGCACATCGCAGCCCTCAGCGCATGTGGCTTTCACAACGCTTATGGCGTCTCACAACGTCGTTTTGTTTGCGCACATCGCAGCCCTCAGTGCTTATGGCGAAAGTTACGTGCGGCCATCGCTATAATTTTACCCATAGAGTTGACATCGGCCCACCTGTGTTTACAAACATAGAATGGGTCTACACGCACCACACATTGACCAGAGGGAGCTGCGTTTCTCACAATGCCACGTCTCAAAGTTTTTAAAATTCGCTGTTAGGTGCACGCAAGAAGGAATCAAAAATTGCTGGAGTGGAAATCACTGCCTAGGATTGAAGCCGTGCCTCTGGCAAGATGGCGGCTGTTGTGGCCATCTTACTAGGGGCAGGGTAAAGTATCACCATTAAGCGATTAAGAACAGAGCGTATCCCTCACACGCCCAGCGGGTGTAATGTGAACACTTGTTCGGGTCACACAGTGCTCCAAGTGCGTCTTAGTGGTATTCGTTTTCCTTAGTGAGCCTCTTATTGAACGCAAAGTTCTTGGGAAGTTCAGTCGCCCATACTCGTTTCTGTGTGTTATTTTGTCGAGAACAACTATCATTTAATATAGAACTAATGTAGCACTTACACTAACATATCAAAGCCACTTGATTTCTAAGTGGGCACTATCAGAAAAGAGCATGTTTTCGCCATCTTGGCAGTGGCAAAAACTGACTTCACTTCTGCTGGCAAGGCATTGCGGGAGCTCCCACTCCAGCAATTTTTTTTAATCCTCCTTGGGTGCACGAAGATAATACATGTGAGTTAGCATCCCCCATGTATTCCGGCCGCAGTCTGCCGACAGATGCAGGGCGCGAGATGCGTGCGTCGCGTTCCACTTTCACCTACGCCGTCTCAAGGTAGCGTTTTAGGGGCGAAGCTCCTGTTTAGAAAAAGTTTTTTTTCTCATGATACGCAACAAAGCTAAGGGACAAGCGTCTGTATAACAGGCACAATAACAAACAAAAGACAAAGCACAACATAGATTACACATTTAAACAAAAGTGTCCAAGTCCGTAGGATGTCCATAGTCCATAGTACTAATAACTATACATACACTACATAAATGCACTAATCACAATATGGACAATGTACATAGTGATATATGTGCAGAATTTACAAGACTTGGTGAAGATGTTAGAAAATATGTACAACAGGTATCAATAATCATAAAAGTTACATAACTTACAGCGTTAGAATGAAGTGCATATATAGAAGAGCTCACACCAATATGGGACATACACAGACACATAAAAATAGTAAACATATACTGAATACATGCACCAATCAGACATTGACAGGTGACCTGGCTATAGGAACTAGGCCAGGTGGAAGACTAATCGAACGCGTCTGTTAACTACGGAAAGAAAGCGGCACGACCATTGTCGCAGAAATTCTTCCTCCCCAAGAAAGAACAATTCCTCCGACAGAAACGATAAGAGTTCAGAGTAGAGGCGTTCCAGAATCGGAAAAAGAGCACGACGACGATGACCTGCCGCAACAGCTTCGCACCTATTACGCCATAAACAAAAAGCTCCCGCAGCTATTAGAAGGCGGGCAAAGCGACTACGCGAGCAGCGACCAGATGTTGCAAAGCGATTAACACCTAGGCCACGAAAACTAGTGTTAACTGACTTCCAAAACACCTTTGCAGTGACACATTGCTGCAGCATATGCTGGTTAGACTCCTGTAACGGGCAGTTAGGACAAGTGGAAGACGGGACCATGCCCCACCTCTCCAGTCTGTCCCGTGTTGGGAGTACTCTCCATCCAAGACGCCACATAAAGTCACGGAGGTGACCAGGCAAAAACGATGCCGTTATCGCGCTCCACGAGACATGTCTCGATCGTGTTAGACGGGCTGGAGGAACCAGAGGAAGCAGAAGAGCCGCCGTTGTATCTACAATGCGGCTTTCAAGAATGTCCACATCGGGACAAACCTGCTGCGCGTGTCGATAAAATGCTACTGCCGTTGAGTAAAATGCAGGCACGTTAAGTGTTTGCGGTGCAGAATTAAGCCGTGCATCTGGTAGTAAATAGCGTAGTTTGGTGCCTAAGAAATAACAGGCAAGATCACGCGCGGGGCACTGATCATCATGCAACACCCGAAGTAAGAATCGTAGGGAAGCAGCCGGCAGCGAACAGAGACGGATGGGAATGCAATCCACCGCAGTTTCTCGGTTGCCCAAGAGCTACTCGGAAACCAGCTCTGTTCCACCCGACCAGAAAAAGGAGCCGATGAGGGATTGCAACGACCTGGTGATTCGTAATGGGGGCTGTAAGACATGAGATATGTACCATGCACGGCCGCAAAACACCGTCTGTGCTAAATACCTTCTTTCGAGCATCGGTAAATCATGCTCTTGAGCTTCTCGGACGTGTCGTTTTACATCTTCGACTACTGAATTCCACAAGGAGGCTGATATGCCGTAGCAAGTATAATCAAGCCCCAGAATGCGAATAGAGTCACTTTTTTGAAGACCGAAAAAGGAACTTAGACATGCGTCTGTGGAACCAATGAATAAATATCGACATTTGGAAAAATTTTACGCAGCACCTGAAATCTTGCCATACGTTGTAAAAAGTCGTAGGCTACGGAATAAATTGTCCTCGTTCTTTAAATACAACGTGATGTCATCAGCAAATGCTGTCACTGTCACGGTACCACTACCTAGAAGAGGAAGGCCTCTAACGTAAGGGTCAGCGATTAGCGATTGAAGGAATGGTTCGAGGCTGAGTACAAAAAGTGCAAGGGATAAAGGACACCCTTGGCGAACACCACGGGTAACCGGAAACGGCGCACTCTCTAAACCATCAAGAAGCAACGTGCTGCGTATATTTCGGTATGCGTTTCTGAGAAGCTCAACGAAGTTTTGTGAGAAGCCAAATGCTGCCATTACGCTAAATATAAAGCTATGTTCGAGGCGATCGAATGTCTTTTCCTGGTCAAGTGAAACCAAGAGTCCCCGAACTGATCTTGTTAACGTGTACGCAACTATATCGCGCGTAACAAAGGAAAGACTGTGGATTTCTCTTCCAGGAATAGAGCACGCCTGATGATGACCTATTAAGAAGGGCATCAGGCCTCTCAAACGCCGAGTGATAACTGCCGCGAAAGTTTTATAATCAACGTTGAGGAGCGTTATTGGTCGCTACTCCTCTGGGCGAATTGACGATGGGTCATGTTTACGTATTAAAACAATTCCGACCATAGCGAAAGCTATCAGGAAAATCAAAGTTCTCGAAACAGCGGCAAATAACAGAGGTAAAAAGAGCACCAATGTCGTCACAAAACGTTAAATCAAACTCAACAGGCAACCCATCCGGCCCGGGGGCCGAGCCACGCTTCATGGAAGACAGTGCCTCTTTCACTTCGTCAGCTGACGGACTTGTGCACAGTTGTTCAGCTACTTTAGACGAAATTTGAGGTAGCCTACTTAACATTGTGGCTGTCTCAGTGGTACCGTGATGTGATGGCATTGTCGTACGAGCCATGTTGACAAAGTTAGCTAGGAAAACTGATTTATCACGTGTCTGCGGCAACGCAGTGTGTAAGAATCTGGCCGCGGGAGTTCTTAGTCGACTCGTCGGGTTGAGAAGCGAGCTTTTCGCAAAGCGTAGAACCTCAGGGTGAGCACATGGATTACGTCTGCAACGCCAAGCAGCCGCTGTCAATGACGAAGCTGCAATGAGGCGTTGAAAACGACCCCTTAACTCTCGCTGCCATGCGCGCATCAAGGGAGTTAGTCGATCAACCCGAAGAGCAATACGCAGCTCTGTGGCAGTGTCCGCTAGTTCTTCGGACGTACGGCGTGTAAGGGCCCGCCCTGCTACTGAGCAGTGTAAACGCCACTGTGTCTTGAGTGCGTCCCACACCTCCGGACCGCATACCAAAAGAGAGGCACGCAAGCTTCTAGATAAACTGGAGCGTGTACGCGCGTCGTGCAGAATGCGGATGTCAAGACGCCAAGGTTTAACTGATGATGAAAAGGGAAAGTGAGCCTCGAGCGTCACTGGTCGGTGGTCTGATATATAAACTGGCGATGATGGTAATGTTACAACATCAGAGTGCGATACGTAAGAATCTAGCGCGCTCGGCACATAGAAACGATCCAAACGACTAGACGACGTGCTACGCCGCCAAGTTCAGGCATACTGTGGTCCATGCACTAGTCTGTACGTATCTATCAAAGAGAAATGTTGCACTAGGCGACGCAGCTCTCGCGCGTTCCAATCAGAGCGACCCAATCCTGGACCTGGCACGTCAGCTCGTGTGTCTAATACACACTTAAAGTCTCCAGTGAGTACGACATGACGACCGTCTTGAAGATACACGTCCAGGTCACGGAAAAAATCGTTAGACATCGTTGCTTGAGCTGGCCCATAAATACACAAAACACGCAGCTTGAACGATGATAGGACGCAGTCAAAATCCAATACCCGTCCGAACCCATTATAGAAAACATGATGATTGCAGAGAAGAGCGCGGTTAAAAATAATAATTCCAACTCCAGAGAAGCGAGATGTCGCGAAGGAAAAATAACAGTCTAAATTAAATGCGCGTTTGAATGCACGAACGTGGCCAATGGTGAAAAAATGTGTTTCTTGTAAACACAGAATATCACAATGTTCTGCGCGGGCTATGCTGATAACCTCGGCTTGCTTTACTGGGTTACGGAACCCTTGAACATTTAAAGAAAGAATTTTCAGGGTGTCAGCCATATTGAAAAAAGATGGGTGACTGACCTGGTCGTGTTTTTCGATTCGGTATACCCCGGGGATCTGTCCGGGGGAACTGGAGTACGTACACTTCCCAGCACAATTCGACCTTCTAGAAGAGGGTCGAGGTTTCTTCGGTTGCTGGAATTCGCAGCAGCTATCTTGGGTGCCGTCCGAGCTGGTGCCAGACTTGTGAGCACGCTTGACCTCTCGCGGGGCTTGCATTTCCACGTCACATCCGTCTGGGCTAGAAGAGAGTCCAATGCTACTGTCGACTTCGAGGCTGAACTTGCTGTCTGACGAATCAGATGGTGGAAGGACTGCAGCGTTAACGTTGTCGCCGCCTCCAACGACCTGGATCACGGATTGCTTGTCGAGACGCGTCAGTAAAGAACTTCTATGGCGTCTTGCTACTTGTTCAAGGAAGTCACGAGCCTGGCTTTCGGAATGATCCAATGGGCTTTGCTCATTCGGTTTCAATTCTCTTTTTTTGTCGATGGTAGAATACTGAGCTGGCACCTAGTGAACCCGGGTTCGAGCCCCATTGTGTCTTTGGTGCTAGGTTTGACAAACAACTCACAAGCACCAAACGAGGTAAAATACTGGACTGGCACCCAGCAGACACCGTGGGTTTCGCGCCTCGCAGTGTCTTTGTTGCTAGTTCGTTTTTTTTTAGAGGCGAAGCTCCTTATGGCGTGGCTTATGCATCCCTCGTAGTACGTAACCACCATTGGCACATACCCGAAATAGGTATAACATTTGACCTCCAAGGTGGTACCGGTGAGAGATTTCGTCTGTGCGTTGTTTAACAATAAAAAGTAGTGCTCAATGTACATGCCAATGGCTGCTAATGGGGAATGAGAGACAGGAGCATTCGACTTTTAGTCAACGCGCACGCTGCGATCCCCATTAGCAGCCATTGGCATGTACATTGAGCGCTATCGGACAAGAAAGGGTTGCTACATTGTACTCGCTGGGTGTAACGTCCTTAGTTTTAGAAAGGTTTAGCGAGCGTTGAGCCGCAGGGCCATGAATACAATGAACTAGTATATACCATGAATGAATTCGAGGTGGTTAAAGGGGGGAAGCAGATACGAAGCGCAAGCCGTAAGAAATAAAAGCTGAATCCTCCTGTCTCTCATTTCACATTAGCAGCCACTGGAATGTACATTGAGCACTATCTGACAGGAAAAGGTTGCTACGTTATACTCGCTGGGCGTAACCTCCTTGGTTTTAGAAAGGTTTAGCGAGCATTGGGCCGCAGTGCCATGGATACAGTGAACTAGTATATACCATGAACTCAAGGTGGTTGAAGGTCCGACGTCGACCCGAAGCGCAAGCCGTAAGAAAGTGTGCGTGTGCCACCTCTCGTTTAGTCCTTGGAATGTCCACTGAATGGCGGTGCTTCTATATGGGGAATATATGATAAAAAGATGCGAGATGGTGGGACTTGGAGTGTTGAATAGATGGACGGACGGACACACAGACAGATGCATGGATGGACGCATGAACGAACGCAGGGGCGGATGCATGAACGAACGCAGGGACGGGCGCACGAACAGACGCATGGACGGTCACACAGACGGACGCATGGACGGACAAATGCGTCGCCCCACTCTCCATCATTCACTCCGTGGATATGCTGCCATTTTTTTATCCGCTAGGCTATGACTTTTTTGCGTTGCAGCCAGACTGTAAACGGTGCCTATATGCACAATACAGAGAACTCTGGTGCTAGTGTTTATAGAAGCTGCAACGTGTGGCGCTTCAGAAAGCGTAGGAATTATTGGTATTACACCGATTTGCCTAGAGTGCGTGCATTACTTTTCTTTTGGCTTCGCGTGGTTTGAAGTAGCTTTGTCACGAAGCAACAGTCGGCAAAATTCGGGCAGTGACACTTTACCCCCATCGCCTTTAAGGCTTGCCATTTTAAATCAGGTCACGAAGTTCAAAATGGTTTCTTCTTTATTTCAGCACAAAACTGAAAGAACAATAAATTAACCCACAAGCGTTATTCGCCACCCGCAAGTACGAAGACTTCCCATAATTGCCATGCTCGCTGATAGAGTGAACTCGTTCGAATGAACTCGTTCGCCTCCGCTCCGTTCAGACTGGAGACAAGTGCGACGTCTGCTACAGTGGTCGTCATTATTTGGCCCACTCCTCAATGCGCGGACTACTAGCGCTTAGCTTCGCGACCTTTTGCTCTCGAGTAAAGGCGCTTTGTTCTGCAATCGCCTTCACAGACGCAAAATCGTTCGCTAATGTGCTAGTTAGAAATTCATAGGCATGCATCGCAAAAAGTAAATGAATGTTTCGCGCCTTAAAGTGTTGCAGATCGTAACGATTTTGACGCATCGATTTTGACGCGCTACATAAACACACCTAATATCCCTATAAAGATGCAATTTATTCAATGCTTTGTCCACAACGTGAAATGACACGAAGTGGTAGCCAATTCCACCATTTTTTCATTGCTGTGATGACAGTGGGCGACTAGCAAGCGTGCGTTTGAATCGAAGCGGGCGCGTGTGTCTGCATGGGCGCTGCCATGTTGGCTTCTGACCCTAGCTACCGGCGCTTACGGCCATGGTCGTTTACAGGCCCAATGCGTTCGCTTGGGCAACTGGCTGAAGGAAGGCCACTCGCGGTCACGTCATCAAACGTTCGAACCAGCGCGGCTACGGAAAATTTACTATTTGAGGAGGATATCTTGAAACACTAAAGCGTTTATGCTGGCTTGCACCAAGATTTGAGTGACGTACTTACGTAACGGAAATGACGTGAAAAATATCACGACTGAAAAGACAAACAACGAAAGCGCCGTCAACGGCAATCAAACCCACGACTTCCCGGTCAGCGAAAGCACCTGCCGGGCATTCCATCCACTGCACCTTGACCACATTGTTTGAAGACTTTAGAAGCACACCTTTTCTACCGACTAGTGCCCTCCGCAGTGCAAAAGTTATTAATTCATCAAGACAGAGAAACCTATGATTGGTTCCTCCATCGCGTAGTTTCTACGCATCTATTCTATTGGGTGTGTTGCCAATAGTGACGACCTTACTGAAAGCACTGGCGTGGCTCATAGCATCCATCGATACCAAAATAGTTCTGCAGCGCATATATCAACGCGCCTGCTTCGCCTAGGTGTTATTCCGCGTTCCCATGCGTTCCCCGCTTACGCTCGCCACGCGAAAAATTGTGGCTGGTCAAAAGGCAAGACAAAACACGCGTTGAGTTTTCGTCTAACAGGGCAATGTTGATCAATACCTAAAACATGCCGTGAGCAGGTAACCTTAGCCCAAGTTAGTTGTATAATCAGTTATTATCTTCTTGAAGTCAAATCGTTTTCTTTGATAGAGTTTCATACAATGGTACTTAGAGCGAAATCTGGCACTGTTATCGTGTACCCCATGGTAATTATGCGAAGTACAGGCTTCGCATTGAATTACGTTAGCTGGCGAACTATCTACGGATTGTTGTGCACAGTATCAGTTTCATTCTTGCATGGCGTGGGTAGTCGGGTGCGGTGCAAAACACCGAAGCAGCGCTTGTGTTGTTCAAAGAAGCTAAAGACAACTGTTTTGTCACGGCTTCACAGGTGAATCGTGGGGATTGGGCTGAGAAGACAGCAAGCAGCTTTGCTGCGTGGTACTCCATTCTGGTGGTTTTGAGTGTTAAGCATCGGGTAGCTTGATATCTTTTGAGTCCCTTTGTATCTGTTATCTTGGGTTAGTTTACTTTCAGGGATCATCAAGGGATCGCAGCAGTGTCCAGGAATTCTCCTGGGCAAGGCAGTTCGGCATGGACAGCCTCTCTGCGATCAGATGAGATTCCCCTCGATATCTTTCAACGCCACGGTGTTAGCAGCATTCCCGTTGCACTGGTGCCTTTGGGTAGTAACCCTAAAGCGATTCAGGAGCAGCTTCGGGCAGTAACCTCTGAGTACGAAAGCATCAATGAGGTGCGATAGTTTGGCCGCGGAAATATCGTATGCCGATCAACAATCAAATTTTGTGTAGCGGATCTTCTGAAATGCTCATCACTTGCCTCTATCCCGGTGAGTGCATATATCCCACCCCATCTTGCGTGCACCAAAGGCGTTGTGCGTGGAGTTGACTCACAACTAAGCCCATCTGGTACGCTTGAGAAACTTTCCTTGGCCGGGGCAATGGCTATCTACCGGTGCAATCCAGTAGTAGACAAGGTAAAGGTAGCCACCCAGTTACTACTTATCGCAATTTTCGCCGGAACATAGTGTCCATCTGAAATAAAAGCGTGGCCACTAATCTTCAGGTTGGAACCATTAGCATCGCGTCCCTGCAATGTAAAAAATGTTGGCATTATGGACATAGTGCTGGTGGGTGTAAATCTTAAACACGGTGTTGTATTTGTGGTGAGGGTCACTCACACGCCCATTGCAATGTTCAAGCTCACAAGTGCTGTCTTTGTGAGGGTGCTCATAAAGCAGATTATTTCAGTTGCCCCGCTTTCTTTCAAGAGAAGCAACTGCTGGATGTAATGGACAGGCGACGATGCTAGAGGAGAGAAGCAATGACAGTTGTCAACGAAAGGACACAAGGGTATGCTGGCATCGCCAATCGACAAAATGCAATGGCAGATGCTAACTTTGCCCAAACAATTGAGGCCATAGTAGAAAAGGCAGTACTAAAAGCAATGGACAGGTTCTTTACCAGCCTCTTAGAAGTTCTGTATGAGATAATGAGCGCTGCATTAACCCTTTCAGACGCCACTCGCTATTTCCATCTAAAAAATTTTTGTGTGTGTTTCAACTCTCTATATTTGACTAAATAAGATGAACTGACAGGCTTCCGACAAAAGTACAAGCGCAGTTTATTTTTTACAGTCATGTACACAATTGTGTACATAGCGTCATAGAGGTCAAGAAACAGGAAAAAGTCACTTGTGAAATTTGTAGTAGCAGTTACGATCCTTGGTCATTCAGAGCGGCACTTCACATTTCTTGCAAAAAACTCTTGATCTTCCTTTGCAACCTTGATACTTGCATCTGGTAAGGAAGCGTTTGGTCCCGAGCTTCTGGCCAATGATCCGTTCCATCGTAGCGTGCATTCGAGCAAGGCCGTCGAATGCGGGCTTTCTTCTCCTCAGGAACATCCGCCGGTTCGACTTCGTAGGAAGGTCTTCCACGCTTTCTTCTGTTTGGTACGCTGCTAATGAGAGCCTCAGCGATTCGCAGACGGAAGTGCAGAAGATCAAGCAGCTTTGATCGCCGTGTGTGTGCATTCTCACGCAAATACTCCATCCAAGCATTACAGACAGCTAGGTCTACAAAATGGAATATCGCCCTCAGCGTCTATTTCTTTGACCTGATCTTGGTGCGGTACAAGCTCAAGAGAAAGTCCATCTTGTCCACGCCTCCCATACTTCGATTGCACTTGGCGATGACCTCCGGCTGCTTCACTAATATATGTTAACACTTAGTTTTGTCCCACCTCCTGACATCCTCTTCATTACCAATGCCAACAAAGTTGGACGCGACCGACACATCATTGTTGTCTTTCCAGATCACTACTACAACATCATCACTTGTGACGTATCCAGCAGAGTATCCCCGCGGCCTTTTGTTGATCACCTTTTTGGATTCAAGAGGGCACTTTCCCAGCCTGTCTTTTCGCACAGTTCCAGCTGCCAAAATCCTGTGCTCTCGTAGCTGGCGAAGGAGAGGCACTGATGTAAAGTAGATCGAAGTAACGTTAGTAATTGCATCCATAAGAAATTCTTTTAGATAGATGCAAGACAACACCAGAACAAAGACCGTATTCTTTCTTCAGGTCGGCAAGAATCGTGTTTTCCTCCTAGTATATTGCAAAGTCGTAGAGTAAACCACTGCTACCACACAAAGCAAACACTTTTATGCCCCAGGGAGTTGGCTTGCCTTTCACATACTGCTTTATGGAAAGCTGGCCTTTAAAAGGGATCATTTGCTCGTCGACTGAGCATTCCTGTTCAAGAGCCAGCTCCAAGCATCGCTATCGTATGAGCTCCAGAAATGGACGCACTTTCGACAGGCGATCTTCACTGTCAAATCCAGAATCTTCTAGAACAATGCGAAGATTATTTCGAAGCTTGAAAAAGCGCTTCTCCGTCATAGTTTCGCTGATGAGAGGAACCTTCATCATTGGGTTCCAATACAGCCTTACCCAAGGTAAGTGAACGACGCCCATCAGGATATGCTTACCGAACAGCTTTCTCATTTAAGTGGCTGTAGTATTCACATTATGCAGAGTTGTTTTCACACTATATTGATTCGTGTTTTCTGCTATTACTCTGAAAATGGACTCGGGCACGTACCTCGAAAAGTACGTGTAGGGCGTACAAGTTTCATCCGCCTCCGGTGGGCACTCGTTGTGACCGCTGAAGTCGATGTCTGATGGGGGCGCGTAAACTTTCTTTTTCCACTGAAAGTTCTTCGGTACGTTGTCTTCAACACGTATTTCTTTCAATGGAGACCTGTCGCCCCCGTCTTCGCCTTTAGTGGAACTCGGCGTGTCACAATTTTCCCGCGGAACATCTTCCTGTGGAATGTCGTCTTCATCGTCGCTTTCACCGATATCAGACACATTCCCGGAAGCAATCTTCTCTAGTAGTCTGTCGGCTGTTCCTTTGGTTGCATAATGCGACTTTGCTTTGTAAAAAGTCGCACAAGGCAAGCCGATAAAATCTGAAAAATAGCAGTGACGCACGCGGTTAGACAGCAATTGGCGTGTGGCCCTCTTTTCTTCCACTATCACGCTTTGTACACAATCGTGACCATGCACTAAATGCTCCGCTGGCAATGCAGTCTTTTCCGTAACGCTGAGTATTTCCAGATACGCACATGTTCGTGTATAAGACACGGTTACCATATTTTTAAAGAGCCACATGACCTTTAACAAAAGCAGGAGAAATCATCGAAGGAGCTCACCTGCGGAAGCCATCGCGTGCGCGGCCATGTTGTTTGATTATGCTCGTAATTCCTTTATTATTCGGCAGATGGCCCTAAACACTTCAGTGTTGCCAGAAGAGGGACACACAAATCGACCAAAGTTATCGAAAACCTTCATTTTTTTATTGTTTTCTCGTAAACCCGTAAAAATCAATTGTACACAATTGTGTACATAGCGTCTGAAAGGGTTAACTTAGCTGATGAATAACTCAGCAGCTTCTCCTCAGAGAAATTCTACACTGACATCTCAGGAGAAGACAGGATGCAGCACGTAAGGCGATAGGGTGGTCCTAGAAGACACTCGCGTGGTTAATAGGCCTACAGAGATAGAAAGTCACCTCCCTACTATAGATTTGTGTCAACACTGATTTTGAAATTGATTTGTGTGCCCACAAACGTAGCATATCTCCCGTGAATTCTTCTTCCGCGTCGTCACGGACCGAAGCAAAAAAGGCTCCACCTAGCAAGGTCGTAAAGGCTAGCATACTAGAGAAGGTTGTTTCGACTGTTGGTATATCCCACCATTGAGCCGTTAAAAGTCTTACAGTGGAATGGTCGTTCTATTTTACCGCGTCTACAGATTTATTTTGCCTCATTGTTGAAAAAACGAATATAATATTACCGTAAGAAACTTGGCTAGTTCCAGATCAGTACCTTTATTTAAAAAATTATGGATCATTTCTTTTAGATTGTCAATAGGGGGTGGTTTACTTACTTTAGTCTCTACCAGATTTTGCCACAAAGCGAAAATAACGCTTCAGTTTCTGTCGCCGAAGTACGAAAATTTTAGTAATTTCTTTGAGTCTTCCTTTATGTAGAACATTCCACATAGCAAATATTTATTGCCCGTCAGGGCTTCATGGCACAAAACCTTTGGATATTGTAACTTCTATAAGCGGTAATATTGTCCTATGGGCAGAAGACTTCAGCTCCCATCACATAACTTGGGAATCAAGGACAGACTCGCGCGGTACTCGATACGGGACTGGTATCAGGATAATAGTCTGACTTGTCATAACTCAGGTATCCCCACTTTTATCACAGGGATGTCATCCTCATCTTTAGACAACTTTTTCGGGATCAAGCCTTGACATCTCATCGTGTTCGACTGTTGACACTGCGACTAATAGTGATCACATTCCAGTTACATTTGACATTGTGTGCCTACTAATATATGTTCCTACTAGAAAACTTACGTGCATAAATTACAGTATTTCTGAAAAAAGCTTGCGAGGCTTCATAGAGTCTCTGTCTGAGGCAACGGTAAAGCAAAAAGCATTGAGCATTTGTTCAGTAATACAGGAGTCGCGAGTAAAGCGGAAATGGAGATTCAATCAGTTGAACAAAAACATGCGTCGCGATGGTGGAATGACAACTGTACTCGGGATTTCCGGCGTAGAAAAGCTGCCTTGAAGAAGCTGTTACACAATCAATGTCCCAAAAACTGGTAAGATTAAAAATAATTGCAGGTACGTACGGTGGAAAAGCAAAGGCAGTGTATGAAAAAAAGCATTTTGATTTTCTTTCGAAATCAAATAACAAAAGAGCTCTATTTGGATATATCTGAGACATAAGAAACTAATTACTTAAGCAGTAACTCCATAATCTATAGTTTCATCGCCTCAAGAATTAAAGCAGTCATTAGAAAGCATAGCTCAATGCTTGGAAAAGCGATTTTTGACTAATATTTATCTCTCTCCAGTAATCTCACGATCAAGCAAGTTTCACCGAAATATCGATAGAGGAAGAGGCATAGGTTATGAGAAAACCTCCGATGGCAGCTCCAGGCCCGGATGAAGTCACTTCAGCCGTGCTGAAAATTATATTTATTGAGTCACGGGAGGATGTACCTAATGTAACAAATCATTCGAGAAGCTTAGATTCCATCTGAATGAAAAACTGCGAAAATAATACCTTTTCTAAAAAAACCAGGTGAAGGTTATACGTTGTACACAATATTAGGCCAATTGCACTAACCTCCAATTTTGTCAAAGTGATAGAGAAAGTAGTGCATGTTCGCATCATGAAGTTTGTCTATAGAGAAAGGGTTCTTCGCCCATGTCAAATTGGATTCAAGCAGGGATGTTCCATATGGCAAGCGCATACCGACATAGAGAGTCGCATACATCTGGGGCGGCGTCAAGGGCAGTACGCCGCTCCAGTTACCCTGGACATAATAAAAGTGTATGATAGCGTTAAGCACTGTGTACTAGTAAGTCGTCTGACAGAAATCAATTTGTTGGATTATTTAAAAGCGTAGATAACGGAATTTCAGGAAATAGAACATTTTACTGTTCGCAAGTTAGTGTTTCGTCAAGTATACGTAAACAGGAAAAAAGAGTACCGCGGGGCGCTGTTTTGTCTCCGGTACTATTAAATATTTTAATAGGCTTGATCCCATGCAATGAGAATGTTCAGACGTATGTATATGCTGACAATATCGCGTTCTTTTCGTCAGCTCATGACATTCACGCTCTTTATCAAAACCTCCAAATGTACTTATCTGAAATAGAGCACTGGTTCGGCGTCATTCATCTGTCTCTAAATTTGAACAAGTCTGTCTTATTAGTATTTCCGATAAAAGATTTAGTATACATATCTCTCTCATACAAAACTGATACCATTCCACAAGTGCAAATCATCAAATATTGAGGATTGATACACGACTGCTCTCTAGTATGGCGAAACCACATCAAATATACTGCGGCAAAGGGTGTTCGGGCAGTCGGCTTATTACGCAGGATAAGCAACAGACGATCAGAAATGCGCAGATCCACGTTATTATCAATACACCGCATGTATGTGAGGCCGATTCTATAATTTGTATGTGTCTTATACACTGGGGCACCTGCCTATAAGCTACGTTTCCTTCTTCTTCTGGAGTAACAGGCACTGTGCATATGCTTAGGGCTATCTAAATTTGTAGCGAATGACAATTTATATATAGAAGCTAGAATTCTCTCACTCCTCATCAAATTGATTTATTCATATGTGAGATGTAACGTCCCAAAACCACCTAATATTATGAGAGACGCCGTAGTAAAGGGCTCCGGAAATTTCGAGCACCTGGGGTTCTTTAACGTGCACCCAAATCTGAGCACACGGGCCTACACAGTAGAAGTTTTTGCACCCAAAAGGGTGTAAAAAGGGTGTTTTTACGAGAAAGCACTCTTTGCAACACCCTTTAACACCCATAAATGGTCGATTGAAAAAAAAGCACCCCTTTGTTTGGGTGCTTGCCTTGATAGCACCCTAAAATAGGCTCTAAGGGTGCTTTTGTGCCTGAGAAGGGTGTAGGTGCCGATTAATCAGATGGAATATGCAGCATAAGAAAAACAGATAATTATAATATTTGGAATTTGACGTCTCAAAAACCTCGATATGATTATGAGGGTCGTCGTAGTGGAAAGCTGCAGAGATTTTTACCATTTGGTGTTCTTTAATGAGCGCTCATATCGCACAGTGCAAAGGCTTCTACCTTTTCGCCTCCACCTTAATTCGACTGCCACGGCCGGCATCGAACCCGCGACCTTCGGATTCGCAGCCGAGCAGCGCAGCTACTGCACGAATATGTGGACCTTGCGTTAAATGACGGCCTTATTGACATAATATGTGTGAAGGTGCTCTCCGAATACAGCAGAATGTCAGCAGAGGCAAATCGCGTTTCATCTATAATGGCAATGAACTGCAATCCATGTTACGAAAGCTTTCCTTAGCGTTGGTTATAAGCTGCATGTTTGCTATGGATTATATACACACAAATAATGTTCGCCCGAGTATGGATGTGTGTGCGTGAGCCTGCGCTTGCGTTCGTGTGAAAACACGATTGTGTGTACACCTGTGCATGTGTGCGTGCGCGTGTATGTGCGAGTCCGTGCTTGTGTTAAGCGTGCCTGTGCACAAGTGTACGCTCGAGCATGCGTGCGTTCACGGTCGCGTGTGTGTGTGTGGCCGTATGTGTGTCTACGTGTATGTGTGTGCGCCCGTAAATAAGTATGCGTGTGTATCAGCCCGTGTGCCCTCAAATTTCGTGCGTGTGTGCGGGGGGGGGCACTGCTTTTTAGTGTTTAAGGTCCCACAACTGTTCAGACTTGGGGTCTATATCGGAGGTGGCTTAAGGAATGCCGGTGGTCAACGCACTGTACACGGACTATTCAGTACATGGAAAACAGCTGCACATTCTCGTACCTCATCGTTGCTTACGAACTTGCTGTGGTAGCTGATTAGGTCCGCTGAGGCACTTCTACGCTAGAAAACGTGGGTTATGACCAATTCACACGGAAACCTGTCACTGCACTTATGCACAACCATCGTTTATATTAACAACGTTTACCAAGAACGTGTCCTGCCTTTGCTACAGGTGCTTAGGTGGCTCATTAGGTAACCATATGGAATTATTTGCTGATAATTCGGTCAGCAAAAAGTTTGTTATAACAACCTCGGCACGTTTCATGGTGCGTGACAAGCCTTCTAAACATCCGTGACTGTGAATCAATTTGTTCCAGCTTCGAATACGCATTCAGTGTTTGCGGCACCATGTGCGGAATTGCCAGACACGGACAATGCGAAAAGAAATTCCTCTGAAAAAAGGTGTAGCGATGCTCTCCCGCTAATGCCACTGAGGACGAAATAATTATTGTTTCTGGCCATTCCAGGGTGCACTCTGTTTTCCGCAAGTTTTGCTTCACTATTTTTCACCCACTGCAGTCGCATTCCGTCAAAATACTCAAAGAACCCGAGGCGGTAAATAACCTGCGCCGCTGTGCGGCTGGGTGGAAGGAGAGTTGCCATTTAGAAGGAGTCATTCATTCTTGAGGCGCAATTGCAAGGGGTGGAAAACAACAGGCTAATATCATATCTGCTGGCTATTTTTTTAATTGTGAGACACGTGATGTGGTATAACATGCAAAGGTTTTGGTCATTGTTTTTGTTGGTCCTGTCTTCTTTGGGTTTTGCAAACGGGTGTGATGATTCTGTGGGGATACCCAGCATCTTTTAGTCTTTTAATCTGGTTTTTAGGTCTGACCTCACCCTTGTGCTAACATGACTTCTGAAAGGTGGCCTGAATACATGTGGTATCAATTCCTCTTTCTACTAATTTTGAATGCCCACTATCAAAAGGCAGAACATTCTTAGCACTCCTGGGCTGATAGCACCAGCCAATACGCCAACAGCATCATCACACTTGTTTGCGAAACCCTCCTGCAGAAAGTAAAGTTAAAGGAAACAGGACCAAAAGAAAAAGAGAATAACCAATCACCTTTGCATGTCACAGGTACTACGTACACCAGGTGTCTAACAATTTTAGGAAAAGAGCCAGCAGATATGAGATTGTTGTTTTCCACCCCTTGCAAGCTTTCAAAAGTGCATGTACTTACAGCAACAGGAATAGTCAATCTTGCACCATTCGTCACTAAAATAGGTTAACTAAATGCCAATTTAATGTGTATGAGATACCGCTAACACGTGGAAAAGTAAACATAGGACAAACTGGGTAATGCTTCAATGATCAAGCAAGACAGCATGCTTTAAATGTTAAGAAGGGCTATAGTAGTCTTATGGCTGGACACCGTAAAGAATGTAAGTGTAGTCCTAGGTTTCATAAAACACGGTTTTTGAAAAAAATCAAGCACAAAAAATGAGAGATTTTAGAACTCTTTATCAGGAAGGCCAAGGATCAATGCATCAGTACACTTTTACTTATCTTTTCTGAACAAGAGTATTCTTTTCTCGGTTAAAATTATTTTGTCATGGTCACACATGTGTTGTTGCAGATGAGCCCTGGTTTTGTGCTCAGTATAAGAACACTCGTAGCACCTTCAATAAAATTCAGTTGACAGCGCTCTTTCCTGTCCTTTTTGCGATAAAATTTTTATTACAGAAAGAATTTCATTTTCTTACAATTTAGGTATAATGATGAGTTTTCATTGTATCACAACATGGAGCAAATTGTATCTCAATACGGACAAAAATCACGATTTTGTGAAATTCGCGATATTTTCTCGTATATTTCAGCAGCTTGAGAGGTCTAAATATATTTTTTCCTCAAAATATACCTTCTGTGGAGTAAGTATTCACTGCTCCGATATTCATACAAAGTGCAATATTGCAATAAAAAATGCAATCATAACACATTTTGGCTTTATTCTTGGAAGCGAATGTGGCGAGAAAATTGCACTATTATTATTGAGCTTCAAATACCTTAAAGAAGAACATTTACTTAACAGGTAGACCGAATTTGCTTTAGAAAAAATAAGCGGTAGTTTTAAAACGAAATTTTCCACAAACAGCACACAGACGGCATTATGCCAGGAAGTTATAAGCCAGCCACATGAACACAACTTTTTTTCTCGCCTAAATATTCTAGCAGTTCACTGTTTTCAACGCAGTAAGTCAGCACATTTTTTTTTTCAGATACAATTCAGATGGTCGCCAAAGTGGCTGGGACGTTTGGCATGGAATGGTCCAGCTATATTTAAGCAAAACAACTTACACAAATAAATATATTTGTTCATCTACCATGACCACACTAGAAAAAGTTTTTCAGGCATTGTGACACTAAAATTTTCAGCGTCGTACTGCCTGAACAACTTCTTTGATAAACTCCAAACTCACGCCGAGAAAAAGCCGCTCAATCACGGTGGTTGTTGAAGGCCTTGCGGCCGTAGACAATGTTGAAAATAAAAAAAATCAACTCATCAGTGCTGTCACTCCTTCTTCGTCATTACACACGGAAGATTTTTCGGTTATCCATGTGGAGGTTCAGGAAGTAGGCTTGCTCTAGGCTGGGGCCGGGGTAGACTACGCAGGACGTCAGCGGCACCCTCTCATTCTGTATTAAAAGCAAATATAACTTGTCAAAAAAGGATGTTCGTGCTGTTCTGGCAGCACCATATATAAAGAATGTGTAGTGTGTATCCTTCGAAATGGCGTGTAATTGACATAACACTGATCTAGAAGCATACAACCCATACATTCCAATAATTTCGTATGATAAAGCTAACAGTTTTCCAGCATACATCAAATTCCCGAAAGGAGGTGGAGTGTAAGACTACAGCTGAAAAATGGCACTTACGAAAGCCTGAACTCACCTAAGAATCAAATTCCTTCTAGGGCAGTGAGCCAGTGTGAAAAACAATTGTTCAAGTAAAACGTTCAGAACATGTAGCATTAATCAAAACGCTCAAGAAACTTGCCTCTTCATGTACAAACAGTGAAGACATCTCTGCTTTCTCTTTTACATGAGAACGAATGATCTTAGGCGTGGCACTAGCGAAGAGGTCTGCAAAAAAAAGTAAAAGATTTACTGAATTTATTCGCGCCTCTAACAATCTGAGGAATTGTTACAAGTCACCAACAGTGCAATTCTTACTGCCTCTATAAGGGCATCAAAAATGAACAATTTTCTCGTTCTTTCTACCCTCACAAGACGCTCCGTCAATGAAATCTAATCCAAATTTGACGCTGTGCTTCCTATGTGCCTGCTTTCTAGACGTAGGGCTGTGAACATGTGTTTTGTGCACCTTATCTAGCACAGAAATTCGTCATCTATAATTCAATCATCTTAATTTACTGTAATTTGATAAAAGATGTGATAGCTCGTCCCGTTTTTAAAGAGTTGCGGGCCTGCAATAGGCACTGTCTAGCACGTATAAAAGTATTTATTTAAAAAAATTCTTCGGAGCTTGCTTTCAGAAAAAGCGTCTGGCATATTTCGGCAACCAAGCCCATCCTCTGATGGCAATCAGGGGCACGCTATTAGCGATTATTGACCACGGGATTTACAAACGTAACCCATGCTAAATACTCAGTTAAACACAATCAAGCAAGTAGGAGCGCTCGAACGACACCAACGCGCGCGGACGCCGTCTACGTTGCAGCAGCCATGGCTTATGCTAGAGCTACCGCACATAGCTCCCACAGTCACGTATACTCTCTCGATTCTGTTATAACGCCGAACGTTATCGCAGATGAAGGCAAAGCACGAAAACAGCAAACAGAAACGAGGGAAAACAACGCACGGCGATGGCCACAACAACGCGCCTTTGGAAGTCTGCTAGATCTTTCCCTGTTGCTGGTGACACTTGTCCTAAATAGCTTAAAAGACCGAGGCGCACGTGCTGGGAGCATCGCGGCATATCAGCACCTCCAACTATACCGTCTTTAAGCAAAAAAAAGCCATTTTGTACAGTGCGCCTCTGTACATATTTTTTTCTTTTTCTTTCTTTTTTATGCTTACACCTACAGAAGCACGTTGCACATTTGAGTATTATTAGAAATATTATTACGATGTAGCCCAAAGAACATCTAAAACAATATCAATCACTTTGTGCAGTGTAGAGACAATGTGCGATCAGCAACTAATACCACCCTTGTTAAGTGATCACATCACTCACTGTATCAGTGATGCAGGCACTTACACAACATCGCGCATAGCAGTGTGAACTCGGTAAGTCACACGTTTAATCGGGCATCTGCAACAGGCCCGCGAACGCATGCTGTTGTAAATGTCTGGCAGCCTACTTCGGCAGAGCTGCTGCAGGCGCCCAGCTAGCGCTGTATGATTACTACCTACGAAAACAGTACACTCACCTTTAACAGGCCCACGTTGTCCGTGTCCGCCACTCAATGAATATTCCTTAATCCGAGCGTCACTTCGAACATGGTGTCATGCGTGACCACCATTTAATACGCGCCTGTTTGCTAGAACACACACAGCGACCAAGACCCCAGACCAACGCAACGCATATGAAAGACGATGAGACAGAGAGAGCAACGTTGAGAGAGAGAAGGAAGAAGCACTGGCGGCGGCGCCGCAGCTGTCGACGCAGGTGTTCGGTGACGCTACTATTCGCTTATCTACGCCGCCTTTGTGGGAGCAACGCTGGCTGGGGTGAGAGGGGGAAGGAGGAGGAGCGGGAAACCCACCAAGACGGCGCCGAAAGGCAAATGCTATGGCGTATACGGCGGACGGCCGTTCGACGCGGAATGACTCCTTGTAAATGGCAACTCTCCTTCCAGCCAGTCGCACAGCGACGCAGGTTATTTACCAGCCTCGGGGTTCTTTGAGTACTTTGACGGAATGCGATTGCAGTGGGCGAAAAATAGTGAAGCAAAACTTGCGGAAAACAAAGTGCACCATGGAATGGCCAGAAACAATAATTATTTCGTCCTCGGTGGCATTAGCGGGAGAGCATCGCTACACCTTTTTCCAGAGGAATTTCTTTTCGCATTGTCTGTGTCTGGCAATACCGCGTATGGTGCCGCAAACACTGAATGCGTAGTCGAAGCTGGAACAAATTAATCCACAGTCGCAGATGTTTAGAAGGCTTGTCACGCACCACGAAACGTGCCGAGGTTGTTATAACAAACTTTTTGCTGACCACATGATCAGCACATAATTCGATATGGTTGCCCAATGAGCTAGCTAAGCACCTGTAGCAAAGGCAGGGCACGTTCTTGTTGAACGTTGTTAATATAAACGTTGGTTTTGCATAAGTGCAGGGACAGCTCTCCGTGTGAATTGGTCATAACCGACGTTTTCGAGCGTAGAAGCACCTCAGCAGACCTAATCAGCTACCACAGCAAGTTCGTAAGCAATGATGAGGTAAGAAAATGTGCAGCTGTTTTCCATGTACTGAATAGTCCGTGTACAGTGCGTTGACCACCGCCATTTCTTAAGCCACCTCCAATATAGACTGCCAGACTGAACAGGTGTGGGACCTTAAACACTAAGAAGCAGTGCCCCCCCGCACACACACAGGAAATTTGAGGATGCACGGGCTGATACACATGCATAATTATTCACAGGCGCACACACATACACGTATACACACATACGGCAACACACACACGCGACCGCAAACGCACGCATGCATGGACGTACACATGTGCACAGGCACGCTTAACACAAGCACGGACTCGCACATACACGCGCACGCACACATGCACGGGTGTACACACAATCGCGCTTACACGCGAACACATGTGCAGGCTCACGCACACACACCCATACTCGGGCGAACATTATGTTCCTGTATATAATCCACAGCAAACATGTAGCTTATAACCAACGCTAAGGTGAGCTTTCGTAACGTGGATTGCAGTTAATTGCCATTATAGATGAAACGCGATTTGCTTCTGCTGGCATTCTGCTGTATTCGGAGAGCACCTTCACACATTCTAAGTCTAGGCCGTCATTTAACGCAAGGTACACATATTCGTGCGGTAGCTACGCTGCTCGGCCGCCAATCCGAAGGTCGCGGGTTCAATTCCGGCTGTGGCAGTCGAATTCAGATGGAGAAGAAAAGGTAGAAGCCTTAGCACTGTGTGATATCAGCGCCCATTAAAGAACACCAAATGGTCAAAATCTCTAGAACTTTCCACTACGACGACCCTCATAATCATATCGAGGTTTTTGAGACGTAAAATCCCAAATATTATAATTATGTGTTCTTCTTATGCTGCATATTCCATCTGATGAATCGTCACCTACACCCTTCTCAGGCACAAAAGCACCCTTAGAGCCTATTTTAGGGTGCTATCGAGGCAAGCACCCAAACAAATGAGTGCTTTTTTTTCAATCGACCATTTATGGGTGTTAAAGGGTGTTGCAAAAGGTGCTTTCTTGTAAACGCACCCTTTTTACACCCTTTTGGTTGTAAAAATTTTTACTGTGTGGAGAAGAGGAAACTGTGGAGCACTTTTTCATCTCTTGTAGAAAGTTTTCAACATCAGGAAAGGTATCACGAGAAATACCATTACAAATTCTTGGTATAGCTTTGAAAATGTCAAATTTGCTATCATTAGGTGCACATACCCTAGGAAACAGCAACAGGAAAGTGTGCGCGGCCATGCAAGATTTTATGGTACAGTTTACGAGATTTTTTATAACCTCAATTCCAAAAGGTTCTCAGTTAACCCTATGTAGGCTATAGAAAAACTTTCTTCGATATCAATCAATTATTGCTCAGTCATCATCATCGCAATCATCATCATCATCATCAGCCTGACTACGTCCAAAGCAGGACAAAGGCCTCTCCCATGTTCCGCCAGTTAACTCGGTTCTGTGCTTGCTGCTGCCATTTTATACCAGCAAACTTCTTAATCTCATCCACCCAGCCATCCTTCTGTCTCCTCCTAACCCTCTTGCCTTCTCTGGGAATTCAGTTAGTTCCCCTAATGACCAGCGATTGTCCTGTCTATGCGCTACATGCCCGGTCGATGTTCATTTCCTCTTCTTGATTTCAACCATTACACCTTTAACTTTCGTTTGTCCCCTAATCCACTCTGCTCTCTTCTTGTCTTTTAAGGTTACACCTACCATTTTTCTTTCCAATGATCGCTGCGTCGTCCTCAATATAAGCTAAACCCTTATTGTAAGTATCCATGTTTCTGCTCGGTAGCTAAGTGCCGGCAGGATACAGCGGTTTAATACCTGCCTCTTGAGGTATAGTGGCAATCTGCTTGTAATAATTTGAGAGTGCTTGCCAAGTGTGCTCCACCCCATTTTTATTCTTCTAGTTACTTCAATCTCGTGGTTCGGAACCGCGGTTATTACCTGCCCTAAGCAGACATAGTCTTTTAACACTTCATGTGTATTATTACCTATCCCAAAGCGCAGCTTTCTTCCAAGGTTGTTGTACATTACTTTCATTTTCTGCAAATTATTTTAAGACCAACCTTTCTGCTTTCCTTGTCTTGCTCCGTAAATATGAGCTGCAATTCGTCCCCTGAGTCACTCAGCAATGCAATGTCATCGGTGAAGCGCAGGTTACTTAGGTACTCTCCATTACCTCTTATCCCTAACTGTTCCCATTTAAGGCCTCTGAAAACCTGCTGTAAACACGCGGTAAATAGCATTGAGGAGATTGTATCCCCCTGCCTTATACCCTTCTTGATTGGTATTCTGTTGCTTTTTTTATGAAGCACTGTGGTAGCAGTTGATTTCCTGTAGATTTCTTCAAGGATGTTTATATATGCTTCATCGACGCACTGATTCCACAGTGTCTGCATGACTGCTAATATTTCTACTGAATCAAGCGCCTTCTCGTAATCTATGAAGGCTATGGCTAGTGTTTGGTTATATTCTGCGCATATCTCTATTACCTAATTGATAGTATGAATGTGGTTGAATGTTGAGTAGCCTGTTCAAAACCCCACTTGTTCCTTTGGTTAATTGAATTCTAATGTTTTCTTACCTTGGTTAGCAATTATTTTTGTAAATAGCTTGTTTACTGCGGAGAGCAAGCTGATCGGCCTGTAATTCTTCCATTCCTTGTCATCTCATTTTTTATGTATTAAGATGATGTTTGCGTTCTTCCAAGACTCTGGTACTCTTTCCGTCAGGAGACACCTCGTAAACAGGGTGGCTAGTTTTTCTAACACAATCTGCCTTCGATCTTTCTGCAGATCTGATGTTACCTGATCCTCACCAGGAGCTTTGTCTCTTTGCATGCTCTCCAACGCTTTTCTGACTTCTATCATCACTGGTGGGGTGTCATCTGGGTTACTGCTAGTTCTTATAGTATTAAGGTGGTGTTTGTCCCGGTACGGTAGAGATCTCTGTAAAACTCCTACGCTATTTTAACTATCTTATCCATATCGGTAGTTATTTTGCATTCCTTGTCCTTTAGTGCATACACCCGTTTTTTCCCTATCCCAAGTTACGTCTTCACTGCTTTGATGCTTCCTCCGTTTTTGAGAGCGTGTTCAATTCCCTCCATGTTATACCTTCTCACATCGGATGCCTTACGCCTATTAGTCAACTTCAAAACCTGTGACAGTTCTATTCTGTCTGTTGTACTTGAGACTTTTATTTTTCGACGCTTCTTAATGCGATACTTCGTTTCCTGGGAAAGCTCTCCAGGGTGCTGTCTAACTACCCTGCCTCCAACTTTCACTGCACACTCCGTAATGATACTCGTCAGATTATCCTTCATTGTATCTGCGCTAAGGTTGGTTTCCTCAATAAGAGCCGAGTACCTGTTCTGAAGCGATACTCTGAATTCCTGTACTTTCCCTCTTAGTGCTAGCTCATTGACTGACTTCTTGCGTATCAGTTTCTGTCGTTCCTTCAAGTCTGGACGAATTGAGGACCGTACCATTCTATGTTCACTGCATCGTACCTTGCCAACCACTTCCAAATCCTGCACACTACCTGGGTGTGCACTTATTATAAAATCCATTTCGTTCTTATTTTCACCATTAGGGCTCCTCTATGTACACTTACGGTTTCCTTGTTTTCGGAAGAAGGTATTCAAAATCTGTAAATTATTGCGTTCTGCAAATTCTACTAGTAGCTCTCCTGTGGCATTTCTAGTACCGATGCCATAATCTCCTACTGCCTGGTCTCCAGCCTGCTTTTTCTCTACCTTTGCTATAAAGTCTCCCATCAGTATAGTATACTTTGGTTTTACCTTACTCGTTGCCGTTTCCATGTTTTCATAGAAGCTTTCAACTGAAACGTCATCATGGCTGGATGTAGGCGCGTAAGCCTGTATTATCTTCATCTTGTGTCTCTCATTGAGTTTAATTATGATACCTACCACCTTTTTATTATTGGTATAGTATTTCTCTATACTGCCAGCTATGTTTCTGTGATGTAAGAACACCACTCCCAGTTGTCTTCTGTCAGCTAAGCCCCGATAGCAAACGACGTTCTCATTCTGTAGCATCGTATAGGGCTCTTCTGTCCTCCTAACCTAACTGAGCCCTATTATATCCCTTTTAATACCCTCTAGCTCTTCGAATAGTACACCTAGACTTGCCTTACTAGATAAGGTTATAGCGTTAAACTTTGGCAAGCTCAGGTTCTAATAGCGGCCTGTCCGGATCCAGAGATTCTTAGAACCCTCTGCTGCGTTGCAGATCTGACCACCGCCATGGTCAGTAGCTTCGCAGCTGCTGGGGACTGAGGGCCGTGATTTAATTTACGTTTGCATGTGGTAGGTCATCGCTCAGTCAGTAGGAACTAAATCAGGAAACTTTTTTCTCAAAAATAATTTACAAAAACAGCACTTTTTAATTTTTTTCGCCAGTATTTATTTATAAACAATCGTTTTTTTAGTAACCTACCCAATTTTCGGCCAATTCTCCAGGGTGGGTGGGAGCCACGAGTTTAGGATCTACATCGTCATAGGTTTACGAGTCGTATTTGACCGTTTAAGCGAAACGTCGTCCACTCATCGTTGGGCATAGACGTAGCGTCTCATGCCAGCGCAGAATATTACATCAAGTTCACGTTTTTTTGTAAGCGTGTCTCACCAAAATTCGTTTATATCGACTATTTAACGACAGTAAAGCTAAGTGAACGCACCCATAGAGTTTCTTAAAACGAACTAGAGAAAACTGTGGCAGTGCGATCGTTCAGTGACCATGGGAATCATGGGTAGTACGCTGAGTTGCCTAGTCTTCGGACTTGCGGGCAGCGAATCGCCCTTGTGGCTTCGTTCATTGCTGTAGAAAGGACAAACTATTTTAAACTTTTGACCCAAGCTAAAAGCGTAAGCCAAAATAATTAAGTGGTGAAGCACAACAACTGAACATTTGTTGGTTTTCGTTTTGGGAGAAAACAGCTCCAAGTCACATGAAAAGACATCGAGCCAGAAGTACAAAGGTAAGACAAATCTGTGTACTACCCAATATTCCCATGCTCGCTGAAGTGCCGTACGTAGCAGCTCCCATACTGGGAGCCTACAAGACCACTTCCTTTAGGGTAAAGACATCTCAAACAGTTCCCTAAAAAAAGTCAGCCAGAATGAGCGGGTAATCAAGCATGCCGTTGGCAGCTTCCGCCAAATTTAGCATAATTTTTTTCTCATCGCTATTTTCGAGCCACCCGTACAATCCCCCCCTTCTCTAGCTACTCGTGATCTGAAGATTATTAGTGACTTGCAGTGCATTTTCAAAGAACCGTTTTCGAGTAAAACCTTATTAAGGCAAAATCCTTTGATGCATCACATCAGGCTTTAAATGCCGGTGGCGTCTTGCAGCGTCAGCGTCGACTCGATACCAACGCCTCCCATTACATGCATCAAGCTCGAAACGTAGCCGTTGGTGGTGTCCAGAGTAGGAGTAAACACGTTACATGCATCAAGCTTACGTTATAATCGGTGGCGTCGTCCAGCGTCAGCGTAACCACTGCCCCGCCGCGGTGGTTTAGTGGCTAAGGTACTCGGCTGCTGACCCGCAGGGCGCGGGTTCGAATCCCGGCTGCGGCGGCTGCATTTCCGATGGAGGCGGAAATGCTGTAGGCCCATGTGCTCAGATTTGGGTGCACGTTAAAGAACCCCAGGTGGTCTAAATTTCCGGAGCCCTCCACTACGGCGTCTCTCATAATCATATAGTGGTTTTGGGACGTTAAACCCCACATATCAATCAATCAGCGTTAACACTAATTGTTAGGGGCATCAAGCGCGAAAAGTATCCTTCGATGGCGTCTAGCGTTGGCGTCAGCATGTTACATGCATCAAGCTAGAAACGTAACCATCGGCGGTGTCTAGCGTCACCATCAACACGTTACATGCATGAAGCGTGAAGCGTAACTGGTCGGGCCGTCGTCCAGCGTCGTTCAGTGTGGACGTTAGCACAAACCCTTAGGTGCATCAAGCGCGAAATCTTACCGCCAGGAACGTCCAGCATCGTTGCCAACACGTTACATGCAAAGCTCGACACGTAACCGTCGGTGGCATCGTTCAGATTCGGCGTCAACAAGTTACATGCGTCCAGCTCGAAACGTAACCATCCGTGCGTTCGTCCGTCCATTTGTCCGTGGTGGCGACTGTCCGTGCGTTAGTTCATCTGTGTCCATCTGTGCGTCCGTCTGTCTTTTTGCCCATGTCCGTCCATGCGTGCGTCCATCTGTCCATCCGTCCACTTCGCCCCACTTCATCATTTACCTCGTGGATACGCTGTGATTTTTAGCGGCGAAGCTCCTTATGGCGTGGATTGTGCATCCCCCTGTAGTCGTAGTGCGTAACCAGTGGCATATACCCACCCTCGGGCACACATGTCACGAAAAACATAGCACTGCGTAAACATAACGCTCTTGGTGTTAAAGCGCTGACAGCAGAATTGTTGTACGTACTCTCGTTTTTCGCTTGGATTGTTCGCTGGATGGCGGTACTTGTATATACGTCATTATTATATGATACAAAGAAGTGAGATGGTGGTACTTGAACTGGTCACTAGATGGACGGATGCACGCATGCACGAACGCACAGACATACAGACAGACAGACAGACAGACAGACAGACAGACAGACAGACAGACAGACAGACAGACAGACAAACAAACAAGCAGATGGACAGACATACGGATGGACGGATGGATGCTCAGACGAACGAACGCACGAACGGGTGCACGTGTGGTTAGACTGGCGCATCGATGGATGGACGCACGTATGGACGCACGAACGGGCGCACGATCGGGCGCACGAACAGACGGACGCATGGACGAAACCACGGACGGATTGATGGACGTTTTGACCCATTCATGATCATTCATTCCTTGAATATGCTGTGATTAATTGGTGCTACCTGGGGCTTTATTGTATCTAATGCTTTGTGTTGACGCCGAAGTTGAATGACCCGATGTTTACACTTCATGCTTGACGCATCTACTGTTTCGTGTTGACGCCAACGCTGGACGCCACTGAGGCACACATTTCACGCATGGCGCATCTACTGTTTCAGGTTGACGCCGACGCTGGACGCCACAGAGGCACACATTTCACGCATGACGCATCTACTGTTGCAGGTTGACGCCGACGCTGGACGCCACCGACGGACGCATTTCACGCTTGATGCATCTTCTGTTTGTTGTTTGCACCGACGTTGGAAGCCACTGACGAACACATTTCACGCGTGATGCACCTACTGCCTCGTGTGGATGCTAACGCCGGGCTTTGTCTATCCAGCGGCATTGGCCGTATGATCGAGGATGAAACGGAGGCAGGCTTACGTGCAGTGCAGGCCACAACACGTCTGACAACAATGTGTTTTGGTGGGCGGAGGAGCGTTGGTGGCGTGTAGTGGGTCAAAAGCTGGTACCACCCTAAAACAGGTGGTCATGTAGGCTGTTTACTCCTATACACACTAGAGTTTCCTCTAGTGTATATACGAAACCTCTATGAACGCACTGTCATGCTCCACGGACTCGACTTCACAAGAAAACGAGAGGTGCGTTGGTGGCAGACCACTTAGACAGACGGACCTGAAATCACAGCAGATGAGTCGTTACGTGTTTCTCACCTAAGAGTGTACTGTTCTTTCCGTAAATACATAATGCGTACTTTCGAGGGTGAACCAAGAATATTCGTTTTCAATTGCTATAGAAAAGAATTCATTATATCTTGATGCGTAATCTGGAACTCGGTGAGAGAGCAATGCATACTCGGGTGGTTATATTTGTCCAGGTGCCACTTCTACCACATAGCCACAAAAACTTTTTGCAATAAAATATACGTACAAAAGAATGAAGCCAGAATGCTTTAAACATAACTTTATATCGCTATCTTGAATATTCGGCAAACAAGCGTCGCGAATCTCAAGAACACCATCCGTCTGAAGCATATCCGAAACCTGCAGTTTTCACGATTTCCATGGTGTTACAAGCCCCGATGAAGGAACCCGCATAGACACTAGCGCTGGATTCTCCCCAAGGTATTATTGTATGAAACTCTGTGGCTTTCTTTGGTTCTACTCTCAACGTTATCTACTAAAGCTGCTACAGGCATCTATGACAACAAGGGCATGTTTAACCTTGAATTGATCTTGGACGTCAGTCGTCAGGATGAAGATGGATTATTAGGCGTCATCGTGGATGCGTTAATTAAAAACTATACATAAGCAGTTGAACCCTGACAGACATTGTATAAGCTCTCTTACAAAAATGTACATACTGAAGCACTCAAATATTTTTGTAAGAAGGCGTTTTACTTTTGTGTTCTACGACGAAGTGATCAGAAATAATATTTTTTATCATTTAGGACATCGCGAAGCATCTGGCCCTTGTTGAGTGCAGTCTTATCTGACACTTGTTGAGCACAGCCTCTTAATACAAAGCGCTTCACTGTAGTCTATAATGGCATTACAATGTTTACCATGCCTGCTCTTAAAGTGAAGATATTGATGAACGTTAGTTGGCTTCCTGTATACTTTCGTAGCTACTTTCTCGCCCCATAGCAACTCTGTGACATCGAGAAAACTGATAGATTTCTTCTGGTACGATTGTCAGAATGAAAATGATGGTTGAACCTTGTTAAAATTGTCAAGGAAAGTCAGAAGTTCTGCTTCGCATGGTGCCGAATTGGAAAAATATTGTCTATAAAAGATTTATGTTAGTAAGGTTGTTGCTTACGCGTTGAAAGAAAACGAGTTCTTTGTAGCTCCACTAATATATTTGCGTAATTCGGACCAATTTCGGTGCCCATTGAAGTGTCACTGACTTGAACTGTCGAAATTCGAACTGTGAAACTCAAATAATGAGTTGTAGTATTGTAGATAATGCAGAACTGTAAACAGATTTGTCTAAGATTGGGTCGTGGTAAGTAGCCACCACTGCGCGAACACCGTCTTCATGGGGAATTTAGGCGTAAAGGATGGCAACATCAAATGTTATCAGAAAGGAATCACTCAGGCTGATAATGCCCGTGTAAAATAGGAAGTGTTGATATGTCAAAATACAAGCGTGAGAGGTAGCGTACAAATAAACCTATCAAAATTGTTTGAAAGCAGTTTAGTTACAGCACCAATGCCTGACACACTAGGGTGACTGGGGTTATTTGGCTTATGTATTTTAGGTAAAAAGTAAAACCTTTAGTGAACAGGAACTCCTGGAAGCGTTTGAGGGGATTGTTATTGCAACATTCAAACATTGAATACTGCGCTGTGTGAGAAACTTTCTGATAAAGTAGAGCTTTCACTAATCAGTGTCAGGCCTGTTTAAGAAAGAAAAGAAAAATTAACCGGCTTTCTAAGAAGTGGTAAATTAACACCGATATGAAGAGTTACGGACGTGTCTGTGTCCCATTCATTTAGGATTGCGTTCAATGAATGACTGAATGAATGAATGATGCAAGCTTCATAAATCAATGCAAGATTTTTGATTTAATTGTTTCGAATATGTTCCCGAATACATTCGATGATTATCTGTTCGAGCATTTTTCTTGATCTATCTCACTTTTTGGTGTAAATCTTAGTAACTTGTTGATATACTTCTTATGATAGTTCTATTTATCTTGTTCCGGACTTTCAATAGTACGGATGAGTACCTATATTTTTTTCTTGCTCAGTGTCGGCAGTTCATGAAAACGTTACAGCTTTGCCACAAAGGCGAAGCAATGAACGCGATAGCAACAAATTGGAATGTGACGCGAAAAATGGTCAGCACAACGAAATGTGCCCCGCATTTCTCACGCACAAATAACACACAAAACGTACTCTTAAGTACAGATGAACTTGAACAAGCGTCTTAGTTGTTACTTCGCGGCGTCTGAAAAGCGCACCCTTTCCGCAAACGAAGATTGTGCAACGATTGCAGTAACCTTTGTGCGCCTGGTAACTACAACAAAGTCGTTCCATTCAAAGCCCATGGCTGAGCAAGACGTACGGTCATCCCCACCACGAGATAAGGGCACGCGAGTAAGCGTCGACCTCTTGCTCTCCTTGAGGCAAAGACGCGCGAAATATGAAAGCGCACTACGCCGCGCCGTGAAAATGTGGCTATGCACGCTTATTGCGCCAGCTTGCTGGTAATTCTGCAAACACAATACCCCCTACCCCCGAGATGCCCGTCACCAGTGGTAAGAGGTAGATATAAATATCTTGCCGTTTGAATGTTTAAGATCGTGCTCCTAGATGGCCCAGTGGCTAACGCCTCGCACTCACGATGCAGAGGTTCCAAGTTCGATACCGCGTGCCGGAGTCTTTCTCTTCATTATTTGTCTTTCTTGCGATATATATATATATATATATATATATATATATATATATATATATATATATATATATATATATATATATATATATATATATATATATATATATATAATATACATTCGCATACATATACGGTGAGTGACGGTGATGCTCACGCCAGTGGTATAATCCAGCCGAGAGTGTCCATGTTGTTGCTATCAACAGATAACTAATATTGAGCCGTTTACCCACAGGAACAACGTACGAGCAGAAGAGGACTGCTGTAACAACTCAACATGGACGGGTCTCCCGTAACAACTAGCTACATGGTGACCCCGAACCCTGCTTCCAGTAGATGGGCGCGGATTCTCGTTTCGCTATGCTCGCTGCTGTTCGGCGTAAGTGCTTGGGTGAGCGTCAACGGACTTTGGGTGCAGATGCCACTGCTCGTGCCTGTACTACCCGAGGGCTGGAATCTCGGCTCAGTGCTCGTCATTGTAATTCAAGTGGCCAACGTCGGACCGCTTGTTTACACGCTTGCTAGGAACTACCTTGGGGTAAGCCATTTTTTTCAAGCACCAGCTCTCCGTAGCTGCCAGCACACTGTCGAAATTTAGCTTCACCGCAATACCTAGTTGCTGTATTTTTTCAACGAACTCTGCTATAATTTAGAGCAATAGCCATACTACCACAGTTGCAAGCCCAGTAAGTGATCTTGTGTGCGTGTTTAACATTGAAGCTCAGCCGCCGTCAATTTGCTTCTCGCACATGCATCTTGGTAAGAACGGCCGTGAGCAGGGTCAGTTTGTTTTCCTCTTCCGTGCGGCCTCCTCCTCCGCTTGGCGAGAACAGTGCAGCGGCCGCCGTACGTGACTCGAGACATTACGCGAATCTCGTTAATTGTGACACGTGCATCGTGGCACGTATGACAAGTGAGTCTTGCATCGGCAATACGAAGAGCGAGGTGCACAGCGCGCCGTTACTTACAGCGCAATGGCACCGACACGTGGGACAACACCACAGCATGTTGTTCGTGGTAGTTGTGCTCTTGCTACGCTAGCGCTCGACAAGTCTGAAGTGCTGTTATTGATGTGTCTACCAAGTGGACATGTCCACTTTGCTGGAGCGCATTCAGTTACTCGCAAAAGCGATGAGCTGTAACGTCATGGCACGTTTGCCACGTCTACGCATCGAACCCACCAGCCCATTTCTAGCTCAAGGAGAAAGACAGTGGACGAATTGCGAAGTAACAGGATACTTCAACAAGCTTGACAAGCCTGAACGTGCAATGAACCTGTTCAACCGTTTGAGAACAATGCAGGGAGTGCGTATTGAGCAACCAGGTACGTTAGGGCAGTGCCGCGCTAAACTTTATTCGAGGGCTAACCTAACTGATAACAGTTTATGCTCAACTTCCGAAATGTGCATCCAAGAGTGGATCTTTAGGGGCATAAAGCGATGCGGCAAAACGCATTCCGTGCTTTTCATTTGTTTCGAGAGTTTCGAAAGCTTCGTCACTTTAAAGTGGTGTTGTGGAACAAGGGCCTCAAAGAGGGGGGGCGTGGCTCACCGAGCTGTAGCCAATCAGTAAAAGACCAACTGAACAGTTTACAAGATGGACACCTCGACAATCGCACCCCTGGTATAGCAGCACTCAACCACGTATATTTTCTCAATCAGAACACGGGTTGATGAGTGGCCCAAGGCTTACGCTACCGCTTGTGGCCTTAGAAATTTACTTTGCTGCTATCAATGCATCCTTCACTCCTTCGCACGTGTCATGGGTCCCGTTAAGTTGGGAGGTGATCGCCGGGCTAATTCCAAGGGCCGGAGTATCGGCCCCCCGAACCGCACCATGAAAGCGTGGACAATTTAGAAGTGGTCCTATTTGGCGCGCCAGCGGACGCCGGCTGTGGCCCAAAGAACAAGTCTGAGCCGAGAGTTGATAAACAGAACAAAATTATATTCTCAAATATGGCAGATCAGAACGATACACAAGTATGTACACTCAACAATAGTTGAATACAATATGTCGCCAATCAAACAACGTACTACACAGTACAATCAGCCACACTCGAAACAACGGACACAGACAACAATACGAACTATAATGCAGTCGCACGCATCGAACAACCAAGACATCTAAAGACTAAAAAGTTAGAAAACTTATTCAGTCCAAAGTTCTTGGAACTAAAGTCTGAATGATACTCTTCCGAGAATCATTCACTCAGAGTCCAGCGCTGTTGTCGTTCCGCTGCCCCCAAAGTTTCTCTTCCAGGAAACCTTGCGTCTTCAATTGGCCGCTCTCCAAGCTCCAAACTTCTTCGCCGAAAACACGTCGGCTTCAAAGACGCAGCTGTTGCAACGCGTCTTCGCTCGCTGGCAGTAGACACACACTCTTGCCTGTAGCTCGAGTCTTCACCCCTCTGGTGGAAATCCTCTTCTTCTCCTCCTTTGTCACTGAGGACAAAACCTTCGCCGACGACACGGCGGAACACTCTACGTACACTGACGCATACTTTCTTCTTCTACTGCTTTGTCACTAAGGACAAAACCTTCACCGACAGACGCGGCGGAATGATCCTACGCACACTGGCACTAACTTCTTTTGTCTCCTGATCTCCCATCTCTGCTGCTCGGTTAAATACCTTCCGCGCGAGATTCCAGAAAATTCTCATCATTTCGTCGGCGCGATGCGCAGTGAAGGCTGGGGGAAAGCGCGAGACGGTTCGACGGCCGTCCGCGACGGATGACGCAACCCGGCATCACCACGCCCCTTTCCATCGAGAAATTTCCAGGGCTTGCTCGGCCGCGATAAGAGGAGGTTCGTCGGCGAACCTACGCTTCCGAGAGGGGAGAGACGCGCGCCCGGGGAATCTTTGGATGTTTGTTTTCTTTTTTATCGTTGACCTCGCGGCGTCACTCCGGCGCTTCGTCGCGAAAATTTGGTAGTGCGCCCTTTTTGAGCACTCGTTTTGTGACACCGCCCCCACTTTAGGAATATTATATCACAATATTCAAAACCACACAAACGAGCGCGAACAGTCCCCACACTCTAAAAGACTGTAACCTAGTCCGTCGCTCATGCCACGTCACACTCACAATAGATCACTCAATACAATTGTACATTGCAATTCACTCTCTCAACACATAGAATATAGCCACAGGTACATGAATACAATACTCCATCACATACTTCAAGCAATACAAATGTACAAAGGTCAGTCTTTACAACAATTGTACCATACTCTACATCACATCGCCGTAACAAAAATTTTCATTCACTCGTCATACAGTTGTGACACAGGACAACAACCGCATTAACTTAACATAATGCACTCAGCACTGTCAAACACCTTTCGATTCGACCTCAACACCTATTCCATGTACTTGGAGCAGCGCTTGCGTTCTTTCTTGCGGTGCTCGCTCGATCTCTTCTTGTGTTTCCTCGTTTTGTTCCGACGAGCCCCTTTCAACTACGGTTTCTGAGGCGGCGGCTCAGCCATCGTTGGCCCTTTCGACACCGTTAACGGGTCATAACGTTCAACCGATCCTGTCACCCGCTTGTTCATGTCACGACATTGGGCCTGGCGGGCTGACTCCGTCACAGTTACACTGTCTGTCGGTTGAGGTCGTGCCGACGTAAGTCCAGCTGCCCAGCACGTGAACTCATTCAATACGATCATCTCCTTACTCACTGTCTCTTGTAACCGGGCTTCCCCTTGGGCTCGAGTGAAATCCTTCACGGGGGTTTTCTTCACTGTACCTCGCGATCCTTGTGTCGGCGGGGGCTCCATCTTCGGGTCTTCCCCCAAACGTTCTGGATCGTTCGGCCCTCGCGCCCCGTCGATGTTTCCGATGACGAGGCCGTACACGGGGGTCTTCGTGCATAGAGCAGTAACCTTCCCGCTGAAGTACGGGGTTTCAACCTCAATCTCTGCTTCGGGAAGCATTCTAATCGTACTGTCAATTAGGCAAACCGGTTTCGTTTTGCCTGTTAACTCACTTTCCCGCACCAAATTTCTTCGCACGATAACAGTGGAGCTACCGGTATCTCTTAACACCGTAACCTTTTTCCCCGCAACTTTTCCAGGCAGCGTTGGCATTCCCTTCGTAACACCGCTTGGCTGTTTTGTCATTACAGCACCCACAATAGGAAGTTTCTCCCCAGTTTTCAACTCTACGAATCCGTCGGTGACAGCATCACTATCGGATTTCGGGGCTGCCAGCACACAGGATACTTGGTGAGTTTGGCTCGCTCCGTTGCGACAAGCGTCTGCTTTGTGTCCAGTCTGACCACACTTGAAACATTTTAATAACGTAGGGCTTGTAAAGATCGTTGGACAGTTGTTCGCGCGATGACCCACTCGGTTACACAGAAAACATTGCGGAACACTCTCCGGTGCACGCTTCTTTTGTTCGGGCGCCGAGTTTTTTTTTAATCTTCGGGACACTCCTTCATGACCTTGGCCAAATTAGTTCCACCTTGCGCTTCCAAGAATTGATCAGCCAATTCAGGCATGCCTTCAAGTGACTCAGCCTTCCTCTCTTTCAAGTACAGTGGCAGGCTTGCGTGGCAACTAGTAAGAAATTGCTCTCTAATGAGGAACTCTCTAAGCTCATATACTCCTGCGCTGTCCCTAAAAGTTCACTCCATCTGTCGAAGTAATGGCTAAATCGGGCGGCGTACTGCATAGCCGTCTCACCATCAGCTGGCTTTCCTGTCCGAAATCTGTCCTGGAATCCTTCCACAGTAAATCTTAATCGCTTCAGTGAAGCAGCTTTCACCTTTGCATAGTTGGCTGCATAGGTCGGCGTCAACCTATTGTACACACTGAGCGCTTCACCACTCAAGCAAGTACTCAAAGCAGTTGCCCATTGATGTTCCGGCCAATTCTGGCTCCTCGCAATCGTCTCAAATCTGTGAAGGTACGCGTCGATGTCGTCCTCCCTTTCATCAAATGCTACGAGCAGCTTGCTTGGGTGCAAGCGGAAGCCATGACCTTCCCGCTCGCTGCTTTCAACTCTAGCTTGGACGGGAGTTTCACTTCGCTGTTGCAAACGGAGCCGCTCGAGTTCCATCTCGTGCTGCCGCTGCCGTTCCCTTTCAGCCATCTCCGCTTCTCTATGTTCTTTCAGCTGTCGCTCCCTCGCTTCTCTTTCTTCTCGCGCCCTTTCGGCTGCCAACTTCTCCCTCTCCAGCTCCAACTTCAATTGCTGCTCTCTTTCTTCTTTCAGCTGTCGCTCCTTTGCCTTTCTTTCTTCTTTCGCCCTTTCAGCGGCCAGCCTTTCTCTCTCCAACTCAGCTGCCTTTTCCGCTTTGGCTCTTTCGACCGCCAACCTTTCTTTTTCCAGCTCAGCTGCCTTTTCTTCTTTGGCCCTCTTTTTTTTTCTTGTTCTTTCTGGGTGACCCACTTCCGTAGTTCAGCGCCAGAGAGACCCATCTTCTCACCAAGAGCGACTAACTTTTCGAGATTCATTGTGTCTCAAATGAAGTCTTGCCGCATGCAAAAAATTTCTGCCTAAATCACTCTATCGGAACACTCCCCTGCACTCGTTAACGAGAACACTGAGCAACACACAAAATCGTTCCGATAGCAGTATCAACAACTCGAGGCTCTTTCTCACTACTTTGGACACACTGTGCACCAAAAAGGCCCTGTCGCGGACGCCAGAAGCGACCGGAAAAGAAAGAAATACGAAAGTTCAGAGCCGGCCGCAAAAGTCCTAGGACGGGGCACCATTCGGCGAGAGCTTCACGGCGTCAGGAGACTCTGGAGGGTGGACCAGTCAGCGGGAGCTACGCTGTTGTCGGAGATCACGGGAGATCGTGTTGGCATTGTGAAGCGAGAGAGTGGGTGAGCATAGGAAAGAAGAGAGGGGAGATGCGTGCGCAATGGGGATGTTGACGCCGCGTAGAAGAATGGCTGTAATAGAGGGAGAGAGGAAGAGCGAGCGTGTGTTAGCAGACGCTGCCTGCGTCGTCATTGCGATGCGAGATAAAGGGAACTAGGAGACGAGAGAGAGAAAGTGAACGCGCATGCGCAGTAAGGGTGGTCACGCCGCTCACTTTACTGAGTTCCACCCCAAGCGGCTTCGCATCTAATAGTTTTGAAAGACCCCATAGAAGCTATTGAAATAGTGTCGACTGCAAACTGAATACCTACATTAGAAGCACTTCTATGAAAGACAAAACTACTTATTTTGAATGTTCTGGCCTTATTTCAAAAAAAAAGAACTAGCTTTCAATCAAAGCCTTGTGAGCACATCCTTCTCGACAGACGTTTTCATATCCCACATTTTATAACTCTACGCGTGCATAAGAATCTGTCGCGCGAAGAATAAAACAAATTCGAAAAGACTTTGACGCTGTGGGGAGCAATGCCTAGAGTAGAGAGAGGGGGAGAGTGAGCGTGTGTTAGAGGCTGCCTGGGTCAGCGTTGCGAGGTGAGAGAGAAAGAGCGCAGAGGAGAGAGGGGGAGCGGACGCGCATGCACAATAAGGGTGCCCACGCCGCACATCGGACTTAGCTCGACCCTCAGCTATTTCACATCTGAAACCAGCGTTACGTAAAATTCGTCGGTGTGCAAGCTTGCAAGTAAAACGCCAAAAGAAAGAGAATAAGGTAAACTTCATTCTTACCTGCCATTTTAGTTTTTATTCTTGTTAATTTACACCCTAATTCCCACCGTAATCGTTAAAAACCGCGCCAGGGAAATTCGGCTGGTGCGCAATGGCTCTTGTATGAGCTATTGTCGCCAAAAACCCGTCACTGGCATCGGCCACGTTGGTTGTGAGCAAAAAATGGTCTCTGCCTATGTGACCGAAAAATCAAGTTACCGAGATAGTCGCGGGAGGGCGCTGCTTGTCCACGCATGCGCGCGAAGACACTTAGAAAGCCGCGCATTCAAAGAAAAAAAAAGTGCTCAAGGTCACGCGCCGTGGTAGTTTCTTTGCCTGCCACTCCTTCCTGCTTAGTTTCCAGCGCTTTCGCCGGCACGAGGGAAGAGATAATGCAATTGCAGGATGCGACAAACCTAATTGATTGATTAATTGATTTGTGCGATTTAACGTCCTAAAACTAACATATGATTATGAGAGGCGTCCCAGTGGAGGGCTCCGGAAATTTCGACCACCTGGGGTTCTTTAGCGTGCACCCAAATCTGAGCACACGGGGCTACAACGTTTTCCACTTCTATCAAAAATGCAGCCGCAACAGCGGGGATTTGATCCCACGACCTGCGGGTCAGCAGCCGAGTACCTTAGCCACTAGGCTACCGTGGAGGGGCATGCGACAAACCTTTGTAACTCCACTCGCACTGTATAGATTCGTAAAATTTTGGCAGTGTTAAATTTGTGAGTCAATTAGCTCTTATAGTAAATTCATCCCATGGTTACCTGGAAAATTCTTTCAGGGCCTCTTTAACGCATTTTGTTCGGCAGGTGTCACGATTTAAACGAGTCTATTCGGTGATCATAGTGCGCGCTGGTTCAATCTACTGTGTGTGTGTTTGTGTGCGTGCATGTGTATGTAACGAAACATAATGCCACGTTCCATTTCCCCAGGTTTTGGTATCGTCCCAAAACTACACAATTCTCAGCCAAACCGCGCCTGCAGTTTTCGAGATGCTTCCGGACTGTAGTAGATTATTTCGATAAGTTCACGCCTACTCTGCGAACTGTACAGATTATTCTGTAACCTACGCCACCGCCAGCGTTAACGCAAGAACATTCGACGGCAATAGTATAAATGCCGACGCGCTTCGCCGCTTGTCAGTAGTTGATCGACGGCCGACGCTCCGTTCTCCGATCTAGCTGTCTTTTCTCGAGTCCACGCGCGAGACTCGGGGTCACGTCACGCTGACGTCGACCCCAGGGGTTCAAGTTGACAAAAGAAGTCTACGCGGCACCGGCGTCTTGTACGCGCGACCGCCGCCCCTGGGTATCGGGCCTTGCTGCCTGGAGCCCGCCTACCCCTAATTATTGTATTGTTTATTTGTATTTATTGCCCTGTTTTATTTGTATTTTTCATGTATTTACCCACTCCCCTCTTGAATGCCTTGTTGGCCCTGAGGGTATTATAAATAAAAATAATATTAAAGAGGAGGTGCAAGGTCCCCGGTTCATGCCCGCTGTCCCGGAGTCCCCCTGCGGTCCACGTGGTACCACCAAGACCTGCGCGGCGCCCGCCTCGGCTGAGCCGCTTCCTACCAGAGTGCAGCTCGACTGCATGTTACAAGTCACCCACGAGCCACGCCCAACCACAGCTTGCGGGGTCCGCCCACCAGAATGGCCACGCCATTTGAGCTCCCAGTGAGGGAGAATTGTTTCATGTTTTCCCCGCCCGAGGGCGATATCTCTGTCGATGAGTTAATTGACGCAATTGAAGAGACAGGTGGTGACGACAGCGTATTAGTACTGCAACGTATGGGGGGTGCAAAATTTCTTGTATGCACCCGCAATGCTGGTCAGGCGACGAGGCTAATGGTGGCAGAAGGATTTGAGGTGAACGGGGCGAGGGTACCAGTAGAGGCAGTCGGACCGCCGGTTACATATGTGAACTTTTACCGTTACTCCACTTTTCTATCAGGCGAGGCCCTTAGCAACGCCTTAGCCCAGTTTGGTAAAGTGCAGGGCATTTCGTTCGCCACCCTAGCCACTCGCCAGACCAAGTTAAACGGGGTGCGTGTAGTTAAAATTGAGATGTGCCGCCCAGTCCCCAACTTCGTCACTATTTCGGGGCACAAACTCATGTGCGAGTACAGAGGCATGCGCCGGGTGTGCGCGCGTTGTGGTGAAGCCGGGCATATGGCGACTTCGTGCACCGCGGCGCACTGTAAGCGGTGCGGCACCTTCGGCCACGATACTGAGGGCTGCTCGGTCGACTGTAAACGTTGCGGGGGTCACCACTGAACACGCCAGTGCTTTCGTAAGCGCTCATACGCTCCGGCTGCCCGTGGCTTCCCCTCGCTATCTCAATCCGCTTCGTCGCACTCTCAGTCAAGCGGCCCCGCCTCTGCCCGAGCAACTAACTCGCCGCGTATGCAGGTCCTTACGCCCAGGTCCGCATCCCGCACAAGCGAGAGAGGATCCCCTTCCGGGGACCACGACTTAGATTCCGTTCTGACTTCAGGCAGTGGCATGAGGGATCCGTCCGCCAATGAGGGGGAGAGGCCCGGGAGTTTTGACGAGACTACCACCAGGTCGACCGAAACAGAGTCGAGCAATATTGAGACGGGTTCGGCGCAGTCGTCCCCCCTAAGCCGCCTCCACCATCGGCGAGCCGGGATGACTGCGGCAATTCGCTGACCGCGGCTGAAGCAACCCCCGAGTCCAACGAGCAGGGAGAGGCCCTCCTCGCTTTGTCCCACACACCCGTCAACGTCCTGGCCCCAGTGATCAGCCTGGACTTGGAGGCCGGCACCCAAGACTTAGCCGGCGACGACGCCCCCATAAAAAGTAAAGGGTATTACTTTCTACCCGATGACAGCGAATGCGACCATGCTGCACCGACTTCCTCTCCGCCTCCGATTCGGCACGCCCAAGCCGGAATTCGGATGCGAAAAGTGGACAGATGGCCACTGTACTAGAGCAGAGAGCTCGCTCGCGCTTACGAAGACGCCCTCATGATTATAAGCGGGATCTGGGTGAGAGGGCAGCTAGCAATGAGGCCCGGCAGCGTAGACCCGGGTCAGCAGGCCAAAGCAGCAATAGTGACGCTCCACCACACGCGAAGGCTCAGAAGCTCGAGAAAGACGGTGTAGGCAAAGGTTAACCGCCCCCCAAGCCCTGAGAGGAACGTCACTGAAGCGGCGCACTTGCCCTGTCGCCTTCACGGCCCTTTTAGCTTCCTCTCGTTCGCTCCGGCCGCACTATGTCCCACTTGCTTTCCCTTCTCCTTCTGGTGCGGCACCCTCCTCGACCCTTTCTGTCGGCACGTGGCTGTCGCCTATCTTGCTTGGTGCATTCGCTCACACCTTCTTTCCTTCTCCCCTCCAGCGCTTGGCATCGCGCTCAATCGGCGGATGACGGCCACGCTGCTTGCTAGCCTCGATACTTCCCGCGTTTTGTTTTCTTCTTTTTAAGGTTTTTGATGGCACTTTCGAAATTGGCTATGTAGAATATCCGAGGGTTTAGAGATAGGGCGAAACAAGCAGCCATCCTAGGTTTGGCTAGGAACCAGAACATAGACTTTCTCTTTATTCAAGAGGCGAATTACCGAACGCCGCTGGATGTGGTTAATTTCCGCCGAGATCATCAGACTGACGCCTTTTTCTCTCTGGCGACCACGAGAGCATGTGGGGTCGGAGTAATAATCGTATCAGGCAGATTTCGATCAAAATCCCATTGTATATTCGGGGCGAATGGTCGGTACATAATGATTGGCATATTCATCGAAGGCAAAAAGATACGTATTGTGAATGTCTATGCCCCCGTGACAAGAAAAGATACGAATAAGCTCTTTCAAGAGATGCACCAACTCTTCCTAGAGCCTATTCCCCACGTACTGGTCGGTGATTTTAATTGCGTGGTACATTCTAACCGGGACTTGAGGGGGTCAAGCCAAGGAAGATCAACCTACATCGCAAAAGAGTTGGTGAAAACCCTTCGGCACCTAAACCTCTCGGACATATGGGTACACCTTTATAAAGACCGCATCGTAGCAACCCGTACCTCTAGATCAGCAGGAAATAGAATAGATTGGATGTACTTTCCGGACCTCCTCCTCCCTTTGGTTGAACGATGTGAAGTACTCGCGCTCCCGGCCAACCTGAAAGAGAAGACGGATCATATCCCGCTCGTCACGATGGTAAAGGGATCCCCCGGCCCGCACTCTGATAACAATAGCTGGAGAATAGATTCTGAGCTGCTGAACGATGAGACTTGCGTAGAAAACTTGAAAGCTGCCATCAGCGCATCAGTAGAAAATGCCGGACATATTACCCCTCTCTGTGGGATAAACTTAAGGAAGTATGGAAGGCCCTGTTACAAAAAGAAGGCAAAGCCAGTAAAAGACGTCATACACAAAAGATGAAAGAACTTCTTTGCCGGATGCAGATCATCAAGGCAGCCGACACATTGACCTCATGTACAACAGAGTACCTGACCTCGCTCGAGGAGCAATACAACCAACTCCTCAGAGATACCATGAGGCGACCTAGAAGTGAGCATGAACTGCTGGGCACGGCAACCGGAGTTGATGTGAGGGAAGTACGTGGAAATGGCTGTTTGCAAATTACGGAGGGAAAGCGCTTAGACGGTTCTGTAACCAACGACCCAGCAGAAATTGGTTCTGTAACCAACGACCCAGCAGAAGAGAGTACTTCAGCATACAGTTCCAAGACACCGAAACAATAGACACCAATCGGGGATCCGACCATGTCAAAGAACTTTGCAAACATCTGCAGCGAATTAAGGAGGAGGAGGAGCCAGCAACCCTCAGCGCTGAAGTCTCCCTTGCAGAGCTTTCCGAAGCCATAAGAAGCATGACCGCCAATTCTGCCCCAGGCGCTGATGGTCTGACTGCCGCCTTCTATGTGACTTTTCTCGAAGTTCTCGAAGAGCCCTTGCTCGCAATGGTGAATGCGATCTTCAGGTCCTTTAAGAAACCCGACTTCTACGGAGTGGGTAAAACTGTCTTACTACAAAAAGAGGGTGCACAACCAAACGAGCCCACGGCGTGGCGTCCAATCACGCTTTTGAACACCGATTACAAGCTGGTAGCCACTACACTGAACAACAGGCTCAAGCTCCTGTTACTGGACATCATTAGCCCGTACCAAACGTGCGCGATTCCAGAAAGGTCGCTTTTTTTGCGAACCTCACAGTGATTCGTGACTATTTCGAATACGTGACATCAAGAGGTTTCAATGGTGTTTTTATTTCCCTAGACCAAGCTAAAGCTTTTGACAGGGTACGACACCATTACCTCTTCGACGTGATGCAGGAGTTTGGCTTACCGGCAAGTTTTATAAAACTGGCAAAAACTTTGTACGAGGACCTAACCTGCACCGTTGTGATAAACGGAGTCATGACGCCGGCATTCAAGTGTAGCAGAGGCATAAGGCAAGGATGCCCAATGGGCCCGACCTTTTTTGTCATGTCGTGCGAGCCACTGATCACAAGCGTTATTGCGTATGAAGGCATTCGGAGATTCCCACTGACGGGCCAGGAGCAGGTGAAAGTGCTGGCATACGCGGACGACATTTCCCTGTTTGTTCGGGATGAAAGCAGCCTCCAAGCCTTCAGTGCGACGTTCACAAGATACGCGCAGGCATCCGGAGCGGTGATAAATGCGGACAAGAGCAAGGCGATGCAATTTGGAACTTTCCCCAGAGAAGCCCTAGGAAACATTGAAGTGGTGTCCATCGTTAAAGTACTGGGAATCTACTTCTCTAGTGAAGGGGTGGCACCAGCCACGTGGCAGAGAGCCCTCGAGAGGGCAAAGCAGGCAGCCGACCGCATTCGCCTCCTAAACCTTACGTTACGTGAAAAAGCACTGGCAGCAAGGACCACCGTTTGCGCGTTTGCGTTCTACGCCAGTGGGGTAGCGGTGATTCCTAGGAAAACCGCGAGCCAACTGAACGCCGTGATCACCGATTTGCTATGGGAAGGGAAACCGGCACCAGTCAAGCGACACCTCCTTCAACTACCCGAGGACAAAGGTGGCCTCGGCCTCCCACACGTACAAATGGCCAGCCAGATACTGGCCCTCAAGATTACCCGCATGCTTTATTACGCAGCGAGTTACGTTGGAAAGAATCTAATCAACTACTGGACAAGCACTATCACGCACTATACGGAAAACCACAAACACACTGGCCCGCGCGCGGAAGCGCACTCACACTTTTACTGGATGGCGGCAACTACGACAAAGATCATAGAAAAAGAAGCCCCGAACTGCTACATTGACAAGGATTCACCCGCCCGAATCGTAGAAGCGATAACAGAAAACCAGTTGTCCAAAAAAAAAAAGGAGCAGATCAAAAGCCTAGGACTGTGCAAACAAAAAAGCAATAAGTACGACCGCGCGAAGTACATGACTTCGAGTAAAAGCGCAAGTGGCAAGTTTTGTCCACGAGACATCACCTGCACCGTTTCGGCATCACGCCGAATAGCCAGTGTCCTGAATGCCGCGCTGAGGAAACGATCTCCCACGCGTTGTTAGAATGCGGGGCGGCCAAGTCGGTATGGCGCCTGGTTGCGAGGTGCTTCAGCATCCGCCCTCCCCCGGCCCTCGAAAGGAATAAGGGCTGCTTCGCAAGGCTAATGGTTGCCATCACACTCTTTGTGATTTGGAAACGCCGGTGCCTTGCTGAGGTAAAGAACACCCCAGTGAGCGCGGCCTACCCAGCACTAGCCATGATCAGGCAGAAAATAGTGCAGTAGTTGGCCAAGCAACTGGAAGCTGGTGGGGAGGACCAGTTTCTTCGTCGCTGGCACACAAAGTTTTTTTCGTCAGAGGTGCGAAACTTCGCACCCCCATAATCCCTATACTAACCCCCTCTCCCCAAAACATTGTGTTACAAGTTTATGTATAGCGCCAGTCGAAGTATTGTAAATATGCCTACCCATGTTCACGATCTGTTGTATATATTATATGTATATATGATTGTAAATATATATTTGTGTATTTTTTACAAATGTGTGCGTAGTTTAGCATAAACTTGTATATATATATATGTATATATATATATATATAAATATATATATCTATATATATATATATATATATATATATATATATATATATATATATATATATATATATATATATATATGCGTGTGTGTGTGTGTGTGTGTGTGTGCGTATGTGCCGCTAGTTTCCTCTATGCATAATGGAGTTTGTATGCCCCATAGTGCACAAGAGGGGGTCTAAACAAGCACTGTATGCATAAAATGATATAAAGAGTTTTTTTTAGTTTGAAGTTAATAAACTTCTCTTTGTATCAGTCAAAGACTGCTAATGTAATCGGACTTTTCGTTTACCGGGCACAGGTTCGCCCATATAAACAGTTACATTCCAGCGCAGTGTCCTGTCTTAGGCCACGTCACGACCCCGTGACATCTGTAGGACGTGCTGCTTCTTTGATGTTCCAGACGCCCCCTTCAAGCCGCGACCCCAGCCCAAGTGGCAAAGAAGACACGGACGCTCACCCTGAACAGCGAACAAGCCGCAGGCAGAGGGGACTACAACCAGTGTACGGGCCCCTTCCTGAAGCAGCCAGGCAGACCCGGATCCCGACATCAACTACTGCAACCATTACCGCCCCCGTGCAGTCTGCACCACTCCTGCTCCGGCAACCCAAAGAGCCGCCAACATCCCGCGGTTCGCCACTGGAACACCCGGAAAGCTGGATCGAAAGATTCGACCGCGTCGCCGCCTTAAATGACTGGACAGACGATGACAAGCTCCTGCATGTGTATTTCGCCTTAGAAGATGCTGCTCGGACCGGGTTCGAGAATCAAGAGCGAAGCCTTACAACGTGGGACGTCTTTCGTGCCAGGTTTCTCACTACTTTCGCAAGTGTGGTGCGCAAAGAGAAGGCCGCAGCTCTTCTCGAAACCCGCATGCAGATGCCCAACGAAAACGTGGTGCTATTCACAGAAGATATGATTAAGCATTTCCGCCACGCTGACTCCGACATGTCCGAGGAGAACAAAGTCCGTCTGCTCATGCGCGGTGTAAAGCAGGAACTCTTCGCCGGGCTGATCAGAAATCCGCCAAAGACGGTCGCCAAATCCATTTCAGAAGCATCTACGATAGAGAAGACGCTCAAGATGCGCACGCCGCTATATAACCGTAGCTTCTTGTCTACAAGCTACGCCGGCATTAAAGCGCTTGGAACCACTGACTTGCGTGAGACGATCCGAGCTATCGTGCAAGAAGAGCTGTGAAAATTACTTCCTTCAGCGCCGCCTCACATGGTATCCATCGCGGACGTCGTACGCCAGGAGATCCAGCAATCGCTGGGCGTTTCTCAGCCTCAAGAGCCTCAGCTGCAAGGCATGAGATATGCTGCTGCAGCCCGCCGCCACGCCCCTCTTCCACGCGCACGCCAAAACACTGCCTCATCGCACTTTCGTCGCCAAACGCCACCGCCGCCACCACCCCCGCCGACGTCTTATCGTTCGCCAGCGGCCCAGCGCAGTGCACCGAGGAAGACTGACGTCTGGCGAACCCCTGACCACCGCCCGCTCTGCTACCACTGTGGCGAGGCCGGACACACGTACCGACGTTGCCAGTACCGACAGATGGGACTGCGTGGCTTCGCCGTCAACGCACTGCGCCCACAGCCAGGGGAACGGCCACGTGACATCGCCGACTACCTGACAGGAACTCAGTGGACACCACGAAGCCCTTCCCGTTCGCCGTCGTCCAGCCGCCACACGTCACCGCACCACCGGCAGTACTCTGGCCCAACGTGGGACCGGTCTCTTTGCCCGTATTTGGCAAACTAAGGGCAGCAACCGATGGAAGTGCGGTTTATGTGCGACGAACTACTGAAGAACCTACGACGACGACGCCGCGACGGAGCTTCCCGACCCCAACGCCAACCAGGCAAAGCTCTGACAGTGAAACCTCACTTACCGAAGGTGACCTGACGACGCAACATGGAAGCAGCGGAACAAGCCGACGCAGCCGTGGCCCGACGCCACGCCCTAACTGTAATGCGACGGCGAACTAGCAACCTCGGCGTTCTTATCGATGGCCACACTGTGACCGCTCTCGTCGATACTGGAGCCGACTACTCCGTCATCAGTGAGTCGTTCACCGTGAAGTTAAAGAAAGTTAGGACAGCTTGGGAAAGCCCTGTAATCCGCACAGCCGGAGGTCATCTCGTGACGCCTGCAGGAAGCTGCACAGCGAGAGTCGCCATTAACGGCCATATTTATCCTACAGGCTTCGTAGTCCTGCAGCGTTTCTCGAGAGATGTCGTCCTTGGCATGGACTTCTTATGCCTCCATGGTGCTGTAATCAACCTAATAACAAAGTCGATAACGTTATCCACAGAAGAAGCACTACCACCGCGCACGCCGTTGGAAATCAAGCCTTGAATGGGCTGGAAGAACAAGTCACCATTCCGCCTCACTCAAGCGTCATTATTTCAGTCGGCGTTCCTAAATCACCTGACTTGGAAGGCGTCGTTTTAAACAGTCAGCATCTGTTGGTCACCCGAAATATTTGCGTCGCAAGAAGAATTGCAGAGCTGCGGGGAGGCAAAGCAACGGTTATGCTCACGAATTTCAGCAATGAGTACAAACATGTGAACAAAAGAACAACGGTCGCATACATCGAAGAAATTGTGAACGCCACCAGTGCTTTCGCCCTCGCCGATTCTGTGGAACCTGCTCAGAGGAACCAAGCCCCTCCCATAGCTTTCGATGTCAATTCCAGGCTTCCGAACCATAAGCAAGAACAGCTCGAGGCCCTATTCCTGCAATACGAAGATTGCTTTTCGTCGTCATCAAAAATTCGGCAGACCCCAATCACGAAACATCACATCATAACCGAAGTAAATTCCAGACCACTCCTTCAGAGTCCGTACAGGGTTTCGACGTGAGAACGTGAGGCCATGATGAGACAAGTTGATGAAATGCTGCGGGATGACATTATCCAGCCGTCCAAGAGCCCATGGGCATCCCCCGTGGTGTTAGTGAAGAAAAAGGATGGGACCCTACATTTCTGCGTCAATTATCGCCACCTGAACAAAATCACAAGAAAGGACGTGTATCCTCTCCCACCAATAGACGACGCACTTGATCGGCTCCATAACGCCAAATACTTTTCGTCAATGGACCTCACGACTGGCTATTGTCAAATCGAAGTCGACGAAAGAGACCGAGAGAAGACGGCGTTTATAACACCGGACGGTCTCTTCGAGTTTAAGGTGATGCCCTTCGTTCTTTGCTCAGCGCTTGCAACTTTTCAACGCGTTATGGATACAGTACTGGCAGGATTGAGACTTTCTTAGTTTACTCGGATGACGTCGTCATGTTTTTCTCGAGTTTCGACGAGCATCTTCGGCGCCTTGAGGCTGTACTTCAAGCCATCAAGACGTCAGAACTCACACTGAAGCCAGAAAAGTGCAGAATTTCGTAAGAGGAGCTCTTGCTTCTGGGGCATGTTATTAGCAAGTCTTGAGTTTGTCCCGATCCACGGAAAACAGCCGCCATCGCCGGCTTCACGCCGCCCACTGACAAGAAGGCAGTGCGCCGATTTCTGGGCCTGTGCGCCTATTATAGGCGGTTCGTGAAACATTTCGCCCGTATCGCCGATTCTCTCACTAACCTTACCAAGGCCGACGTGGAGTTCAAGTGGCAAATGGCGCAGGAACACGCTTTCCAGGAGCTTAAACATCGCCTCCAGACGCCTCCGTTACTTGCCCATTTCGACGAATTCACCGAGACAGAAATACACACTGACGCAAGCAGCGTAGGTCTTGGCGCCGTGATTGTGCAGAAGGCTGACGGACTTGAAAGGACTATTAGTTACGCCAGCTGATTACTATCCAAAGCAGAAGCCAATTATTCCACAACAGAAAAGGAGTGCCTCACCATCATCTGGGCTACGTCGAAATTTCGCCCCTACCTCTACGGCAGGCCCTTTAAAGTCGTGAGCGACCACCACGCCTTGTGTTGGCTAGCCACCTTGAAGGACCCTTCAGGTCGCCTCGCACGATGGAGCCTGAGGTTTCAAGAATATGACCTTACTGTCATTTACAAGTCCAGCAAGAAAGACTCCCACGCCGACTGTCTCTCTCGTGCGCCTGTCGACCAACCACCACCCGACGACACGGATGACGACTACTTCTTGGGAACGATAACTACCGACGATTTCGCTGAACAACAGTGGGCCGACCCGGAACTCAAGGCCCTAATAGAATACCTCGAAGGCAGGACCGCCGAAGTCCCGAAGGTATTCAAGCGCGCACTTGCGTCGTTCTTCCTGCGAAACGGTCTTCTACAAAAGAAAAACTTTTCACCGCTTCGAGCTAAGTACCTTTTTGTGGTGCCTTCAGCTCTGCTACCAGAACTCCTGCAGACCCTGCACGACGATCCGACGGCAGGGCACCTTGGTGTTTCGCGCACGCTCGTGAGGATACAAAAAATGTACTACTGGTCACGTCTTACCGCCGACGTCACTCGTTATGTGAGGACATGCCGGGACTGTCAGTGAAGCAAGGCACAGCCTACAAGGCCAGCGGGACTTCTGCAGCCAATTGAGCCACCTTGCCGACCTTTTCAGCAGATTGGTATGGACCTACTGGGGCCGTTCCCGACGTCGGCTTGCGGAAACAAGTGGATCGTGGTAGCTACCGACTACCTCACCCGCTACGCCGAGACAAAAGCCCTTGCCAAAGGCAGTGCATCTGAGGTAGCTAAGTTCTTCGTCAAAAATATCGTCCTACGTCACGGTGCCCCGGAGGTCCTTATCACCGACAGATGAACGGCATTTGCTGCCGACTTAACTCAAGCGATCTTGGCATACAGCCAGACAAACCACCACCGGATGACAGCGTACCACCCACAGACCAACGGCCTCACTGAGCGGTTTAATAAGACGATCGCCGACATGCTGGCAATGTACGTCGATGTCGAACACAAGACGTGGGTCGCCATTCTTCCGTAAGTGACCTTCGCATACAACATGGCGGTGCAGAAGACGACGCAGATATCTCCATACAAATCGGTCTACGGAAGGATCCCGGCAATGACGCTCGATGCCATGTTACCTAACGTCACCGACGAAGAAAACCTTGATGTGAGTGCGTACCTTCAACGCGCCCCGAAGAAGCCCGACAACTTGCGCGTCTCCGTATCAAGAATCAACAGACGACCGACAGCCGCCGTTACAATCTTCGACGACGCTTCGTGGAATACCAGCCCGGTGAACGTGTTTGGGTGTGGACGCCGATACGCCAACGTGGACTAAGCGAAAAGCTTCTGCGACAGTACTTCGGACCGTACAGGTTGGTTCGACGTATCGGCCCACTTGATTACGAGGTTGTCCCCGACGGCATCACAAACTCTCAATGACGCCGATCGCGACCTGAGGTCGTCCAAGTATCGCGCCTCAAGCCGTTTCATGCGCGTTGACAAACTGAAACAAAGTTCTTTATTATTAATATTGTATCGTAATTTATTCATTCTACTTTCTTGCATTATTGTTGTACCTTTATCTTTAGTTAAAGCATCGGGAAGAGGCCGTTTTCAGAGGGAAGCAATGCCACATTCCATTTCCCTAGGTTTTGTTATCGTCCCAAAACACTACACAATTCTCAGCGCAAACCACGGCTGCAGTTTTCGAGAAGCTTCCGGACTGTAGTAGATCATTCCGATAAGTTTACGCCTACTCTGCGAACTGTACAGATTATTCTGTAACCTACGCCACCACCAGCGATAACGCTAGAACATTCGACGGCAAGAGTGTAAATGCCGACGCGCTTCGCCGCTTGTCAGTAGTTTATCGACGGTGGACGCTCCGTTTGCCGCTATCAGTCCAAGACTGCTACTGTAATCGGACTTTCCGTTTACCAGGCGCAGGTTCGCCCAAATAAACAGTTAAATTCCAACGCAAAGTCTGTCTTAGGATACGTCGCGACCTCGTGACAATATGAACAAGTATACATTTAGCGGTTCCAGGGTGCACTAGGGGCCACATTTCGCTATCGCGTTCAACTCTAAAAGGCGAAGCTTAAGGGTCCCCCAATTTTTTATTGGTATGTTTAGGTGGCCTAGACTCCAACAAGATTTATTTCTACCTCCTTGATAGCAACTAATTTTATGCAAAATGGTCACTTAGGACAAAATCTAGTGATTCTTGTGTACTGGCTTTCGGTATCAACAGCTAAACTATTGTAGTGGAAATGGCTTCGCGTAGGCACATTTGTACAAAATGTATTCAGTATAGTTGATGTACTATCGACGTCGAGTGAAACCCGAAAATCGGCAAGCCTTCGGAATAGTACAGTGCACGCCGTCCACTTATCACCATGGGCTGGCACGCATGTATGCGTAGTGCTGCCTAACAGGATGCGGGTGCCTATCAGTCGTGATAACTGGACGGCATGCACTTTACCATAGCGAAAGTTTGCCGCTGTTCGGGTTTTATTTGACGCTGATAGTACACCGCGAAATATAAATATATCTCTGTATATCTCTCTCTCGTGTCAAAAGTGACCTGTGTTGTACCTTAAACATTTATGTATAATAGAAACGCCTTCGTCTCATGAGGGCCTCACAATACTCTCGTCTGGCCGTTGTCACAGCTCCATGCGCAGGTGCTGCCACCCTAAGTCGGCTACGACGAGTGCTATTTCGAATTCTTATATACTCGCGGGCAATTTTTCGGGTCAATGAAGGGAAAGCTACGTGAAATAGTCTGGTTAGGTGCGTGTTTCACTCTACCATAGAATGTAACGGGTGCGTGAAATGAGCGTTGCATTTCGAAGCAGACGTCGCTAAGTGTTTAGAGTAAGGCCAAAAGGCGTGATTTTTTCTGCTTACAAAAAAGCTCGAAGTGGCGGGATATAAAGTAAAACAAATACAAACAAATATGTGATTGGTGTCTATGTTTTGCTTGAAAAATCTATATATGGAAAATGAAGGAGCATTTTCTTTTTACATGTCATGCAGAAAACGTGTACTATAATCATTACCTCTATGATACGTGCAATTTGGCTCTGTAGCCTTTGCTTTGCTGCCCAGGAAAGCTTTCCGCGCAAACAGCCACTCACACCGTGACACAGTTTCCCCGTGTTGTTCGGTGCGACTAGCACCTCGTTATGTGAAATGGGACCTTCTTGAAGCCGCGTTTTGGAGGCACCGAGGTGTCTTAGGCCTACCAGACGTAAAAATAGGCTATGTTGTTAGCCCTAATAGAAAGTCTGCGCCACGTTGTTGCTTCTTTCGCGCTCTTATACGCCGATGACTGGTGCCTGATCACGTGGTACGTGTGCTTCTTAGTAGGAGAGCTGTGTTTAAGAACCGACAACTGACCAGAAGGTGTGATTACGTCCTAGTAGAAATAAAAATACCATATAATACAGTCACAGAGTCTAGCATTTTTTCACAGTGTGAGTAGGGTTTATATTTTTAAATCGTACTTAAAAGTAACAGAAACCATCATGTCGCGCTGCGTAGTGGTAGAGAATTTAATTTGGATAATGGAATATGGAGTCGATCGCTTACCTGTAGGTAGTGGTGTATCCCGAGGCTGTCATGCACACCTGTCCTCAAAATTAGAGTATGTATATTATTCTAGCCCCTCTCAATGTTGCGCTGCTTTCGACCTATTAGGAGTTACACGCCGAGAAGCGGCGCAGCAAAAAGGTCACTACTCCATATGCAAAAGCGAGGAGGAGCGAGGAGGAGAACGCCAACAGCTTCTCAGCGTCCTCAGTCTTCGCAACACTAGGTACCTCGATGCGTGCACTGGCTGAGGCACTTTACACAACTCGTGTGTAGCAGCACCATTTTTCTAATTCATTAACTGATGCGAATGCCAAAACGACCGTGTAGACGTGCATCTCAAGTGCATCATTGATATTTTTGGTGAATGACAAGACCTTTAAATCCAAAGCCTTCAATCCAGCCATGCAATCTACCTGTCAGATCCGTCCCTCGGTGCACGCGACGCTGTTCGTGGGCCTGGCAGCGAGCGTGCTGATGGTGTTCTTTTGGCGGCACACCGTGGGCGAGCACAGCGTCGCCTTCATCGCGCTTGCCTTCTTACTCGCCTGCGTCGACTGCACGAGCTCAGTGCTCTACATGCCCTTCATGGCCCGCTACCCACCACGGTTTCTCTTCTGGTACGTATAAACAAACTAGGTGAACTCGACTTATCCAGTATGCTTGCATTCGATTAGTTGTTTCTTTGAGATGAAAGTAGAGTTTTCAATAAATGGGCCGTCACTGTACTATGAGAAAATGCTGAAGCTTGAAAACTGTTGATTTCCAACTCTCGGTGTGCTTTCTTTTATCTTTGATTAGTAATACGCTGAATTCAAACCTTGTTTGCCCCGAAAATGAACACTGGTGGTGCAGCATCCGGGGCGAATTGACTTCGCGGCAAGGGCTCGCTTGCTCAGCGGCCTAGTATCGCCTTTTTCTACGCCCGCCGTGTTCCCGCTGTTATGACGGTAATAACAGCTCATTTTTGGGATGCAAATCTAGTGATGTAGAAAACGGCTGTTTACACTGCTGACGAAAGTTTTATGAGCTGCAGAAAGTTTCCATATTCTCATTTAGGCTCTAATCGAAACAGGTGATTTACTGCGAAAGTGGTGGTGAAATACTGCAAGGAATTTGTTGTTGGCACAGCCTACGCCAGAATATCGGCGCTAAAAGGCTTCACAATGCAGATTCCAATTTGTTTACAAGTTGGCTTGCACTCCGCAATTAGTACATGTGTCCAGTAGAATTAAAAATGAAATTAGAATGCTTTCAATTTAACTTATACATCGTGGTTTTTGTGCAGATTTTCCGGGTGATTTTACAAAGCTGCGCTATTTGTTGAAAGAGACCTTATAAAAATGTAGGATAAAAACATCCCAATATATCCAGAATGTTGTACAATATTGTATAGCCACACACAAAATGTTCAGGGAAACGCAGAAATGTTAGCGTACTTGCATTCCGTAAATATTTCCTCTAAAGAACAAGTCACAAGAATCATGTGGCAGTATAATCTTATTTGCATGAACTGCTAGTATGATCAAACACGGCGTCACAAGCGGTAAGACTTGATTCACGAGGTAGCACAATTGATATTCATCTTTGGCAAAGCTAATAATGCCGATTGAAAGTTGCAATGAGCGTTGTGAACTGTTTTGATGGTGCTCCCAGTGACGTGGTCCATATAAAAATTAAACAGTTTTCGCCTCAATGAGTACGGGTCAGTTGTGGCACATCATATTTACATACAAGGAAATGAAGCTCGGGTGCAATAAAGTGCAATGAAAATTAGTTTGCGAGTGGGCTATCTAAGCCTGTACTTACGAGTATAAAAGCGCCGTTCGTTCGATGCTGGTTTCACAATTAACATCAACTCGTTTATTAGGGAGATGAAGCCTTTAAATTACTGCTAGAAAACATGAATCTGCCTGACGAGTGAGCTGGTACATAAGAAAACAAATACAACAACTGCGGTAGTATTCTCGACCAAGCGCTTTGGAGATTAGTAGTGCATGGGTTTTGCTGTTGTGCATAAAGGCAGATACACAGGCAAAAAAAATATCTGTGGCCAGATAGGCGCTTGTGTCTGATACGATTACAAACTTTCGGAAGTGGAAACATTATACCTTCGAAAAAAAAACGCTCGGGACGAATGCAATGCCAATGTGATTATGCCGTCTATGGTGTAAAAACCACGACTCGAATACGGGACACGTTCTAGAATAACCTTGTACCCCAGCACAGGTATATTCTATCCCTTCACTCACGCCCGGAGGCGGCTGCTTCGGTCGAGAATTCAACCCATTCTCTAGTTCAGCAGCGCGACAACACAAACCTGATCGAAGTGTGTGCCGCGGAGCGCGGTAACTGTTGGTGATTGTCCTGAACAAGACTTTTTCGTCGTTTTAATAGGGCCCTTAACGATGCTGTTTGTGTCATCCTCCTAAAGCTTGAGTAAAGCGAAAAGCGATCGGCAACAGCAGAACAGGGTACGATGCGAGCACAAGTTATGCAGGCACTCCACGAGAAGCGTCAAAGCATCCTTGCCCTGACGTCATCCAAGCATGCAACCAGTCGGCGGCACTGCAACTTCTCGGTGCCAATAGTGTTTTGACCGCCGGTATATTTATTAGTCCTGCTTGGTGGCGATATTTCGCGGCAATTCAGCTTGCCATTTTAGCCATATGGCTTAGTTCTTACCAGCAGCAAAACACAGCTCCACTGGCTGGATTTTACTGCAGTTCCGACAGGATGTGGGGGGGGCCAAGAGAGGCACACCTGCCCCTCTACTGTACTGCAGGTTTAAGGTTTCAAATTTGGATGAAGGATAAGGTAGAGGATGTGGGTGAGAAGAAAGTTATAGACGGTTTAGAAAGTAGTAAAGAATAGTAATATGTTGTTTGGCGGAAGAATCAGGTGGGGTGTCGTAGAGTGGATTGAAGAGTGTTGGATAGTATGAAGTAAGAAATAAATTGTGAAAGATGATGTGAGTGCCACAAGGAAAAGTAGAGTGTGGTGCCCGGGCCAGCATATTAACGAAAATTTATTAAACTTTCTTTATAATTGCTGAATTGTTGGGTAAAACAGACGACGGGCGCGAATGACTTGTGGCGAGGTCATTTTCAAGTACATAGAAGCACTCAAATCACAATCAAGTGTCTCTCAGCAATAGCAGTGACATCGTTCACTTTAAGGAGTCTTAGGAATACGGACCAGTCAGTGGGTTGTCACAACACTGCTTCATCGTTTACAAAGGAAGCGATGTGGGCTTGCTGGTAGCAAGTCGTCAGTTATTGTCCTTGAAGGGCAATATTGGCGCGCTGCAAGTAAACTAACTGAAGACTGCTTTTTTTTCTTATTATTGTGATAGCAATTACATGAACACTCTTGGCTGGATTTTGCAGCTGGCGTCAATGGCGGCGTCGATGTCATGTACTGCATATGTATACGTTTCTGTATATGTGAAAACGCAAGAAAGATAGAAAAACAGAATACAAACACTCCGGCGCACGGAATCGAACGTGAGACCTCTGCGTCGTGAGAGCGAGGCGTTAACCTCTGAGCAACCCCAAATAACGTTCTAAACCACTCAAATGGCAAGCTATTTAAATATACCACTTACCACTTCTGTGTTTTTGGCATGACCAGAAAGATGGCGCAATGAGCGCACGTCGCCACATCGCCCAGCGGCACCCGCTCTGATCTCCTACGCGTAGTTTGCCCGGCTTAGAGAAGAGGAGCGACGCTCCTCACGCGCCCTTATCTCGCGGTTGCGAGGAGGGGAGGAATTGTACGTTTTGGCTGGCCTCGGCCTTTACGTGGAACGACTCTGCTGAAGTTACCGGGCGCACAAAGGTCACTGCAATCATTAATCTCCATTCGCGAAAAGCACGAACTTTTCAGACTCAGTGAAGTAACAAATGAGACGCTTATTCGCGTGTATTCGTACCTATGAGTACGTTTCGTGCGTATATTGTGCGTGAGAAACGCGGGGCACGTTTCGATCTGCTTTTCATTCTGCGCGTGACTTGTCCAACTGTGTCTATCGCGTTCATTGCTTCGCGTTAGCGGCAAAGCTGTGACTTTTTGTATTTCACAAAACATAAAAAAGCATACGCGTTAGTGCCAGCTATCCCAAGATCATGACAGTATTGTACAAGATAAACAAATAAACAAAAAATAGGAACAATAAAAAAAGAAAAAAAATTAATCACTTGCACTATGTACATACTATATTCACTATAGGGCTTATAGTGCATGAATGAGCACAGTATGTACAGCATAGTCCAGTTTATGTATCGGGATCACATCGCGGATAGAGTCCTTACAAATAGTGGTAAGGTATATATGAACTCAAGACAGATTTCTGTCCAGTAAAAAGTCACGGAGGGTGCTCACTGCACGACTTTGATTATCCGATTGTGGACATGGTTCAAGTATTTTCCAATCGTAAATGGCCGTATGTTGAGTAGCTTGAAGCGATCACTCAGTTTGCCACGTTGTTCGGTCATCATATAGCGGTCATTTTATAACATGCTCCTCTGACGCGTCGACATTATCACAGTGGTCGCAGTGTGGGGACGTTTTTTTTTTCTTTTATGTGACATAAAGGGTGAGATGTGTTTGCAACACCTAATCGTAAATGGCGCAGTAGTGTGTCTAATGGTCTATCGATGATGAAGTACGTGCAGTACAAATTCAAGATGGCGATACCAAAGAAGAGACACAGAAGTGCTGACTAGCAACAGATTTTTCATCGAAAAGAAAGGAATGAAGTTTCAGTCAACTAATGTCTATCGATCTTTTGAATTGGTGAAAACCGGAGAGAAAAATCTATTTGCTAAAGGAGTGAAGACTTTGCAGTTTTGTCAAACTAAGCGTCTTTGCATAATTTGTGGCACAGTTCAACAAGAACCTTCTTGCTTTCTGAGAAATAAACGGGCACTGGGGTCAAGTGAAATTTTTGTCTTCTGCAGTGGCTAACTTGCCAGCAATTTCGCTTCGTATCACTCTTACGTGACTTAGAAGCCACTGAAAACATAATCTAATGGCCATTCAGATAAACAATGGTAATTGTTTCTAGTATTTCATACTTCATATATATATATATATATATATATATATATATATATATATATATATATATATTGTTACGACCTCAGTAGGCGTCTGGGGGTTTATTGATACACGGTTCGAGGGACGAGGCGTATCGGCGCAGGCAGATGATGATCTTCTTCTTCCACACCTCTTGCTTCTTTTTCCTTCTTCGTCCGGCACATACGTGGCGTAACATTTCCCCCCTCGCAGACAAAGCGCGCCGCGCGTTTCATGCAGTGTCGCGTTGACTGAAAGGCTTCAGGCGAGCGACATGCGTGACCTCTGTCTTTCTGGAACGTCTCCCGCTAGCTGTAAGACGTGCGATGCGGTAGTCGACTGCGCTCAGGCGGTCAAGGATAACAAAAGGTCCGATGTAGTGCGCGAGCAGTTTTTGGCACAAGCCACGTTTGCGTAAAGGCTTCCACACCAACACGAGATCTCCCGGAATATATGTGGCCTGCCGGTGCTTGCTGTCATAACGAACTTTCGATCTGTCTTGCGAGGCTATTGTACGTAAACGAGCAAGACGACGAGCTTCTTCGGCGAGACAAAGAGTTTCTGCTAGGGAGATTTCTGATTGGTCCCGATCAGAGAAGGAAAATATTGTATCCAGAGTATAACGGGGGGGTCGAACATAGAGGAGGAAGAACGGGCTGTAGCCGGTGGTCTCATGTTGGGAAGTATTAAACGCGTATGTGACGAACGGCAAGACATCGTCCCAGTTCTTGTGGTTCGAAGCAACGTACATAGAAAGCATATTCACCAGTGTTCGAATTGTTCGCTCGACGAGACCATTCGTCTGCGGGTGATAAGGCGTCGAGTGTCTGAGCTCTGAGCCACACCTACGGAGAAGTTGTTCGACAACGTCTGCCGTGAATTGACGTCCACGGTCACTTATGATGACGCGAGGGGGCCCATGACGCAGTATGATAGAATGGAGAAGGAAGGACGACACTTGACCAGCAGTCGCGGATGGCAGGGCAGCAGTCTCGCAGTACCGAGTAAGATGGTCAGCACATACCACAATCCATCTGTTGCCTTTCGATGAACGCGGAAAAGGGCCCACCAGGTCAATGCCAATTTGTTCGAACGGAGAACTGGGAGGCGTCACAGGTTGTAGATGTCCGGCCGGAGCTGCTGAGAGAGATTTGTGCGCCTGGCATTGCGCACAACTGGCCACGTACAACTCAACTGACTGGCGCATACGTGGCCAGTAGAAGCGTTCCTGGGTACGATGAAGAGTGCGCGTCGTTCCGAGGTGACCTGAAGTGGCGTCATCATGCATGGCGTACAAAACAGATGACCGTAGTGCCTCTGGAACCACCAGCAGGAAGCGGGAACCGGTGCCGGAGATGGATTTCTTGTACAGTAGACCATCACGGACGCAAAAGCGGCTTTCCGGAGTGGATGCTTGTGCGATCACGAATAACGGATTCAAACTCACGTCCTTCCGCTGCTCAGTTTCAAAGGTGGCCTTATCCGGGAACGCTGGTGCTACGGACGCAATCAGATGATCGAAATCGTCAGCGTCGCAAACTGTAGCATCAACTGGCATCCTTGAAAGGCAGTCTGCGTCCGCGTGTTTCCTGCCGCTCTTGTACGATACCGTGAAGTTGTACTCTTGCAGCCGGAGGGCCCAGCGTGCTAGACGGCCTGACGGATCCCGAAGGTTGATAAGCCAGCACAAAGAATGATGATCCGTAACTACTTGGAAAGGACGACCGTATAGGTATGAGCGGAATCGCTGCACAGCGAAGACGAGTGCAAGGCATTCTTGTTCGGTCACAGTGTAATTGCGTTCCGGCTTACTTAAAGTACGACTGGCATATGCGATTACGTGTTCCACTTGATTACATCGCTGTATGAGGACTGCACCTATGCCAATGCCGCTTGCGTCGGTGTGAACTTCAGTCGCCGCAGAAGGATCGAAGTGCCGCAGGATAGGCTGCGACGTGAGCAAGAACTTCAGTTGGTTGAAAGAAGTTTCACAATCAGGAGTCCATTCAAAACTAGCACCTTGGCGGAGAAGACAGGTCAGTGGAAAGGCAACTTCTGCAAAGGCGGGAATAAATCGGCGAAAGTAAGAGCAGAGGCCCAAGAAGCTCCGAAGCTCCTTCACTGAGCCAGGTGGTTTAAAAGCTCTAACAGCCGCCGTCTTATTCGGGTCGGGCCTGATGCCATCCTTGTTGACGAGATGTCCCAGCACCAGTGTTTGTCGAGCTCCGAAATGACACTTCTTTGCATTAAGAACCAAGCCAGCATTTCGAATACATTTCAAAACCAGCTCTACCCTTTCGTTATGTTCACTGAATGTACGCCCGAAGATAACAACGTCGTCAAGATAACACATACAGATGTTCCACTTCAGGCCGCGCAGAATGGTGTCCATGAATCTTTCAAATGTAGCGGGCGCGTTACATAGACCAAAAGGCATCACGTTAAATTCATATAGTCCATCCGGAGTAACGAAAGCCGTCTTTTCTTTGTCCATTGAATGCACAGGTATTTGCCAATAGCCTGAGCGTAAGTCTATGGACGAAAAGTAGGATGCTGAATGGAGGCAGTCTAGAGCGTCATCAATGCGTGGGAGAGGGTAGACATCTCTCTTTGTGACGGAGTTTAGACGGCGATAGTCCACACAGAATCTCCAGGTACCATCCTTCTTTTTGACTAGAATCACGGGAGCCGCCCAAGGACTCGATGATTCTCGAATGACACCCTTCTGCAGCATATCACGCACTTGTTCATCAATTATCTTGCGCTCAGACGGCGACACTCGGTAGGGTTTCTGGCGGATGGGCTGTGCTGTTCCCGTGTTTATCCTGTGGAGAATCCGAGACGCGGGAATCGAGGGCGCATGGTCATGGGAAAAATCGAAAATCGCCACGTATTTCGACAAAACGTCCAGAAGCATGCGGCGTTTGTCAGTAGTAAGTGACTTGTCGATCATAGGTAAAAGTTTTGAATCGGCCGTAGAAGTATTGGCTGAGGCCCCACCTGGAGCATCACTGAGGGCAGCCACTGCCATCGGTGAGTATGTTTTGAACTTGGCAAGCTTCAGTCCTCCTGGTAGAACCACCGACTCAGCTGAACAGTTTACCGCCCATAGTCCTGTGCGTCCTTGAACGAGTGACACTATGCAATGCGGCACCAATGTGTTCTTCTTAATGCAACTGAGATGAAAGGGCTCCACTAATGCGTCGAACGCACTGTCACTGTTTTCAATGCGTGAAGAGTATACAGGAACACAGACTGCAGAGAATGCCGGCACAATGCTATCTTCACTGACCCGGAGCGCACCGTGCTCCCTGTCTGAATTCTCTAATAGTTCTCCAGGGGCAGCATCACATATGTACACCTCTCCATTTCTACAATCAACAGTGGCGCCACACATTCGAAGGAAGTCAATCCCCAGGATTATGTCGTGTGTGCTCCTTGGAAGAATCGTAAACTCTGTGACAAACACTTGATCACCCAAGCACACTTCTGCGGTACAGACACCAATGGGACACAGCGAGTTACCACCAACGCCACAGAATGTTGTTGCCTTCTCCCACAAAAACATCACCTTTTGTCCTAAACGGTGTTTAAAAGCAGCACTCATAATCGAAACTGTAGCACCAGTATCCACCAAAGCCATCGTACACACACCATCAACAAAAACTTCTACCTTGTTCTTGAACATCAACACAGACGGGGGTATTTCGTTTTGCAGCAAGTCACCAGCGACCTCACCCCCATCGGCCGCACTGTTTAGTTTTCCTGATGTGGTGACGATGGGCGGCGCCGTGGCGATGGAGACCGGTGGGATCGAGGCGCAGGAGGTGGCGTCACACTTCGATCAGAGGCAGGGGAGTTGTTGCGCCAGTGTCCGTGCCAGAAGCTGCTGCCGGGTCTTGAGTCGGTGGGCCAGTGTCCTTGAAAAGGTGGGACAGCAGGTTTATCGGTCAAGCTCGTCCACTGATCATAGCGTGGTATGCGCGAACGATCGCAATACCTCGATATGTGACCAGTCAGACCACAGTTGTAGCACACAGGCGCAGGACGAGGTCGTCGCCGTTCTTCGAAGTGTTCACGTCTGCGAGCGTTCGCGTAAGCCCGAGATTCAATGAAATCAGTTGTCGGTGGGTGGTATGGGCGTACGGAACGGAAACGTTGAGGGTACTGTGATCGCTCGTAAAAAACCGGACTTGACTGCTGAATACGCCGAGGCCCTGCAACCTCCGTTGCGTTGACGGATGGATGTTCATAAACTGTAAGCTGTGGGGCAGTGGTGTCCTGCGGGAAATAGGATGGAGACGTGGCAGCTGCCCGTTCACGTGTCATTTCGCCATGTCTGAGTAACTCTTCCCGAACAATTTGGCGGATGGTTGCCGAAAGGTCACCAGTTGAGGCTGCTTCTATGCTGGCTACTGAGGTGACATTTGCCAGACGACCAAACTTAGGCGCTATTCTGCGCTGCTTCAGGGTTTCAAACGTGCGGCAGTGCCGTACAACGTCAGACACTGAAGTCAGGCTTTCCCTGCTAATAAGGAAGTTGTAAACATCTTCTGCAATTCCCTTCAGCAAATGCCCCACCTTGTCCTCTTCCGACATGCTGGAATCGACTTCCCTACACAGCCTCAAAATCTCTTCAGTATACACGGTGCAGGTCTCACCGGATAGCTGGGCCCTCTGTGCAAGACTCTGCTCGGCAAGCTTCTTTTTTGCAGCTGAGTTGCCGAAACACTTCTTGATTTCTTCAACAAAGCGTTCCCATGTTGTCAGAATATCTTCATGGTTCTCATACCAAACGAGGGCAACATCAGTGAGGTAGAAAACAACGCGTGACAGTTGGGAGGCAGCATCCCATTTGTTGCAGTTGCTTACTCGCTTGAAATGTTTGAGCCATGAGTCCACGTCGTCATTGGCCCTCCCGGAGAAGGTTCGTGGCTCTCTGTGATACGGCCAAGAACTGCTGGGGACTGGTTCCCGAGCTTCTGTTTCGTCAGGCATGATGGCCAAAGAAGGAGGCAGGCCGGCGAGGCGACGACTCCGGCGAAATCCGAGGGGTAGCGGTCCCGTCGTTGGTTCCTATACCCAGCACCTCCACCACTCTGTTACGACCTCAGTAGGCGTCTGGGGGTTTATTGATACACGGTTCGAGGGACGAGGCGTATCGGCGCAGGCAGATGATGATCTTCTTCTTCCACACCTCTTGCTTCTTTTTCCTTCTTCGTCCGGCACATACGTGGCGTAACAATATATATATATATATATATATATAAATAGGCAGGCATGGTGGTTCAGTGGCCGTAGCGTTGCATATAGTCCAGTAGATCCTCCGTGAGCGGTCACAACGTGATTTATTTCGACGTTTCGGCCTAGAGTCTGGCCTTCATCAGGATTAGAGGTACAGTTTGTTCGTGCTCAGCTTTATACAATCTCAAATCAAAGGGCAAGGAAAGAGAAAAAAAAGACAGAAAAGAAGAAAAGGAAAAAAAAGAAAAAGAAGAAAAAGAAAAAAAAAGAAGAGAAAAATATTATACGGTGGTCTCCCCTCGGGCGCCCCTCTTTCCACTCTTCCTTCCACTTCCCCCTTCATCTCTGTCCCCCTTCTCCACTTTACCTTTCTCATGTCAGTGGTCTGTCTGTGCTTCCTTTCACTAACGCATCCCTCCCGACCAGACGGCGCCTCCTGGCACTGGCGGTTCGGTGAGGGGCAAAAAAGAGCTTTTTTAGGAAGTTCTAAGCCTTTAACTACTCCGAGTCCCGTCAACATTTCGTCGTAGAAAGAGCGGTGCCGCGTATTCTGGCAGAGGCTGGTAAGCGGGCATTTTAGGAAGTTCTAAGCCTTTAACTACTCGGTGCCCCGTCAACATTTCATCGTAAAAACAAGAGTGCCCCGTATTGCGGCAGAGGCTGGTAAGCGGGCGCAATGCGAATTCCTTGCCCGCTTCTGGATTACGCGTGTAGTGGGGGCCTCCCGGCTGTGTACAGGGTTGCTGTTGGGCATGTCATGCATGGCACAATTGATTGGGTAGTTAAATAAAACAGAAAACAGACGACAGCTACACTTAGGAAGAATAGTTACACTTGGAATTGTTTTGGGTTGTCCAGTGCCCTTCGCAGCTGCAGTGCCGTGAACTCAGTTACTACTTTCATTATTGCCGTGATTGTTTTCTAATGCTTTTATTGCTGCAAGTGTACCATGATTCTCATTTATTCCTCTATCGAGGGTGTTAAATCGGTGGATAAGGTATGACTCTCGTTGTTCACGTTCTCGATTTGATTTAAATCCTGTCTCTAAGAGCGTTACTGATAGTTTGTCGAATGCATGGTCGGGAAGATTGAGATGTTTTGATAGAGGTAGACTTGGGGCTGAATTAGCATGGGCTCTGTGATTATTGAAGCGAATCCTAAATGGTGTTTCTGTTTGTCCGATGTACTGCATACCACACGCGTTGCATTCGAGTAGGTATACCACATTAGAGGAATCGCATATTAGGTTTCCTCGTATGTTAATCGAAAACTTGGATTGTGTGCTGGTTGCTTTGTGTGTTTCTCGCATCGCCTTACATACAAGACATCGTGGCTTTAAACAAGGTCGGCATGAATTATTGGGGGGTGATGTGCTAATTTGAGAGTGGATAAGGGTGTCTTTGAGGTTACGTGGTCATCAGTAAACGACGCCTGGAGCGGATGGGAATGCGCGTTTCAGACGTTCACTTTGTTTCAGAATGTTGTAATGTCATTTAAGGATTTTCTTTACATTGGGGAAGTTTGTGCTGTAAGTCAAGCAGAGGTTTGTTCGTTCTGGGTGTTCTTGTAGTGGTCGCTTCATAAGTAAGTCTTCGCGCTTTAGTTTTCTCGCTTTTTGAACAGCGTCATTTATTACATGTGGGGGGTATTTTTGTTTCTCGAGCATAAGTTTTAGCCTCCGTAAGCTCCTGTCAAAGTCAGCGTCTCTAGAGCATATTCGCTTAAACCGGTGAGCTTGGCTGTATAGAATACCGTTTTTACAGTGGCGTGGTTGATCGCTTTGGTAATGGAGGTATTGTTGTCGATCCGTTGGTTTGCGATATAGGGTTGTAGAGAGCTTCCCTTCTTCTATCGTTATGGCAACATCACGAAAATTTACGGTTACTTGCGAGTATGTGTGTGTTTAGTGTATGTTCGGATGTACAGCATTGTAAGTGTCGATAAAGCTGAGAAGTTCGTCCTCGCTGTGGGTCCAAATAAAAAAGATCTCGTCTATGTATCTTCTGTATAACATTGGTTTTAAGGAAGTTTGTGCAAGAAATTCAGATTCTAGCTTTCCCTTAAATATGTTGGCATAATTAGGTGCCATATTGGTGCCCATAGTGGTCCAGCTGATTTGTCGCAAAAAATACTCTTGGTTAAACTCGAATGAATTTAATTCAAGGACCATCCTGGTCAAAGTTGCAATGGCAGAGAAATCTGGGGTGTTAGATTGTCTATGGTTCGTGTACATGTTTTGTAATGCAGCTATGCCGTCATCGTGAGGAATATTTGTATATAATGAAGAGACATCAAGAGTAACCAAGTACGAGTTTTTCGGCACACACAGACCTGCAATGTCTTGAAGAACATGTGTGCTGTCTTTTATGTACGACGCGAGGGTGCATGGAATGTGGTTCATTAGTTTGTCCACGTACCCTAATATAGGTTCAGTTACTGTACCGATGCTTGATATTATCGGTCGACCGGGGTTACCGGGTTTATAAATTTTTGGGAGGATGTAGAAGCGATTATTGCAAATGTACCTTCGTGCTAGAATAGCCCCCAAGGGTATGACACTCTCCCTCACACCAGCCGCTACAAATCTACATGAACACGACCAAATAACATGGAAAAACGTCCTCCTTGAGGCATCTCTTAAATTAACAGAAATCACAGTGATAAGCAGGTGAAAAAACTGGTCGCTATGACCAACACCATTCTCCGCCACAACACCTTATCGAACGAAGAAATCACCCAATTAACAGAATTTGAACAGAATAAATACCAAGCCATCATGACCACAAAAATTCATAAACTCAAAAGAGACCATGTGCCCAAACCCGCGTTCCCTGATATAGTTCCTTATCACTACAACACCACCACCCAGGAAACCACTAATGGTACAAACGAGCACCCATCTAGGAACACACCCTGTGACATTGTGGTTGTAAACTTATCGGACACGAGCTTGTCACCTGACGAAGAAAAACTGCTATCTAAGGGACTAAGCTTCTGCCCGACCACAAAATGTTTCGATGAATTCCACTTGCTCCGAGACCTCGACACCTTCGCTCGAAGCTTAAGGTTGCGTGAATATTTCTTGGACAGGCCTTCTAACCACGAAACAATTCACCGTCGTAAATCAAATGATTGGACACCGAACAGTAATCGAGACAAGTGCTTGGACCATTATATCACCGCAGTACAGAACGATATAGTACACGAATACCACAGACAGAAAGGAAACCGAGAAAACTTGACAAAATCTAAAAAATAAGTATAAAAAGTTTAGCACCTAGGACAGACATAGCAATAAAACCCGCTAACAAAGGAGGGGCAATTGTAATCCTTAATACAACCAACTACTTACAAGAAGCATACCGCCAACTAGACGACTCAAGACTTTACGAACGCCTCCCAGGTGATCCGACAGACGAATGCAAAGGTATCGTATCAACAGAACTAAAAAAACTGTTGGATGCAGAAAAGATAACCAACACTGACCACAAACTGATGCGAGCAGCATACCCTCGTCCAGGTCGCTTCTACATCCTCCCAAAAATTCATAAACCCGGTAACCCAGGTCAACCAATCATATCAGGCATCGGTACAATAACTGAACCTATATTAGGGTACGTGGACAAACTAATGAGCCACATTCCATGCACCCTCGCGTCGTACATAAAAGACACCTGACATTTTCTTGGAGACATTGCCGGTCTGTGTGTGCCGAAAAACTCGTACATGGTTACTCTTGATGTCTCTTCATTATATACAAATATTCCTCACGATGATGGAATAGGTGCATTACAAAACTTGTAGACAAACGATTAACAATCTAACACCCCAGATTTCTCTGCCATTGCAACTTTGACGAGGATGGTCCTCGAATTATAATAATTCGAGTTTAACCAAGAGTATTTTTTGCGACAAATCAGCTTGACCGCTATTGGCACCAAAATGGCACATAATTATGGCAACATATTTATGAGAAAGCTAGAATCTGAATTTCTTGCACAAAGTTCCTTGAAACCAATGTTATACAGAAGATACATAGACGACATCTTTCTTATTTGGACCCACGGCAAGGACGAACTTCTCAGCTTTATCGACCCTTACAATGCTGTGCACCCGAACATACACTTCACACACACACATACTCACAAGCAACCGTAAACTTTCTTGATGTTACCATAACGGTAGAAGAAGAGAAGCTCTCTACAACCCTATATCGCAAACCAACGGATCGACAACAATACCTCCATTACCAAAGCGATCACCCACGCCACTGTAAAAACAGTATTCCATACAGCCAGGCTCACCGGTTTAAGCGAATCTGCTCTAGAGACGCTGACATTGTCACGAGCTCACAGAGTCTAAAACTTATGCTCGAGAAACAAAAATACCCCCCACATGTAAATAATGACGCTATTCAAAAAGCGAAAAAACTAAAGCGTGAAGACTTACTTATGAAGCGACCACTACAAGAACACCCACAACGAACAAACCTCTGCTTGACTTACAGCACAAACTTCCCCAATGTAAAGAAAATCCTTAAACGACATTACAACATTCTGAAACAAAGTGAACGTCTGAAACGCGCATTCCCATCCGCTCCAGGCGTCGTTTACTGATGACCACGTAACCTCAAAGACACCCTTGTCCACTCTCAAATTAACACATCACCCCCCAATAATTCATGCCGACCTTGTTTAAAGCCACGATGTCTTGTATGTAAGGCGATGCGAGAAACAGACAAAGCAACCAGCACACAATCCAAGTTTTCGATTAACATACGAGGAAACCTAACATGCGATTCCTCTAATATGGTATACCTACTCGAATGCAACGTGTGTGGTATGCAGTACATCGGACAAACAGAAACACCATTTAAGATTCGCTTCAATAATCGCAGAGCCCATGCGAAATCAGCCCCTAGTCTACATCTATCAAAACATCCCAATCTTATCGACCATGCATTCGACAAACTATCAGTAACGCTCTTAGAGACGGGATTTAAATCAAATCGAGAACGTGAGCAACGAGAGTCATGCCTTATCTACCGATTTAACACCCTCGATAGAGGAATAAATGAGAAGCCTGGTACACTTGCAGCAATAAAAGCATTAGAAAACAATCATGGCAATAATGAAAGTAGTAACGTGAGTTCACGGCACTGCAGCTGCGAAGGGCACTGGACAACCCAAAACAATTCCAAGTGTAACTACTCTTCCTAAGTGCAGCTGTCGTCTGTTTTCTGTTTTATTTTACTACCCAATCAATTGTTCCATGCGTGACATGCCCAACAGCAACCCTGTACACAGCCGGGAGGCCCCCACTGCACGCGTAATCCAGAAGCGGGCAAGGAATTCGCATTGCGCCCGCTTACCAGCCTCTGCCGCAATACGGGGCACCCTTCTTTTTACGACGAAATGTTGACGGGGTGCCGAGTAGTTAAAGGCTTAGAACTTCCTAAAATGCCCGCTTACCAGCCTCTGCCACAATACGCGGCACCCCTCTTTTTATGACGAAATGTTGACGGGACTCTGAGTAGTTAAAGGCTTAGAACTTCCTAAAAAAGCTCTTTTTTGCCCCACACCAAACCGCCAGTGCCAGGAGGCACCGTCTGGTCGGGAGGGAAGGGTTAGTGAAAGGAAGCATACACAGACAGCTGACATCAGAAAGGTGAAGGGGAGAAGGGGGAGATAGATGAAGGGGGAAGTGGAAGGAAGAGTGGAAAGAGGGGCGCCTGAGGGGAGTCCACCGTATAATATTTTTCTCTTCTTTTTTTCCTTTCTTCTTCTTTTTTTCTTTTTTCTTTTTTTTCTTTTCTGTCTTTTTTTCCTCTTTTCTTGCCCTCTGATTTGAGATTGTATAAAGCTGAGCACCAACAAACTGTACCTATAATCCTGATGAAGGCCAGACACTAGGCCGAAACGTCGAAATAAACCACGTTGTGACCGCTCACGAAGGATCTACTAGACTATATATATATATATATATATATATATATATATATATATATATATATATATATATATATATATATATAGAAAAAGGGTTTATTGGCGATTGTTGCGACGGTGGTCCTACGAAGAAACACGATCGTGCAAGAGCAACGGTCAAGCAGATGCCGGCGATGATTAGCACGAGCCGAGTGAGCGAAGCCCAGCACCCAGTACCCAAGCGGTGGCGATGTTGCTTGCCAACGATGCTCTTTCTTCTTCACAATTTGCCCCCGCCGAAAAATAGCCATCCTGGCGACCTAAGAGTCTGGAGGCAGAGGGCTATGATATGGCTTAAGGCGGGCGACGTGGACGATGTCACGTCCACGCCGGCGCATGTCGTCAGATGGGGAAAGTGGCTCGATGAGAAAATTCACCGGCGAGGTTTTCTCCAAAACGCGGTATGGGCCCTCGTACTTTGGAACGAGTTTTGATGAAATGCCGGGGGTTTGGTAAGGAACAGTCAGCCATACAAGTGATCTCGGGGAATAGCTGGGGCTTTGTGAAGAGTCGGCGCTGTTGTTCTTGTGACGTAAAGGTGCGTGCGAGTTCACGGCACTCTTCCGCATTTCGGGCAGCTTCGGACACAGATGGGCGTTCGGATTCGTCAGGACGGTATGGAAGCAGAGTATCGATGGTGTGGGATGGTTCGCGTCCATAAAGAAGAAAGAAAGGTGAAATCCAGTGGTAGACTGTGCCGCGGTGTTATATGCGAACGTGATGAATGGAAGAATGCGATCCCAGTTAGTATGATCGGATGTCAGATGCATGGCGAGCATATCGCCAAGGGTGCGGTTAAATCTTTCCGTGAGCCCGTTAGTCTGCGGGTGGTATGCCGTGGTCTTGCGATGAACAACATGGCATTCAGAAAGCAGAGACGTGACGACTTCTGATAGGAAGGCTCGACCTCGGTCGCTTAGTAGTTCTCGAGGTGCACCATGTCGTAGTATGAAGCGATGAAGGATGAAGGATGCTACGTCCCACGCAGTGGCACTTGGAAGGGCGGCGGTCTCAGCGTAGCGTGTCAAATGGTCCACAGCGACTATGATCCACCGATTTTCATCTGATGTTGTCGGTAGAGGGCCATAGAGATCAATTCCGATCCGATCGAAAGGTTTGGCAGGGCACGGAAGCGGTTGAAGCGCACCAGACGAGTGGAAAGGCGGTGATTTACGGCGTTGACAGTCAGGACAGCCCATAACAAATTTTCGAATGAAATTATACATTCCGCGCAAGTAAAAGCGATGGCGAATGCGTTCGTAAGTTTTGAAAACTCCGGCATGACCACATTGGGGATCGTCGTGAAAAGAGGCGCAGATTTGTCATCGCAAGCTGCGCGGGACAACCTAGAGCCACACACGACCTTCGGGGGCGTAGTTGCGTCGGTGTAGCAGCCGATCACGAATGGCGAAATGAGCAGCTTGACGTCGGAGAGATCGTGGTACCGCAGTGGTTGACGATCCAGAAAGACAGTTAAAAAGGGAAGCGATCCACGGGTCCTTGTGTTGTTCACTGGTAAAGGAGTCAAGGTCGAGAGATGCGATTAAGTTGGTACCAGTGGTTCCGCAGGCCCAGTCGGGAGGTAAAGGCGAACGCGACAGGGCGTCGGCGTCAGAATGCTTGCGTCCGCTGCGATAGATGACACGAATGTCGTACTCCTGGATATGCAGTGCCCACCGAGCTAGGCGGCCAGAAGGGTCTTTCAATGTGGCGAGCCAACAAAGTGCATGGTGGTCCGTTACCAGGTTGAATGGGCGACCGTACAAATAAGGGCGGAACTTGCGAAGCGCCCACACTAGCGCCAAGCACTCTTTTTCAGTGACGCTGTAATTGGCCTCAGCTTTAGTAAGTGTGCGACTCGCATAAGCGACGACGTATTCGGAGTAGCCCGGCTTGCGTTGGGCGAGGACGGCGCCTAGACCAACCCCACTAGCGTCTGTGTGAACTTCCGTTGCAGCTGTTGGGTCGAAATGCCGAAGAATTGGAGGAGATGATAGCAGACTACGGAGCGTGGCAAACGCGACGTCGCAGTCAGAAGACCAGGATGAAAGGTCTGCATCACCACGTAGGAGGTTGGTCAGTGGTGACATGATCGATGCAAAATTTCGCACGAAGCGCCGGAAGTACGAGCATAGTCCGACGAAACTGCGTAATTCTTTCAGTGTAGTAGGTTTCGGGAACTCAGCGACTGCTCACAGTTTTGCAGGGTCGGGTCGAACACCATGCTTGGAGACGATGTGCCCTAAGATGGACAGCTCTCGCGCGGCGAAGCGGCACTTTTTAAGGTTCAGTTGGAGCCCAGCGTTGGTTAAACACGTCAGAACCAGTTGGAGCCGAAGCAGATGCGTAGGAAAATCGGGAGAGAAAACGACAATGTCGTCGAGGTAGCATAGACACACAGACCACTTCAGTCCATGCAGTGTGTTGTCCATGAGTCGTTCAAACGTAGCAGGAGCATTACAAAGACCAAATGGCATTACGTTAAATTCGTACAGGCCATCTGGTGTAATGAACGCAGTTTTCTGGCGATCAGCGTCTGCCATAGGAACCTGCCAGTATCCAGATCTTAAGTCTAAGAAGGAGAAGAATTCGGCTCCTTGGAGGCTGTCAAGGGCGTCGTCTATGCGCGGTAATGGATAGACGTCTTTCCGCGTCACCTTGTTCAATCGCCGGTAGTCGACGCGAAACCGAATCGATCCATCTTTCTTTCGAACTAGAACGACAGGAGATGCCCAACGACTGTGCGATGGTTGAATAACGCGACGGCGTAGCATCTCTTCGACCTGGTCGTTGATGACGTGACGTTGTGCAGCAGAGACACGGTACAGTCTTTGACGCAATGGCTGGTGCGAGCCGGTGTCGATGTAGTGGTGCACTGCGGAAGTCCGACCCAATTGCGACTGAGAAACGTCGAATGAATTCGCGAAGTGCTGGAGGAGATTAAGAAGCTCGGCGCGTTCATGGGCACTTAAGGTGTCAGCGATGGAACTCGAGAAGGTGTCACTCGATGAGCATTCCAGTGGGGAAAGGGCATTAGGTTCGGTCGAGGCGCTACTGCACGATTCGTGTGGCATGTTAAAAAATAAAGAGGAATCGAGGTACTCCACTCGACCGAGACATTCGCCGGCAAGTAGCGTAAGCGGTGCAGAAAGGGGGTTATGGACGAAAATATTGCTTCGGCCCGCAGTGACGTCTAGTGTAGTGAAAGGCAAGGAAACGGCTCTGCGGCTCATGAAAATGTCGGAAGGTGTAAACATCACTGTAGCATCATTATAGTCATCGCAGCAAACCGGGACAACGGCAAGAGAGGCTGGCTGAATTTCAGTGTCCTCACGCACGACAAGTTTTGGCGACCGCTCAAGGGTTTCGTGCAAAGGTTCGTCACACAGGTGCGAAAATTGAACTTCAGCGCGTGCGCAGTCGATGATGGCATGATGATTTGACAGAAAGTCCCACCCGAGGATAACGTCATGCGAGCACACCGAAAGGACGATGAACTCGACAACGTACATGGAGCCTTGGATGAATTTGCGGGCCGTTTAGGTGCCGAGAGGTCGAACTTGTTGTGCGCTAGCTGTACGAAGCGATAGTCCAGAGAGCGGCGTGGTCACTTTGCGTAGGGAGCGGCAGAGCTGGGCGGCTATAACAGAAACGGCAGCACCTGTGTCGACGAGGGCAAAGGTAGAAACACCATCGACAGATATAGCGACAACGTTAGCTGGTGAAGTGCGAGGACTTGAGCATTTCGACGACGGCGCAGTTCTTGCCTTTGGAACTGCGGCGTTCAGTTTTCCCGGTTGGAGGAAGCGGGTCTAGGACGCATTGAAGACAGTGATCGCCTGCGAGGAGATGGGGAGCGGGGAGAGTGAGTTTGAGGCTGGTGTGACCGAGACTCAGGAAGGTTATTGTATCCATACTGCGGTGAGGGATAGGGAGCAGGTATGTGCATGGGCTGTGGGTCATACGGTAACGGCCGAGTAGCGTCGTGGAGTGGTTGGAAGCGACGGCGACAATATCGTGCCACGTGTCCTGGAGTACCGCAGGCGTAGCAGATCGGTCGATTGTCAGGAGTGCGCCAGGAATTGCTGACTCGTGGTGCGGCCCAAGGTTTCGAAAAAGGGGTGGAGTGGGGAGCGACTGAAGACATGGGTGGCAAATGCTGCTGGCGGGGTCTGCTACGTACAACCTGAGCATACGCAAGAGGCGCGGCCACGGGCTGCATAGCCGGCGCATGGGCAACAGGCATGGCCACCGGCACAGGCTGCCGGTGGGCAGCGCCGGGAACAGCCTGAGCTACCTCTTCGGCAATAACGTCGCGGAGTGGTGAGGGCAGACGAGAGGACGGTGGCTGCTGCGTGAAGGGAATCAACTACAGTTGCCGAGCTTCTTCTTCACGCACGAAGTCTTTAATCTCTTGCAGGGTTGGTGAGTGGTCAGGAACAGAAGTGAGACTGGAGAGCGAGTCGGCGTGTGAGGAAAATGGCTGAGTCAGGGCGCGCTGCTTGCTCAACTCGTCGAAACTTTGACACAAAGTGACAAGTTCCGCAACGGTGGCAGGATTACGGGCCAGGAGCAGCTGATATGCACCGTCATTTATCCCTTTGAGGATGTGTTGAATCTTCTCCGACTCGGGCATGGTGGTGTTCACACGGTTGCAAAGACCAATAATGTCTTCGATGTAGCTGGTGAAAGATTCCGTTGGCTTTTGTGCGCGAGTCCGCAAGCGTTGTTCGGCTCTGGACTTGCGGACTGCGGGTCGGCCAAAAACGTCAGCAAACAAGGTTTTAAAGATGGCCCACGTCGTAATGTCGTTTTTGTGGTTGTTATACTACATTTCGGCCACGTCAGTGAGGTAAAAGATGACGTTAGTCAATTTGTCCGCGTCATCCCACTTGTTGTTTGCGCTCACCAGTTCGTAGTTAGCGAACCAGTCTTCCACGTCGGTCTCATCAGCTCCGCTAAAGACCTTGGGCTCTCGCAAACGAAGAACGCCGGGGTTGCTGGGGGATGGAGTGGAAGAGCCAGGTTGCGCGTTGTTGGTAGCCATGATGGGAGTTAGCGTTCGGTTGCGCAGCTCCAGGTTCAGGCGACGGCGAATGGCAGCACCCAGGTTCAGGCGACGGGGAATGCCAGCACTCTCCACCAATTGAAAAAGGGTTTATTGGCGACTGTTGCGACGGTGGTCCTACGAAGAAACACGATCGTGCAAGAGCAACGGTCAAGCAGATGCCGGCGATGATTAGCACGAGCCGAGCGAGCGAAGCCCAGCACCCAGTACCCAAGCGGTGGCGATGTTGCTTGCCAACGATGCTCTTTCTTCTTCACAATATATATAATAACATAAAAATTTTTAATTGTTTGCTGTGCAGCACTCCTTTGGAGTCAGTACCCAGCTTTTCCTTTGCTGCATTCAACAATAAATTTTGAAGCTTGTGATGTTGTAACGAGCTCTGATGCTGTAGGCGATGTCTTTCGAGAAATTCGGAAAGCTTTTTCCATTTTATATGCGGTTATATGAAAAGCCGCCGTCAAGCTTTCGTTCATTGTGAAGCCTTGCGTGAAAACAATTGTGAAACGGTCTCGATAATTCTACATTTGTTGAAACGTTAGAAATTTTGCTTCAAGGTAATGTATCGAGGATTTTTCTTTCTATCCTTTTGATGTCCAAAGGGACTGTAGGTGATGCAAGCTGCCAAGAAGTCAAATTTATGTCTGGAAGCTGCGAGCATTGTTCTTGTTGAAGTGCCACCTCATAAGCTCGCAAGGCGTCACCAATTCAGCCATTTCTTTGAATAAGTTTTTCACGAGTGGGCGGACTCCCCCGCTTACCCCTTCCCATAAGCCAAGGAAGTGGCAGCAGAGTTCTTGAATGCAAAGAACTCTAATGGGCAGTTCTCTTGCTTCTGCGATTACGAGGCCACTGTGAGCTGAGCGTGGTAAGCTCAGCAAATAAGAAGAGTATGGGCTACGATGTTGTTCAGTTTACGTTCATTTGTCTGAGACATACTTTCCTACACTGGTAATGTTTATGCAATGACTTGTTGAACAAGGGCTCTATAAACATTCTGAAGATGTTACAATGTGCCACCCGGTTCGGTTCTTGTAATACATCGCAGAACATTCAGTGTATGGTTGATACGTTCTTTAATGTTGCAGAAGTGAGGTCCTCAGGTTCACAAGCGGTCAAATGTTATGCTAACGAAGCTATGCTAGCGCACAACTGGTACTACAGTCTGGTTGACTGAGAGGCTGAGCTGGTCATGACGTCTTCTGGTAAAAGGTGACATCGAAGATTTCTCTGCCTAAATGCCCATACTGCATTCTGTCAATATGCGCACCGTTATTTCTATGCTTTCCTGAAGCAGATCCTCCACTTACTGGCATTCGTGTCCTGATGACCCGAGGCAGATATCGTCGGTGTAGAATGAAATATGTACCGATACTGGTAAGAGAGTTGGCAGTTGGTGAATTTCCATGGTAAATAGTATAGGGGTTAATACGCTTCCTGAGATTCCCCTGTTTTCAGGCTTCGTGGCGTGCGGCTGTCTGTGCTAGTCGCCCTGAATACAGTTCTACCAGTGAGAAAATCAAAACCCAAAAAAGCAGGCGTCTCTTCATTTCTAGGCTTCATTGTCCGTACAAAAAATGAGTGTGGCTGACTGTGTCATGGCATGCTAAATATCTAAGAAAGCTGCAACAGTTTTTTTAATGTTTTCTCGTGCTCCACATGATTTACAAAGTCTAAAACAGAGTCTAAACACTGTGACGTGGACAAAAACCTGCTAATTGGCCAGAAAATCCATCAATGACTTTTGTCTACCACTGCAGTCGCTGTTGCACTATTTTCTTTATGAGTTTGCTAATGCTGTTGATTAAGCTTACTGGTCAAAAATATGACAGCTCACTGATGGGTTTACCGCGTTTAAGAATTGGAACTACTTTTGCCACCTTCCTGAAAAGTGGCACCGCCGCACTTTCCCGGCTTTAGTATATATTCCAAAAAGCGCCGTACTTTCAGAAGGTCTGAGGGTACACAAATTGCTGTAAGTGACATCATCTTGGCCTGGGAATGTTTTTTGCGAGACGTCACGTAAGGCAGGCTGCAGTCCAGCTAGGCATAATTTGACGACTAGGGATGAGTGCTCTTCCGTAAATGCGTCTCTTATTAGTCGCTTCAAAGTATGCTCTTTTAAAATGTACACGCCTGTGGACACTGCTTCTGCTGGTAGCATTAACAAAGCGCAAAATTATTCAGCCATGCTCTGTTCCATAGTATTTGTTGCCAATACGATTGCCCGGAAATGATGGGTGTCAGTTACTAGAGATTTCAGTGAGCTAAATAATTGTCATACTTTTGAGGCTCAAGAATTTTGAGGCTCAAGAAAACTTTCTCCATTTCTTCTGTGAATGCTTCCAGAGCTTTGTGCGCATCACTAGAAAAAAAAATGCGCTTCTCTTTACTCATCCACGCTGCCTGTACGACAATATCGGCTCTCGGCTAACCGAAAAATCGCGCGAACTTGTTGGTATCCAGCGTCGATGCTTGAGTGTTCTGCTGGAATCGGAAGTATTTTGCAGCTAAATTTCATGTTGGTGAATAGCAGGCTAATAAAAACTTCCGCGTTGGCACAGTTCTGTAAAAAACTTGTATTTAAGCACCTGAATAAGAGCCAATTCATGATAAGTGCACATCTACTCTTTCTGGAGTTACCAAACTTCTTGATTGAGTGGCCCATTTATACTGGCCGATGGTCCTTACCATGTCACTCTATGTCCACTGTCCGTTGCGATTGAGCGGCACTACCTGAGGAGCAAAATGGCAAACATTCACTATAAGATGTCCGGAAAAAATGTGGATGATCCATCAATTATGGTGCAGAGACTGTAACGATTCTTATTGCCATCAGTTTTCCCCGAGAATCGCAATACGTTCCACCCCAGAGAGTTTGGTGAGCATGAAAATCACCGCACACTACCATCCGCCCCGACAACGATGTTACAAGGTAGCCCAAGTCAGTATAAAACTGGCTTTCTTGGTACAATATAGACACTCACATGTGAATTTCACACTTCCCAAACTGAACCTCGCATGACACATACTCCAGAACATCTGTTCTAGATACATCTGTTATGCAGCATGATAAGTCTTTGCGTACACACAGAATTGCCCGGCTAGGTTTGTTGTTAGGGCGACAAGATCTGTGCACAACATTGTTTGAAGTTCTAAAGTTTGAATCGGCGCGGGCTTGTGATATGGCTAAAATGGAAAATTTTCGCTCGTAAACTAGCCTGCAGAAGTCTCGCAATTTCCCCCGAAGGTTATCAACTTATTAGCATTCCATTAGAATATCGCGACATTTTTGAAGCGACTGTTCATATTTAACAGCACCGGTGTAAGCAATGTTATTGATCCTAGAAGTGGTTCAATAAAAAGCAGAATATCAACCTCTGGTAACGATGTAAATCACCATATAAAAAAACAGCGTTTCCAGTGTACCCCAGTGCGTTTCAGCGCATTGGGTGAAACTGGAAACGCCGTACAGCGTGTCCCAGTGTACTACAGCGCACTGCGAGGCACTGGCATACAGTGTACAGCACGGCCAGCGTCACCCAGTGCGCTGAAACGCACTGGGCTACACTGTACAGTGTAGCCCAGTGTCTTAAAGCGCAGTGGGAGACACTGGTCACGCTGCACAGTCTCTACCAGACACTGATAACATTAGCGGCACTTTGGAAGAAACTAGGCGCTATCAGCGCACTTTCTGTAAGACTTCATATTGAATCGCGAAATGTCGAGCGTAAAATTTACCGAATATGATGGTTCTCTCATCTATGTGCTATACATATATAGCTTTGTTTTGGTTAGGCGATGGATGCGAGTACGCTGAAGCAGTCATATGTCAAGCGCGTGGGTCAGGGGCACCACCAGGATTTTTTGGGGGGACCAACGACAATTGTGTTTCTGCAGGGGGGAAGGTAGTGAGGCACAGAACTGATGCGTCGTGTTAAAACTACTCTTGCTCTTGCGAGGGGGGGGGGGGAAAGAGGGGGCATGCGAAAATTAGGAAAAAAGACTCCAGCCCACCCATGAATGCTCCCCTCAGTGTGGGTGCGCTTTCTTTGAAGTTGATCAAATTTCGTCAATGTATTTCATAAACGGTATTGATAGAACTGATAATTGGAAACACAGTATGACAGTAGTATCAACCTGATAATCAAGGCCAACGTACTCTAGCAGTGAGTCGTTGCGGCTCATACCGTAGGAAGCCGCGCGTCCCCGGCAGCAGTTATCCACTGCAATGCCCCATCCTCGTGTTTTAGATTCTCATTTGTGTTGTCAAAGGTGAAAATATGACCACTCATGGGTCAGTTTTGATCTAAACTACACTTTAACGATTTTAGACTCTTTTTAACTGAATAGCTACAATCTTTACAGCAACCATGGCACAATAATACGGCCCTAAGCCTAATGGTCGTTTCGGTTAGAGTGAAGTGCTGTGGCTGTCTTACGCGTAACGTAGACGAGGAAGACAGAAAACACTTCCAAACTCTCGAGGGACAAAATCTACAGTGTTCTGTGAGCAGTACAGATGAACGCTGTTTTCTACGTAGGTATTACTACCCGCATAGCGAGTCACTACGATTGCCGTGACACATCTGCAGCTACGCTAACAAGCTTTGCGGCAGAATGGGCCTGATGAATGTGATCCAAGGTGACCCGCAAAAACTAAGCTAACAATCACCTGTTTGGCGCGAGCACGAAGAGACGAAGCACTGCGTATGTAAACGACAACATCAAAATATTAGATACCTGAATGTCTTTTAGGATGACGAAAAATACGCTCATTCTCATCTTTCAGGTTTGGAGTAGTGGGCAGTGTGTCAAACTCGGAATGGGTGATGTGTTGATGTATTAGGTTCGACTCCGGCTCCCTTGTATCATTATTTTTTTCTTTTTTCACTGCGCGCGTCTTTCCGCCTTAATTACGATGTGCGCATGACCAAAAAATTTAAAAACAATTTAAAAGCCAGATTTCGGCCGATAATGGGTGTCCCAATGTGCAGCGCCAGCGTGCCTCGTGCTGCATGGCACTATCCCAGTGTCAGCGCCACACTGGTCCAGCGATCAGGTATGGCGCTGGGCCAGTGCCACTGGTTTATGCGATAGGGCCTTGTGTCACTTTGAGAATGACCTTGAGCTCGGCAAATAACATCGGCACCAGCATTCGTCTAATGTTACCACTTGTGAGCACACCTCCTGAAGGAAATTCTTGAAGTGCTTAAGTACGTCTGGCTTTCAGGTGTCTTGGTGCTGCAGTACGCTTTTCCTTTGAAGCTGCTACGTTTGATGGAGATGGACCTTGAGGAGGCTCTGGACTTTTCAGTGCATCGGCATATGGTTTCTTTCCACGTTGTAGCTCATTCTACAGACGTTGTCTGAGGTGCTGTTTTGGTCTGGTACTCTCCACTATTTCAGGATTGGCGGCTGGTCGGAGAGGTTTTCCGGATCCATACTGCATATTTTCTTTCTTGGGCTCCGCTGCTGCATTTTTTCTGTGGACACTTTCCGAACGAAGACGGGCGTGGTCTGTTGCAGTTAGCACATCGTGATGGGCGGCGTGACGTGCGGTCTCTGTGGCTGTGAGAAGCTGCACATATCTTTCATATTCGTGTGTTTCTAGAATACTTCGCAATATGTCCGTGTCTTTGGCACTTGAACCATTACAGAACATCAAATAACTCTGTCACTGGATTACTTGTGAAGCCCAGCATCACCCTTGCCGGCATGGGTCGGTTCGATAAAAAGTGTGAAATAATGCTCTTGTAGAACAGTGTCTTCACTTCACTGTTGTCGGTCTGTTTTGTTCTCGATTGCCGACGAACTGAGATGACTCCTCCGTCCTTCAGGTATTCCAGCAGCTCTGAGCCATTGTAATCCAAAAAAAACGGTCTTTATTCCACCAACATTTCTCCAGTAAAAAGCAGGCACCCTTGGTTCTACGGTAATATCCATTAAGGTAGTCATCGCGAGTAATCTGTTTGCTGCTTCGGAAGAGGTGACGAAAGCGAGGACACTTTCATCTCTTGTAATTCGAACTTTCAACACTTTTTCCATTGTAACGGCTAGTACCTCTGCAGCCAAAGAATTTGGGTTTATGCGTGAAAACAACCTGTCATGTAGAGAAAAAAATACAACAGGTGTGCCTTGTTTTTGCTGTTTCTTTTAATTGGCGGTGATGAATGAATCGGTATCAGGTTGGTTTTGGTTCTCATCAAAACATGACTCAGTGCTTTCTGATATACTATCTTCGTCTGTGTTATGGTGCTTGGTGGCATTTGCGGCGACGTTTTTCTTGCTCACGAGGTGTTCATAGGGAACTACCACTTCGGTGGTGGCACGGTTGCTTTGAGTGCTCGCTTAATGAGTTGTAGGATCTTGCGTATGGTGGTAGTTGCGCTCTATGCATCAAGAAAAATTATTTGAAGTAGTTGTCTTCGTAGCGATCATTGCATCACTCACAGCAAGGGAGCTAGGTCTTTGGAGGATGGTCACTGTTGCGAGCAGGAACTGCATTCCGAGGGCTCTGCTGAAGGTATGGCTTAGCTACTGAAATGGCCTGGCACCTGATAAAGCGGCCAGCTGGTGGTCCTATTGTGGCGACTAATGTGGTCAGAAAGCAAAAAAAAAAAAGCTCACACCAAGGACGAGAATCGCAAAGATTTCATTAGTACAACAATCGTTTCGTGCGATTGTGACAAGAGTCAATTGTTACTCATTAAAATATGTTAAAGGAGTTGGTTCTCACCATCTGCATTTACAGTGCGAGACGACACCACCAATTGCGCTGTGTGCTCTATATGTGCCTCTTTCTCTGTGGTGTACTCGTCTCACGCAGTGACCAGGGAATCTTGGTTGATGACGTCTGCCCCACGCAAAGACAACGGTGATAAGGAAGCGTTGTGGTGAGCCGGTCAGAACATGCCGCCTTTGAAAGAAAGAACCAAATTTAGCCGCAGAGCACTTGTAACATTTTGCCCGCCACGTTGACGCATCGGTTATGGTCAGCGGCTGCTGATTGTAAGGTTACGGATTCGGTCCACGCCAGGGTTGTCGCATATATTGATGAAGCCTAGGCGACCACTTGCTTTGCAGTATGAGCGCATGTTAAAAAACACCAGAACGTAAAAATTTGCTCAGCCCTCCACTACCGCTTCTCTCGAAATTATATCGTGCTTTTGGGTCTTAGACTCTTAGGAGAAACAATGGGTTAGTTTACATTCACAAGCTACACTCTTAAAACTCTAGTGACATATGTTTCACTGCCATATATTCATTAGTAGCGGCAAAAATCAAACTTTCAAGATTAATTTTAATACTTCGTCCCCCAATCTACGCGCTTGCCTTTACATTTTTCAGGATGTATTTTCGGTAGTTTCGTGGCATCGGCTCGACGAAAAATTCTGTATGCTAAGCCTTGTGGGGGTTCGGGGGTGCGGTCAACGTTTATAGAATTAGGTAACTTGCAAAACTCCCCCCGTCAGACGACCCGTCACATGGTGCCAAGACACTTTCCGGTCTGGTAGAGCTAGCGGCGCAGCAAGCTTTCGCTGGCAGACGAAAACGCGCAGTCGTCGTTGCAAGACGCCGTGGTGGCCGCTCTGAAAGAACTTTGGCAACAGCATATTGTGGGCATTTCTTGTTGTGCTGCCGCAGAAACTTGATACTGCGTAATACTTAAACGGTGTAGTCCATATACAGCATAATCATGGCTTTCGGAAATGCCAACGATAAACGATTCTTGATAGCATAACATACGAGTCTGTCCGTTAGTTGCTAGTTGGTGTACGTTCGCAATTAATTTTTAGGCGCAAAAAAAAAACAAATTACAATGCCTTGTTATTTGCTTGTGACTGTGTTTTTCGTGCCTTAAAATAAATTTCGACTAAGTGGTGCAATCCCGTGGCTTTTGTCTAGTTCTGTAGTCAGTCTTGTTTTTCTTTCATGTCAATCACATGCTTTAGCAACTTAGGCCGTCAAAAAGCTGCGCGGGCGGCGCTTTTCTTAAGCATGTCTTCCTTCTGCTTCTTCTCGATTTCCTCGAATGAAACCTGCTAACACAACTGAAGCCAAAATTTCGAGCAGGGACCGCACTTTGGGGTATCGGTTAGAATTTCGTAGTCATTACTCACGAGGCTACCTGCTGACAAATTGGGACAACACAAAAACACTTACAGCATTTCTATGTCCTCCAGAAGTTCGGCCAATCGGGTTATGGTATCTGCATTGCCGGACGACTTGGCTAAGGGATGGTGAGGGCTTCTAATGGTGACTGTCATGTCTTCTGCGATGACTACGAATTTCTCCACAAATAGCGCTCTTTTTTTTCTTTGAGCACTATAAACACCACAAGACGTCTTGTCTCGCCATTCTCAGCAATTTTCCGCCAACATGCAGCAGGCAAAGAAACGTTTTGTTTATGTCTGACGCGAAATTATTACGCCGCTCGTTGACGGCATGTCGGAACTTATTTCACCGTCTTCAAGCCCAGTGCTCGCAGATAGTCTATTCTTTTACGCCGGTGATATTCTGGTAAGTACCCCACTCCTATTGGGCAGCTTTTGCTTCTTTCTCGCGGGTTTTGAAAGGTGGGATATCCGGTGGGAAATTTGGCATATCCGTGGAACGCATCTTCCGATGAGGTCCCACTTTCCTCTGGTGATTTGTACCTTCTTACTATCGATGACGGAAGTGAAAGTCTTCAGGATGTCCTTCTCATGAACGTGCATATCACAAACACGTGATGTGCTGGGCAGTTTCTTATCCGCACGAGGAATATCATGCATCTATCAGAATATCAGAATCCCATGCATCTCGCCGCTCATGTACACGTGGGGCACAAAAGAAATGTCGTGGTGTCTCTCATTTTCCGTAGCCACTCGTACAGCTGGGAACACAATATGTGGGCGTAATAAAAACGCGGAACACATACAAAGCAAAACGACACGCTGAAACACAAACCTCTTCACGCAGAAAGACGCCTCCATGGATAACGACGCACTGCAACTTGCACAGCCGACAGAAATTACGGGAGTGACACGAGCGAGCATGCAGTGAGTGAATCTGGATATGACAGCAGCGCCACGTTTGCCTCTGGCAGCGGCGGCACCGCGCAACATCACTCAGTTTTGCAACTTACCTAGTTCTAGAAACGTTGGCTGCGGTTAGCCCAAGAAATTTTCAGGTAGGAGGTGGGGACTGACATGTTTGCTGATCAGAACCCGGGCCACAACTGCCTGCTGCCAGCAGCTGCCGCGCGCCATGAGCGCACCCACGATCGTCATTGTTCTCTTCTTCCTACAATCGGCCCACTCGTGGCCGCTACTCTCATACTGCCCACTCCCGCTAGAGCAAAGTGAGGAAGAAGGACGTGGGCGACGTTACACAGCTAGCCCACGTAGATGTCCTGGCTAGCCTTGGCCAAACCAGATCACACGTGGCGTATGCGGTCATACATCGTGACACTCAAGACCGAACTCCTCATAGCGCGTCCTGGGCCACAGGACGTGGTAACTGTTCAGTCGTGCAGTGATATGTCACAATCGCGCCGTGATAGGCCATACTCGCCTGCCACCCAAAGACGGAAGCGCACAAAACTCGTTCAGGTTGACGACCATGGTCGTTGGCGAGAGCATGATGAAACAATGATCCTTGTGGTGCAGCACCGGTCCCAGCGGGTCATGAGCCATAGTCGAAAGTCGTTGCCATTTTAACCGCGCAGACAATTCGGGTGCAGGTGGCAGCCACTCATCCAGGTAGAAGTATTTGAGCACCAGCGACCTCGGCAGCCACATAGGCGTGACGTCCCCAATGTAGGTCCGGCTTTACAAGGCTCCAGAGCAGACCCTCCATCGCCGATGTTTTGCTGTGGATCAGACACGTTGGTGCAACTGCGCACATGGACTGGGGTCCACCTTTTCGGTCGCCCTCTCCTGGGTTTCCTGTTCTGCCCATGACTAATTTGTTGTGTGGAAAGGCGGTGGGTAGCGGCATGTTGACTTGCGACGCCGGTGTTGGAGCGAGGGTGAAGTCGCCGGGTGTGATGCGGGGGTGGCGAAGATTTTCGATGCATGCCCCACCCATTGGCAAACATTTAGAAGTCTCGCAATAAAACTGCCGCGGCTTCCGCAGAAAGTCGAGCCTCTCCCGACAGTACATCAACACACACTTTGCGCGGCCAGATGTCCGAGCGCTTCAGGAGCCTGCAACATCACTTATAATTACAGTTTATGAATCCTGTATTAGTCCGACGGAAGGCAGAGGGGTCATCCTCATTGACAAAGTGCTAACTGCAGTTGACTTAGACAGCATCCCAGGCACCAATATAGACCATGTCATCTTCGAGCTGATTCTCAGGCGAAAAAGAAAGACGAGAAGCGAAATGTCATTATTGCCAATGTATATAAAGCACCCCAAAGCAAAAAAAGTCCCTGATTTCCATGCCCTCATCCTAAATGCCTGCAAATTGGTCTAGAAAAAGGAAATCTTGGTGTTCAGAGACTTCAACGTTCTCGACGAACGCTGGGGTTACAGCCGTTCTGATATCAAAGGCGACGAGCTTGCGGCTGCCGCTGAATATTTGAGCTAGATTTGATTACGTATCCCGCATTCCCTACCAGGATCGGCAACAGTGCGTGCAGGGACATTCGCCCTTATCTCACCTTCGTCCGTGGCAGTGTGAAACTATAACTGGGACAACACGCAAAAATTTTCGGGCAGCGACCACTGCATTGTCCGCACAACAGTTACAGAGAGCCCAGTGTGTCAGTCCAGTGGACAAGCAGGCATCACAAGCTGGGACGCCTTTCGTTCTAAGAGCGAACATTCTTTCGACAGCCTTACAAGCCTCACCAACTGGTGCAACCACCATAAAAAAATTCGAGATTGTTGGACCACCACCATTAACAGAATACCTATACTGCCGGAAGTGAACGGTCATCTCTTACACCTGTGGGAAGTCTGAAGGATCCTCATCTGCAGATGGAGGACACGAAATCATTACCGACGCCTCAATATAAGGATCGCATTTGAGCGAGCGATCAGAGCCTGCGTACTCCTGTATTTCGATCATCTAATCCGTCTACCTTTCCTACACAGGCCGCGCTGCTGTATCTATGGGTCGGTTACATATCGCCCTCCTGGTGAACCGGTGATCCGGCAACTTCAACACGTGTTTTGCAAGCAACTGAATTCTATCAACTACTGCTATCTGCTGTCTCCGCCACTGGTGTCGCTGCTGTGCCTGTATTCAAAATACTTAAGCTGCCCCGTGGCCATTGAGCAGCAGCATTTGAGAAACCGATCAGAGTCTGCGGACTGCTGTATTTCGATCATCTAATCCGTCTACCTTTCTTAAACAGGTGATTCAAGCGCTTCATTCTTACGTTTTATTTTATTTTGTATTCCCCCCTGATGGCAGTGCTCTGATCGCTCGTAATGATATGGCTCCTACCGTTGCATCGCTTTCCAAAGAGTTTGAAGACATTAAGGTGTCAATTGAAAGAAAATTAGCTACCGTTCATAGCACGTTGGAATCTGTAGAATTTGCAGTGACTGGTTGTCACCCTGAAAGTGCTAACAATCTGCAATATGAGGTCGATGTCATCAAGAAAGCCATGGATTTCATGAGCAGTAAGTTTGAAGCTGCGAAGTCGCAAAACAGCAGCCTCATATCTGACAATAAGCACCTAAAAGAAAATAATCAGGTGCTGCTGCAAAAGATAAGACATTGGAAACAGTACTCTCGCCTCAATAACTTAGAAATAAGAGGCGTTGCAACAACGCAAGGCGAAAACTGCAGAAACACTGTCGAGCTTCTCGGCGAGAAGGTCGGTTGTCCTATCAAACCTGAGGACATCGATGCCGTACACAGAGTACCAACGCGCGACATAAATAACAAAAACATCATTGTATGCTTTTGCTCGCGCGACATGCGCACAGAATTTCTGAATAAGGCTCGGAAGTTCCGCCCAAGAACAGACTTGCTTGGTTTTTCGGCAGCGCAGGAAAAGCCAATATACGTTAATGAGCATCTGACGTCTAATAATAAGCGGCTGTGTTCTACAGCGCTTGCATTTAAGAAACAAATCAGTGGGCTTTTCTGTGGACTGACAATTGTGTTATTAAAGCAAGACAAACTCTCTATAGTGTGCTGCACAGAATTGTCAGTGATGTAGATCTACATGTGATCAACGCATAGGCGTGAAATATCGTAGGCTTGGAAAAAAGAAAACATAATAACTTATTTTATTCCGAGTGACTTTAATAACATTTCTTCGCAGAACTGGGCTTTTTCTTCAATTTATTTCAATGCTCGTAGCCTTCCTAAAATCATGATGTATTACCGCTCTGCTAGCTTCCCTTAATCATCAGTTGTCGGCTATCTGTTGCTCCGAAACTTGGTTTTCACCTGGTCATGGGGACTTGTATGGCTTTCGCGGTTATGTGAGCGAATATTCTCACCGAACTGATGATCGTCATGGTGTCTCCGTTATTTTTATATCAAGCAACATTCTGTATAAAAAGCGCAATGATTTAAACCTAAGTGTGGCAAAATGTGAATCTCTTTGGTTAGAAATTGATCTGCCGGGTCTTTGTCAGAATCAACGAAAAACTATTCTTGCTACTGTCTATCGATCGCCTTCCATTGACCCCTCTGCTTTTTGTAATGCGCTTCATCACTTGCTTGATAAACTTACTGCTGAGTGCAAGAATATAATAATTATGGGCGATATGAACTTTGATGGACTATATTCCTCTAACCATTCTGCTCTCGAGTATAAGACTTGTTTTTATAGTTTTGGGTCTAAATCGCTAATATCTGTACCAACACGCTGTTCTGGTAACGGCTCACAGTCATCAATCGATCACATCCTCACAAACATTGATGACGTCGGTCATGCTGGTGTCATTGAGAGTGACATCACAGATCACTTTCCTGTATTCCTATTTTTGAACAGGTGATCACTCGTAGCAACATAATACGTCAAAAGTATCGCTTTGATTCAGACAAGTACTGCTTGCTCATTATCGATGAAGATTGGTCCAGTGTATATGCCGCGAATGATCCTGAAGAAGCCTTGACCAGGTTTTACTACGCTATTTATTCAGCACTTGAGCGTTCAACTACATTGCAATCATCTAACAGACGCTACTTCGCCCCGCGGTGCCCTTGGTTATCACAATCACTGATACAATCTGTTCGCAAAAAAGAGAACCTATATAAAAAGACGAAACTTCAGCATTTTAATTCACGCTTGGAATCACGCTATAAAACTTACTCGAGCACATTAGCTACAATTTTGAGAAAGGTTAAACAAAGTTATTATAAGCGGGAACTACGAAATTGTGGACATAACTCAGGGGAAAAATGGCAGCTTTTAAAAGAATTTTCAAACTCCACTGAGTCGTGCAGAAAAGTGACCTCTGTTCGTGTCGACAACGTCACCCTCACTGCGGCCAGTGACGCGGCCAACGCCTTTATTGTACACTTTTCCACTAGCCTTGCAGTCCCCTTCTCCTCAGGCTATGTACCTCCATTTTCTCACAGTCCTCAGTCGATGTTTCTTTTTCCTACATGTGCTTCTGAAATTTCCTCAATTATTTCTGGATTAAAAGCTACCAGTGCTGGGTTAGACAACATCCATCCAAATCACATTAAACTTGTAAGATCTCTTGTAGCGCCTGTATTAAGCCACGTTTTTAACCGCTGTTTGAAGAACGGCGTTTTCACGGATAAATTAAAAGTTGCGAAGGTAGGGCCAGTATTTAAAAAAGGTGATCCCCTCAGCATGTGCAATTACAGGCCCATATCTGTCCTTCCCTTCGTGGATCGAATTTTGAAAAACTAATTGAAATAAGAATATCTAAATATTTAAGCAATTTTAACATGCCTTCTCATTGTCAGTTTGGTTTAGGGTTGTTCTTTCGACTGATACAGCAATTGCTTGTTTCACTTACAAACTCAGATCATTCATTGATTATGGTAACATCGCAGGATCTGTCTTCGTCGACTTTACTAAAGCATTTGACAGTATTGATCATTTCATCCTATTTCACAAACTCCAGTATTATGGCATAACAGGTCCCGCATTAACGTTATTACAGAGCTTTCTTCTTAATAGGTTTCAGGTGGTCTCGGTCGAAAATTTTACATCCAGTCCCAACCCCATTACAAGAGGTGTTCCGCAAGGTTCAATTTTGGGTCCGTTGTTACTTTTATTATGCATAAATGATTTACCACGTTGCCTTAATTATTCTTCTTGTTTACATTACGCTGATGACACGACTCTCTTTTCTGATCACTTGGATTTAGCGACTCTCGTGTCAAGACTTCAAGCTCACCTTAATTGTCTTGTTGACTGTTGCAACTATAAGAGATTTATTATTAATCTTTTCAAAACCTGTTTCAATCTTCTTTATTCACCACACAAAAAACTAGCATTCATTCCTTACCTTTATGTGAACTGAGTAGTTATTTGTTTAAGTGATCATACGTCATTTTTAGAAGTTATAATGGACACACATCTGAAATTTCAGCAACATATCAATTCTGTTTGTAAAAAGATTTCGTACGGTATCAGGGCATTGGTCAAGTCACGAATGTGTTTTAACATCAAAGCTCTGAAGGCGTTGTGTTATGCATTCATACACAGTCATCTCAGTTATTGCATTACATCATCGAGTAATTCATATTCGGTGCACATTTGGCCGTTAAAGGTATTGCAAAAACAAGCAATTTGACTCATAACTTTCGCTTCACGTCAAGTGCCATTCCATACGATTTTTTGCCAGCTTGACGTATTACTCATCTCCCAAATGTACGATTACAATATGTGTGTTTTGTTTTTCAAAATATTCCACCGCACCCTCACTATCGACATATTTCATATTACCTTGCTGGATAATTCTAGATTCGCGGTTGCCCATAACCTGTTATTACCTAAAGTTCGCACTAGTTATGGAAAAATGAGTATTGTTTTTTCATCAATTTCATTATGGAATTCTTCATCACATGATGTGAAAGACATAATGCACATTCATGTTTTTAAGAGAAAAATGAAAAAGTCTCTAATAAACGTATAAATGCTGCATTTTGTTAATTTTCGATATCTTGCTTTGTTTGTAAAAAAAGTTCGAAATGTTCTGCGACTTGCTCTTTCGTTATTCATATTTTAGCTTTTTCAGTGTATTAACATAGGAGGTCCCGCCTGCGGTTTACTACCTTGGGACCTCCTCTTGATACTCACTCACAATGTACATTACTGATGCTAATAAAGAAACATTGATTGATATATTGATTGATTGATTGATTGATTGATTGATTGATTGATTGATTGATTGATTGATTGATTGATTGATTGATTGGTTGCAGCACTCACCACTCAGGAAGATCAGTACACTACAGAATTGGTGTGTCTCAAATGGACCCAGTTCAACGACTCTCTTCGAAGCTCACTGGGAACATTCTGCGTGCTTTGATTGACCCTACTTGCAGGAAAAATCAGACAAATAAGTCAGTCAGGCGCATCATACACGCCTTTGAGAGTATGGACGATGCGCTGCTTCATCAAGCGGGCGGAAAGGCTTTGGTGATTTCCACCCGCCCCCATCTGAGGCTACGTATTGTGGACGTGCCAGAAACACACTCGACTGACCAATAACGGTGGACAAAATATATGCAGCCATCTGCAGCAACAACCACAACACAGCTGATGGGGCAGACTGAATCACGCAATCACTTATCAGGAACCTCAATGACAGCGCTGTACAAAATATAATGGTGTTTTTCAATGATCATTGGCAATTTGGCACGCTTCCTCCTGAATGGAAGCGCGAATAGGACGTAATAATACCGAAGCCTGGCAAAAAACTTCAGGTCGAGGACCTTCGACCATTAACCCTCACTTCCTGCATTAGTAAACTCTTCCAGCGCGTCATCTCCAACCACCTCCAAGAATATTTGGAAGACAAAGGCCTTCTCCCGCACCCAATGTACGGGTTCCGGGCACATAGTTTAACGTAGGATGTATTTCTTCTACTAAAAGAAGTTATTACGCCTCCAAGCAAGGAGAAAACACTATCTAGGCTTTAGACATGGAGAGCGCATTTGGTAACGTTAGCGAGCAGGTCATACTTGAGGGCCTTTAGTCTCTTCATTGTGGGCAGCGCGTCTACAGTTACGTTCAGCCATTCCTGTCGGACCACCCCCCCCCCCCCCCCATGGTCGGTCTCAGCTCTATCCGAACACATGTTATCAGAGTTCAAAGAAAGGGCATCCCGAAGGGCTCAGTGACTTTCCCGCTATTCTGAAATGTAGCTATGGTTGGCCAGGCACACAAACCCCCATCGATGGCATTCACAACGCAATGTATGCGGACAATATCTCTGTCTGGGCTACGCGGGAGTTCCTTGAAGGAAAGGAATATAACATGCAGGAGGCAACCACATGCGTCGAACAATACACTTTAAGGCAAAAGGGTGTTAAAAGGGTGTGTGGTTCATCCTTTTGGGGTAATGCGGCTGCCACAACCGTTAATCCTTTTAAGGACTAACGGCACCGGGTCTAACAGTTAGTCTCCCCAAGGAACTAACATTTAGTCCACACATTTACATTTAGTGAGTAACTGTTAGTCCTACAGTTTACCCCAAAGAACTAACATCTAGTCCTCACATTTACACCTTATAGAGCGACCGTTAGTCTCCACATTTACACCTTGCCGGGATGCACCTTGCCGGACAAACGGTTGATCCACTCAAATACTCCAATCAGATGAACTTTTTGTCCCCAGTTCAAACATTGTTTTTTGTTTCTTTTCTGCCAGGCCTAATACTTTTTCGCCTGTTTTTCTGCGCAATGAGCAACAAATTCTGCAGAAAAGAACACGCGAAAAAGTAGTTAGCCGCCTATGTGTAACTCCTTTCACAGTCACGGCAACAACGAAACAAAAAAGTTAGACATTGAAATTTTTTATTTTTCTACTACACATGACGTTTCCCCATTCTTTCAAGTGAATTCATGGTGAAGTGTACAAGTCCAGTCTCGCTGTCAAATTTTGTTCACCCCTTGGGGAGCTCCTCCAACGGAAGCGATAGAAGACAGGTATTGCAGACGCCAGCGCACGCAGCCTCCTGCCTGTTGTGTTCCCACGGCTGCACGTACAATAATATAATAAAAACAGCCAGGCACACGTCAAAGATCAAGATGCACGCATATGACAAATACGTGCACGTTATATAAAACAAGCGTTAAAATATGACAAACAAATAACTTTACCTTCACTTCTTGCACAGTCCTTTTGAAGCTGTTTTAACGAAAGAGATGGATGACGGGCATCGCAGACGCCAGCGCACAGTCTTCAGGACGGTGTGTGCTCACGGCTGCACGATAAGTATGTAAAATAGTGAGTCACACGTTACATAGGATGAATACAAATGCATGTGAGAAATACGTGCAAGGTGAAGTGAAAACATATGTGAGATATGACATGCTAATAATTTCAACGTGATGTCACGCATCGACAAAGACTCATTTCGATACCCGTAGCGCAAAAGCTTAGGAGCGGCGGCCGCAGTCACAACTCCGCGAATCACCGTGCCGCTAACAAGTCGGCGAGTCCTAAGTGAGCGACGTCGTTCAGCTCGAGCAAGCGAACGCGAGAACGAACACGGCACTGAACGCTGAGTGTCTGCTGCAGGCGAACTTCGAACAGGATAGCGACCGTACGCTTGACCACCGCCACGAACAGCGCCGAGCTGGTTTGGAGCTAGCGCCGAAGAAATTGACAGTAATGCGGCCTTTTTCCACAAACTAGAGCGAGTGCAGCGCGCAAACGCGAGTCGGCCGCCGCGGCCAGTGGACGGATTCGAGCTGCCTGCAACCGACTGGCGGGTAAGACAACTGTAATGGCGACCGATTTTCAGTGAGTTCCGACGCTAGCGAAAGCTCCGCCAGCCCGTGCTGGTGCACTTACAGCGCGCGACACACTACAACCAAGCTCTTTGGCAACGTGTTTTCGACGACTCCCAAAACAGCGATCAGGTCTCAGCCCAATATCGTCTGCCCAGAGCTCATCGCGGTGGCGAATACAGGCGAGCACTCGATGAGTGAGTGTACGGGAGGCTGACGGCAATGGCGGCCGATTTTCAGGCGGTTGCAAAGCACAGGCGAACTGAAGACGCCGAAACTGACCTTCGCGAGGCATTTGGAGCGTGCGATATACAGCACGACCAAGCCCGTTGCCGGCAAGCGCAATCCGTATCGCACACGCGACAAGTAGAGTAGGGAAAAGATTGATAACCTACTTGCCCTAGAATCCAGTGATGTTTTCTGCCCTGAGTCGGACTGAAGTATATATCCGATACACCTGTTTTTTTCGGCTGCTATATTGGCCTTCTCAACTGTTGCTGTCGTGTGTTGGTCGTGACTATCTTGAAGCCAGAGATATACAGCGTGGCGTGGTGACTTGTCGACGCCTGCTCCAGACTTCATGGGTGCATCGAAACGCTGAAGCAGCAGCCCACGCTCATCCAGGCGTACACACAAGCACCACGTCGCAATTCTTAGATCGTCTAATCATGGCGCCCGTGGTCGAGCACTCCGAGCGCGACGCTACGCGACCACTGCCGGCAAAAAACGGTGAAAGACTGTACCAGCTGAGGAGGATAAGGACATGTGTTCTGTGGAAAAGGAAGCCTGGCCACCTTGGCAAAGCTTTTCGCGCTGGCTACAATGCTCGGGCAGCTCATCCCAGTGGAGACTAAGTGGTTTCGCACCGCACGCTTCCCTCTGTGGTTGCTCCTCAAAAATCTATCCATTCATCGCGCACGTCTATTGGGCTCCGTTACTCCTTTTTCGGGTAATTTTGCCTCAGAGTGTACGCGCAGGCACGAGGCCTTGCCTGTGCAGCAGAAAAATCTCTGCTCCTATGAATCTTTCGACAAAAACTCCCACCATGGGTGAAGAACAACCATGGCTGCTACCTCCACGCTGTCCTTGCTGGCCAACAAATACAAGAGAAATTCATCACTCGGATATAAGGCATGTGAATACAGCTAGTCTAACTGCCATGTGAATCACACACTTTTCCTCCTTCGCGCCACTAGACTACAAGTGGCCTGAATGATATCTGGAGTTCCACTCGTCGCCAACGCATGCGCGAAGAGGACAAGTCATACGTAGCATCCATGTCAGTAGGGTGACATGCAGTTCGCCCTACCAACGCCTCACCAAAAGTGAACAGGACCAAGTAGACGCAATGCTCCGCAAGGCCTGCAAAGTGGCACTCAAGCTACCACCGGGCATTCCTTCAAGCAAGCTCCTCGCATTGGGTCTGCACAACACCTACGCGGAACGTTTGCGAAGCACAACTCGCCATACAACTGCAGCGGCTCACACAAGCACTTACAGAATATGTCCTGCTCTGACGCCTCGACTACAACGGCCAGTTTCACGACGCAGCTCATCGCCCATTCCGGACCAACTTCGTGCCACTTATAAGGTCGCTCCCATTCCCCGCAACAATGATTCCCGACCACATCAGTGCCGGCAGGACGTCAGAGTGGAAGCCTTAGAACGAACTTACGCGCACATGAACACTACGTACTATGTTGATGCCGCCAACTACGACCGTGCACACAATGAGGTAGTAGCCGCAGTCGTAGACCACACACTCACATAACGAACCAATGCTTCCGTGTGATGTTACATCACCGAGGCTGAAGAAACTACCATGGCGCTCGCTTTCGCCCTCGGCTACAGACAACGATGATTGCTGACAGTTCTAACGGACTCTCAAGCAGCTTGCCGCGACTACCTACAGGGACACATCAGCCCACCCAACCAAAACGTCATCCTGAGCGCTGAAGACACTCCCGAGCAATGCAATACACACCCACTCAGAATTCGCCATTAGATTATATCGACCACGGGTCACATACGACTGGAGGAAAATCGGGCAGCGGATAGGGAAGCTCGAGGGTACGCGAGCCGAGCACCTACCAACTCCGCCCCTGAGGAACCTGGTCCCGTTCCTTGCGACTTATCGGTTATCCTAAATTGTTACAAAGGACTTAGAAAACCTTATTTCCTACCACACTAGACACTAAATAAAGAGTACTCAGTCCGCTGGAGGCAATTTCAAACTGTCACGTTTCCAAATTTGCACATCCCGAGTAAAATGTATCCTTGGTGTACTCTCCACTCTGCTAATGGTGCTCAGCTAAAGCCATTTTGTACCATGTCATGTGGGAATGCCAAGCCATTACAGCCCTAAAACCAATACAACATCCAACAGTGGAGAGATGGGAGGAGCTGCTGGCCAGCGAGAACCTCAAAGATCACTTCAGTCTCTTCGACGGGGCCCGCAGAGCGGCTGCTACAAGCAAAGTCCTCGACTAAGTCCCCCACCCCTCCCCATCGCAAGCCAAGAATATCTGACTGCTTGGAGCTTCTCCGCAGAAAACGTCTTGTAAATAAGTAAGTTTTTAACACCACCACAAAGGATTCCCACAGCTGGAGCATCGCTTTTAGCCTGGATTGTTTATCCGCCTGCTGCTGCCTTGCTTTAGGCTCCTCCGCCAGCCGCTTGTTCTCTCTCAAACTTCTGGTACGGCCTCGAGCCCTTGGATTCCCTCATAGTTCTCCTTGCACTCTGTTTTCTTCCAAGTTCCTAAGTTAGATCGTGCACTTGAATGGTGTCTGTCGTATTTATGCTGCGCTCGTACCAGCTGCGTACGGAGGTCGGCTGCCTACATTCGTTGCTCTTCCAGCTGTGAGTCTTGAAATGAACGCTGTCGCTCGAGCTCTTCGTCGTGGCTACGCCACATGTTTGACAGTTTGGGGACCTTTTTGAGCAACTGCCCCTCTAACTGGGCGCACTGCTGCTGCTGATCCTTGAGGTACTGCTGAGCATATGCAAGCAGCTCCTCCATACGACGGTGCTCCAGCAAGTTCTCAGCCATCTTTCGGTTCAGAATAAAGATCTCAGCTTCAAGAGTGTGCACTTTGTCACTTGATAGAAGAGGCGGAGACCGACGCAGAACCATGCTTATTGATGAGAACCCGGACCGCAACCACCGCAACTGTCCACTGCCAGCGGCAGCCGCTGCCACGAGTGAACCCGCAATCATTATTGTCATCTTCTTACAATCGGCATGGTCACGGCTGCCGCTGCCATAGTCATCACCCACAATTAACAGTGTACTTTATATTTGTCGGCCAAAAGTACTACTACTACTACTACTACTACTAAAAAAAGCTACGTATACGACCGTGTAGGCATTTTCAAATTCTCTTACGTCACGGTGTTTGGTGTGGGAATCTCAAGGAAGCCTTTCCATTCGCATTTATTTTCGCGCATTTTCTCACAGGTGATATTTTCATGGCCATGAAATTCTACTTCACGGACATCCGAAAAATCGTTTTGTTCTTTTGTGTTCCTTCAAAAAACAATATATTCAGATGCTAACATTTTGATTAATGTTGCTACAAATCAGGCATGCGCTAAGCAGACTATACACGCGAATGCATTTCTGTATGCCTGTCTGCTCGTGGATTTGTAATGTCACAAGCCAATTGAGTGACTGTTGAAACTGGCAATGATTGGTATAGAAAGGAGTAACGAAATTTAAAATATTTTACACAGCTTTGTATTCAACATATGCAGCGTCAACAAGTATCTTCTTTGGGGCTCTCTTGACCGACGAAGAACGGCACGCATAATGCAACGAAAAGCAATAGAAATGCAAGTGGTTGCACTAAACGTGAAAGCTACAGGAGCAGTTATTGCTGGTATTCTGAACGCACAGCCTATGGGGCGAATGGGTATAAAACCTTAATTTCTGATGCGTGCTCTTTCATTCTCAGTTTCCTCACAATGACATCATTCTTCCTCATCCTCTTCCTCATCCTCCCCTCTGTCCCACACCAATGTACACGTGATATGCATTACCTTTTCTTTTCTCTCGTCTGCACCTTCACTTCATTTATTTCCAATTCATTGCCACACTATGCAAAACACGACTGGGCTGGCTTACCCTGGTCCGCCTCCTTCTCACAGTCACTCCCATGTCATAAATGGCTATAATGTGATTTTCCCCTCCTTTCCCTCCTCAACTTCGTATCACTCTTTAACTTCGTATTACTCTTTTGCCTCACTTGTCTGTCCCTTCTTGATATGCTGTGATATGCATGGCCACGCCATTTGGTGCTGTCCGCATGATTTTATACCCAGCAATGTAAAAGTGCTCTACACGGCTATGCTATACATGGTTTTGCCGACGTTAAGCCATACATGGCTATTCGACGCTTCTTCTTCACCCCAAAGAGTTTTCTGAAATTAACTAGAGGGGACACTGGCGCTGCGATCGTTCACTGACCATGGGAATTCTGCGTATGAGATGGATTTGCCTAGTCTTCGTACTTGCGAAGCCACAATTGCGAATCGCACTTGTGGCTTCGTCTATTGCCGTGTTTTGGTTTTGTTTCGAAGAAGAAAAAACAAACACTTATGAACTTCGTGACCCTATTTGAAGCGGTAAACCTGAAGAAATATAGTAGTGATGCGTAAGTGCCGAACATTTGTCTATTATTTCGTGACAAAACATTTTGAAGTCACGCAAAGTAAGAACGAACGTAAAGTACGAAGGCTGAACAATTTTTTATCATACACAGATTTTTCATGCTCGCTGAAGCACTATGTGTGAAGGAGCACTGACATCAAATTTACTCATGTCAAGATTTCTGCGTCAACGAGTAGCTAAACGCATCTGAGTGACGAAACTAAATTGCATGTGAGTGACGAATGAGTGTCTGTAATATTGATCAATATATTCGCTATCGAACGGGGTTCAAAATGAGTGAAAAGTCCGCCAAATTGTAGTGCTGTCAGCGCTACCTCGAAGCCGCGTCGAGGCTGCTCCATACCTTATGCCACTTTCGCAAAAAATGGCGACGTCACGCTGGCGTTTCGTCTGCTAGAAGCGCACGTGCAGTAGTCAGTCCAGCTGTGTCTCTGAAGGCGTAGACATGCGTCTGTCGCCAAAATTGTCGTCCCCGCCGTCGTCTCGGTCAACATTGGCAAGGGATGATGACAACGACCTGGAATGGGGTATTGCCGCGATTTGCTACAATCCTTGCTTGACGTCATCATCATCATCAGCCTGGTTACGTCCACTGCAGGAAAAAGGCCTCTCCCATGTTCTGCCAGTTAACCCGGTCCGGTGCTTGCTGCTGCCAATTTATACCCGCAAACTTCTTAATCTCATTTGCCCACCTAGCCTTCTGTCTCCCCCTAACCCGCTTTCCTTCTCTGGGAATCCAGCTGGTTGCCCTTAACGACCAGCGGTTATCCTGTCTACGCGCTACATGCCCGGCCCATGTCCATTTCCTCTTCTTTATTTCAGCTACGATATCCTTAACCCCCGTTTGTTCCCTAATTCACTATGCTCTCTTCTTGTCTCTTTTTGCTTGACAAGCTCCACGTAAATGCAATGTTTTTATTAGTCCTGGCCGTACTGTCGGAGCTCACAAACATCAACTACGCACCTCATGTCGCGGACGTTTGGTGGGTCAATCGGTGCTTTCAGGTTCAGCAAGGCACACGGTAAGAATAGCCCCGACTTCTAGAAGAGGCCTCGTACTGCCAGTGAAACCCAACTGGTTCGCCAACGCAGGATTTATTCTGTAGCAGCTCGCCGCAAAGTGAAGAGAGCGAATACGGCTGTTGTTGACAGGCGTCCAGTCCCTCTATTTAACGGCGCGCACGAAGTCAACCCACTGGCTGCAATGAGGTTCCTGGCTTAAAAAGGCATTAAACGCCGCTCACTTTCCTCTTTTTCCGCGCCTCGACGTGCAGGTTGTCACTACGCAGAGGTACCGCGACATTCTGGCATGCATCGTCACTCGTAATGATCGTACTCGCACGCAGTGGAGCACGACGCAAATCAGTCGATGCGACACCATGAATTCCACGCACGCTTTAACACAGCAAAGAGAGCCACTAGTGAGAGAATCACTGGGAGATGACTCCAAACACACTCAGAGATCGTCGACGTCGTCGTTACTAGCGTATCGTCACTTAGGATGGTATTTGTGGAATGTGTAACACCGAACACGTAGCACTAGCGTCGATGTCGCAGGGCGGTCTATTTTTCGTTTTTTCTTTGTCTTAGCTTTTCTACGCTGTTTCACATCGAAATAAAATAACTTCATTGCAACGGACGCCATTCAAGTTTGACCGAGAAGACCTAAGCATACCAAGTGATTGATTGATGGGCACATCTCCATCTTGAAATTTGATGTCAGTACTTCATTAAAGCTCCCGTAGACACTAGCGCCAGAGTTTCCTCTGGTGTATAATTAGGAAACTATGCTTCACCCGGTCTTTTCAACGCAGAGCATTGTGTAGTCGTACCTACTCGCAAATCAAGCGTCGGTGATGTCGTCTACACCCCCACTGCGTGTGCTCGCGTATCGAAACTCGTGCCAACTGTCACTCCCCCCTCCCCTTCTCTCTCGTCTCGCAAGGGTGACGCGAGCAGCGTCTGCTAGTAAAAACTGGCTGCTCGCGCTGCACAACCGTTCACTGGCCACCCCGTATGTGTCAGCACTAGATCGCGCTTTCGAAATTCAGCCAAGAGCGTCTTCACTTGGCTTTTGCTTGATTTACCGCTTACCTTGACCCGAGTAGATACGATGGGAGCAACAGTATCTCCAACCAGTAGTGGGGCACAATACAATATCAGCGCCCTACCACTCGTTGAAGGAAATGCTTCTCCTTCATTCAATTTAGAGGAGTAAGAAAGACGAAACAACAATTACGTATTCCCAAACCATACTCGATTGCGCAACATACACGCGATACCTCCAGCACACTGCGACGCATTTGTTCGAGTTCTCATCGTGAGAAGACGCGGGTGGCTTTTTAGGGGCGAAGTTCCTTATAGCGGCACCCGTTCGTCCCTAGTAGTCGTTGTAATATTGTGTAACATGTATAACATTTTGACCTCCAAGGTGGTGCTGGTAAGAGATTTCTTCTGTGCGTTGTTGAACAATAAAAGATAGTGCTCACTGTACATGCCAATGGCTGCTAAGGGGAAATGAGGGGCAGAAAAATTCGGCTTTTATTTAACGCGCATGCTGCGAATTTTTTATTGTTCAACAACGCACAGAAGACAAGAAAGGGTTGCTACGTTATACTCGCTGGGCGCAACCTCTTAGGTTTTAGAAAGGTTTTGCGAGCGTTGGGCCGCAGTGCCATGGATACAGTGAACTAGTATATACCATGAACTCGAGGTGAATAAAGGTGGGTAGTAGACACGAAGCGCAAGCCGCTAGAAAGTGTGCGTGTGCCTCCTCTCGTTCAGTCCTTGGAATGTCCGCTGGAAGGCGGTGCTTCTACAGGAGGAATATATGATGAAAAGATGCGAGATGGTGGTACTTGGAGTGTTGAATATGTGGATGAACGGACACACAGACTGATGCATGGACGGATGCACGGATGGCTGCATGAACGGATGGACGCATGGACGGACGCAGGAGCGGATGCATGGACGAAAGCAGGGACGGACGCACAAATGAACGTGTGGACGCACGAATAGACGCACGCACGGACGGGTGGATGGACGCACGAGCAGCCACACAGACGCACGCATGGATGGACGGAAGGAAGAACGAATGGACGGACGGATGCTTCGCCACACTATCCATCATTCACTCCGTGGATACGCTGCCATTATTTTTTCTTTCCCGCCCCTGGCTGTTCACACTGTAGAAAGATATGCTGCGTGTGGCTACTGTACATGGTTCGCCGGTGAGACATCACTAGCTATGATATGCTTTACAATCTCTCTTATTCTTTCTCTCCTCGTCACTGACACGTTCTCTTCCCGCCTACATGCTCTACTGCGTTATACATCTTTGGACGCTCTGGATCGCTATTTCACACTTGGTTTTGCCGGCTTGCCATCATGGCTATTCTACGCTAGCTATTCACGTGGCTATTCTACGCTTGCTCACCCGCACTTTTCTTTCCCACCCCTTCGTATTTACACCGTAGAGAGCTATCGTATGTGTGGCTACTGCACATGTTTTGCCGGAGCGACACCACACATGGCTATGCTATAGATAGTACACGCTTCAGAAAAAGTTGGTACTACTTGCTAACTTTGGGGTAGTAATGGTTTGTCACTGTGATGTTTGTTGGTGAGGTTCGTCGCGCCGCAGAGCGTATGACGCGTTGCGGATGGAGGAGACGGTATCTGACGTTAACAAACCACACTACAATTGTATTTGACAGCATACACACACGAAATACATAAAGCGGCAGCGTACACTACTAGTCAATTGTCTCACGTGGCGGTGCTTGGGGACCAGGAGGCTGTGGGCTGGTTGAGTCCCTGTGATGACGTAATCGTCGTCGGGTAGATGTCCGGTGTGGCAACGACGTAGCAGCAGCAGGGGTTAAGGGCCGAGTGAACGAACCGTCGCTCGGTAGCCGGTAGCCAGACAGGGCTCGTCCGCGCCAGGCCAGGACCTTGCGACGCTCGTCTCGACGGCGGTGGACAATCTGGAACCTCGCGCGTAGGTGCGGGTTCTCCGAGAGCAGCAGGCCGCGTCCCAGGTCTTGCCAGGCGAGGACCGTGAGGCGCTCGCTGTCCCGAAGACAGGCGCCCTGTGTATGCGAACCTCGCGCGTAGATGCGGGTTCTCCAACAACCTGCCGCCCGTTCTGCCGGCGTTCCAAAAAAAAACTGTCTCGCCTGCGCGCGCCCTTCTTAATCTTCTCTGCAGCCCGAGCTCCTTCGTTTTTCTCGCCTTCCAGCGATCGGCCACTCCGTCGTCTGCTCTCGCTTTCCCTGCTTCGTCACATTACCCCCCCACTTAAGAAGGTTCTTCGCTGTGAAGAACTTGCAGCTGCCACTGGATCCCTTGGGACACCGTAGTACACGCGCACTCGGAGCACTGCACTACACTTCCGAGCCCCGCACACTCGGCACACATAAGAGACACAAAAGTTGTCACCAGTGTTCAGGGCCCCGCACACCCGACACTCTCAAAGGTACTCGCAAGACGAGATGAAAGTTGGTCCGTCACGGTAAGTAATGTGCACCGAAAAAAAAAATTCCATCAATTATACCCGACACTGCGAAATCCTCAAGCCGTGTAGCGATGATGTTCATGCGCTTGGCAACCGGCTCATATAGTCTGCTCCTACATTCTCACTGCCTTTTATATATTCAACGCTGAAGTCGTACTCCATGAGTATGAGGCTCCAACGTAGAACACGGCTGTTGATGTGTTTGGCGGAGTTGATGTAAACGAGAGGCTTGTGGTCGCTTTGTAGTATGAACGTTCGCCCGAACAAGTAAATATGAAATTTCTGGATGGCCCACGTGAGTGCCAGGGCTTCGCGCTCGATTGTCGAATAGGCAGTTTCTCGTGGTTGCAGTCGTCGGCTGGTAGGGAGACTCAGATGGCTCGATGATGCCTTGCTTCAGCATGTCTCTAATTTCTTGTTGAACTGCCTCTTTGGTAGCAAACGGTAGTGGATACGGCCGTATGTTCACTGGTGTATCCGTTGCGACATTCAACTTGCACTGGGTGAGATGTGTTCTGCCGGGAATGTCGGTGAATACATTCTCGTAGGTATGCAGTATTCTAGCGATCTGCGTGCGCTGTTTAGTAGAGAGTGCTTCCGATATGTTCACATCGGCAGCAGATTCTTTTTGCTGAAAAGGTACGCATGGTAGATCGTCGTGCTCAGTATCATCAGCCAGACACGCGACTGACGCTTCTTTTGTTGGCTGTGGTACCGATGGTCGTTCTTGATATTTTTTTAGGAGGTTGACGTGAAACAGAGATGTTCGCGTTCCTAAATCAATAACGTAATCCACGTCATTCTTCCTCTCTAGAACTGTGAAAGGCCCTTTCCATGTTAGAATCAGTTTGTTGTTGTCCGACGGGAGTAGCAGCAGCACCTTGTCTCCAACAGCTAAACGCCGTGGTCTAGTCTTCATGTCATAGTGCTTCTTCTGCACAAGTTTGGCTTTCTGCAGCTCCTCCTTGGCTAGACGACAAGTGTTTTCAAGACGTCTCCGCAGGTCAACTACATAGCCGTACGAGGTCTTCGTCTCATCATCTAGATGATTACCAGTCCACATCTCTTTCAATATTGACATGGGCCCTCTGACGTAACGGCCATACAGTAAGTCAAACGGGGCGAAGCCCAAACTTGACTGCGGAACTTCTCTATAGGCGAAAAGTAAAGGCGCTAAGTACCGGTCCCAACTTTTCGGGCACTCTTGACACGTTCGTCTTATCATTCGTTTAAGTGTGCCATTGAACCTCTCGACAAGACCATTTGCCATGGGATGATATGGTGTCGTCGGCAACTGTGTGAAGGATAGAAGCCTGCTGAATTCGCGCATTAGGTGGGACGTAAAAGACGTGCCTCGGTCGCTGATGATTTCCTGAGGTACCCCCACTCGCGAGAACATCTCCAACAGTGCTTCAGCGATCCTTTCTGTTTCAATGCTTGGCAGCGCCACCGCATCAGGATACCGCGTTGCCATGTCCACCATTGTCAAAACGTATCTATTCCCTTTTTCTGACTTGGGAGATAATGGTCCCACAATGTCAATGGCCACTCTCTTAAATGGTGTATCAATGACGGGGGTTTTACCCAACGGTACTCGCCCAACTAAGTGTTTTGGGAAAGTTCTCTGGCACGTGTCGCACGATTTCACAAATCGTGTGATGTCAGAAAGTACCCCTGGCCAATAGAACTCCTCGAGGATACGGTCTGTTGTGCGTTTTATACCCTGATGGCCCGCAAGAATTCCTTCATGAGCCATTTGCATTACACAATGGCGGAGGGCTGTAGGTACAACAAGTTGTTCAGTTTCTCGCTTCGATCTGAGCTTGTACCTCCTGTATAGAATTTCTTCTTTTGTGAAGAAAAGAATCTCGGCAAACCTGGTCTGGATGGGTTTATCGACGGCCTCAAAGCATTTCTGTAAGCTAGCGTCATCCCTCTGACTTTTCTGCAAGTCACGTGCACTCATATCTAGGGGACTTATTGTTGGTACCGGCAGGCGACGAGAACTCCGTCCGACTGTCGTGGCGACTTCGTTTTCCTTTGATTGCCTCGCAACCGAAGTGAATGCATCTGTAGTATAAGACCCAGTCAGCGATCCGTCGTCCGCTCCCACCCTAGATGATATTTTCATCGGACTAGCTGGACGTAGGTGTCTTTTCCAATCTTGATCAGGATCGGAGGCGTCACGGACCCCTTGGACGTTTCCCAGAACGACGTCATACAGTGGGTCATCCATGCAGATCGCGCGAGTCTTGCCTGAGAAAAAGGGTGAAATAATTCGCACGTCTGCCTCCGGCAGTTTCAGTACCCTTCGATCAAGAAGACACACAGAGGAAACTTTCCCCGTCAGATTGCTGACTGGTACAAGGGACCTTCTCACAATAACCGAGTCGCATCCTGTATCCCGTAAGACCGTAACGGGCTGGTTTTCAAGGACGCCTTCGGCCGTAGGCATAGACTTGTCCTCCCACTTGATTCTCGTACGTTTCGAGCAATCAGTACCTTGCCGGGAAGCCTGTGTCTCCTGGTTTGATGCTTTCGGACCTTCTGCTTGCTCTTTCAGGCACGAGGCTTTACCGCTTCCCTTGTTAGGGCAGTCCTCTTTGCTATGCCCACTACGTCTACATTTTCCGCAGAAGGCTGGTTTTGTCCTTGGCCCTTTAGTATTTGCCCAGCAATCTGAGGCCTTATGACCGCGCTTTCCACAAAGCAAACAATGTGGTTTGTCCTTTTCCTCTTTCCGTAGTGCGGCCTGCGCTCGATCTGGCGGCTTTTTATGGTCCTTGTCGTCCTTACCTTTACCAAGGTTGACGAAACCCTGCGCCTCCATATAATGATCAGTAGCTTCTACTAGCTTTTCAATTCCTCGGCAATCCCTTTCCCGCAGGAAGATTGCCAGCTTCTCGTGGCACTGCGTGATGAATTGCTCTGAAACAATAACGTCTCGTAGAGCTTCGTACGTCCGTTCGGTCTTGGCCATCTCTTGTCAATGGTCGAAATAACCTAGTAATCGCCCAGCGAACTGTCGACCCGTTTCGCAGTCCTCAGGCTTCGCCGACCGAAACTTAGTGCGGTAGCCCTCCTCTGTAAACCGGAAGCGCTGCAACAACGTTTTCTTTAACGTTGCGTAATCCATGGCATGGTCAGGTGCCATTCTGCCAACAACACTTAGCGCTTCACCTGTCAAACAAAGGCTCAGTGAAAGGGCCCACTTGTCTTGCGGCCAATCCTGGCTCCTGGCGACGCGTTCAAAGCGCTGGATGTACGCGTCCAGCTCGTCGCGAACTTCGTTGAAGGGCGGTATGAGTTTGTGCGGACTTTCGTAGCTTTGAGGAGAACCCATGTGCGGACCCTCTACTGATTGACCTGTAGTCACGCTACCCGTTGTCGCATCTAACTCTCGGAGCTTCAACCTTAGTTCGAGAACCTCCTTTTCTGCTTGTAGCCTCGCCAGTGCCTCGGCATCAGCTTCTTTTGCCGCATTGCGTTCGGCTAAACGTACTTCCCGCGCTTCTCGTTCACGTACGCGCTCCTCATCGATCCACTGCTTTAGCCCTGGACCGCTCAACCCCAGTTCCTTTCCAATTGCTGTGAGCTTGTCCGTCTCCATCGTCAACCGTCAGACCCGCATAAGCGACGCGCTGCTCTTTTATAGGATAAGAGCGGTCCTGTCGCGCGGACGCCAGATGTGATGTTTGTTGGTGAGGTTCGTCGCGCCGCAGAGCGTATGACGCGTTGCGGATGGAGGAGACGGTATCTGACGTTAACAAACCACACTACAATTGTATTTGACAGCATACACACACGAAATACATAAAGCGGCAGCGTACACTACTAGTCAATTGTCTCACGTGGCGGTGCTTGGGGACCAGGAGGCTGTGGGCTGGTTGAGTCCCTGTGATGACGTAATCGTCGTCGGGTAGATGTCCGGTGTGGCAACGACGTAGCAGCAGCAGGGGTTAAGGGCCGAGTGAACGAACCGTCGCTCGGTAGCCGGTAGCCAGACAGGGCTCGTCCGCGCCAGGCCAGGACCTTGCGACGCTCGTCTCGACGGCGGTGGACAATCTGGAACCTCGCGCGTAGGTGCGGGTTCTCCGAGAGCAGCAGGCCGCGTCCCAGGTCTTGCCAGGCGAGGACCGTGAGGCGCTCGCTGTCCCGAAGACAGGCGCCCTGTGTATGCGAACCTCGCGCGTAGATGCGGGTTCTCCAACAACCTGCCGCCCGTTCTGCCGGCGTTCCAAAAAAAAACTGTCTCGCCTGCGCGCGCCCTTCTTAATCTTCTCTGCAGCCCGAGCTCCTTCGTTTTTCTCGCCTTCCAGCGATCGGCCACTCCGTCGTCTGCTCTCGCTTTCCCTGCTTCGTCACAGTCACATATGTTAAAACTCTGGTAGTAAGCGCAGTTTGTAACAGCGAGGGTGGTAACAGTTACTACGTCTGCTGTTACTACCAGCATTTAGCAACTGTTCCTTGCCTAGTCGTTACCACCCGAAGGTAGTAACTTTTAAAGGTTTCAAGGAAAGAAAGTAGTAAAGAATACTATCATGTTTAATCATTTTAACATAATATTTCTTTACTGGTAATGTTCGTCAATCAACGTCTTCTTACAAGACAATTTCGGCCAAGGAAGCATGGTGTGCCATGAATCTGAAAAATGAATAGACCAAACAAGTTTACTATTTTTTAACGTGCACAAGTAGTGAAGTACACAAGTAGCGTGGGGTATATATAGCCACACAAGTAACGTACACAAGTAGCGTGGGGTATATATAGCCCCTACTTTGCAGGGGCATGTCTGACACAGAGAGCACTTTTGTTTCAGGGTTAATTATAACTAATTTGAATCTATACCACTATATTATACTACCTGTTTATGTGTGTTCGGTGATGTAGCACAAGACCTTTAAGCAGCATTACTTATAATAATTATATGTAAAATTTATTCATTATAAAAGGGCAAGAAAAAAGCATTATGTACAGTGGCCGGAACAAGGTACCGAACTAATTCTCAGTGCATTTGAATACTTCACACGGCTATTATATCAGCGTTTATAAGGTAATATTCGTTTCTCGGGTTCGACGCGCCAAAACAATGATAATATTTGGAGAAACGCCTCAGTGAAATAACTGCGACTGTCCTCGGGGCTAATGTCTTGTTGTTTTCATTTGCCGGCCTTGTTAATATGCGCTGTAATCTCCTAAGTTTGTCGCAATTGTCAATGATAACGCGTGCTGCACTTGCCTATGGTTCATTAACTTGTACATATTGGTTTCGACAATATCAGAATGACGTTTACATATCCCGGTTGCGTAATTTAAAACAAAAAGTATTTTTTGGATCTATGGATACCTTCTGCGTCAATTTTCCGTTTAATGATAATACGTCGAGACGATTCCTCTCATAAATTATCAGAATCGCATTCGCACACTATTTTAAATTAAATAGTCAAAATTCGGGTAGTAAATATTTATTCATTTATTTATTTACCCTCGGGGTCAACAGACATTGCAGAGGGGAGTGGTAAAAACAACAAAACAAGTTTGTAAGTACAAGAGGCAATGCAATGTTGTTGGTTATACAACAGCAGATTGAAACAAAACAAAAGAAAGAAAGAAATGAGAAATATCAAAATGACATATAAGAAAATAGAAAGATACATTCTTATAAAAAATATAAAAATAATGTTTCTAGGTATACAATCAGCATTGTTACACTTCAGTGCTACAGGTACAACAAATACAACAGGTAACAGTGAAATCTTACTTTTAGAAATGTATAAGATGAAATACTACAACCAGGTATTCAAAGAATTCGTTAATACTGTCATAAATGCGTCACGATCTGAAATTGTTACAAACGATTCAGGAAGGCAATTCCAATCGCATGAAGTGCGTTACGTATGATTGTTGAAATGACTCTGTTTGACACGATGGGTTGCCAACTTTATGAGCATTATCTAAACGACGAGAAACGTAATGCGGTGGAGGGATTAGTAAATCACGGACGTGTGAGTGGTGATATATTTTATGGGAAAGGGTTAAGCGGATCGTAGTACGACGACAAGCAAGTGAAGGTAATTTAAGCGTATATTTCATTAGTGTGATGTTCGTGTTTCGATCGTAATTAGCTGTTATTAAGCGAACAGAGGTATTGTGTACCATTTCTAATGAATGCACCAAATTATGGTGGTATGGATCCCAAACAGATGCGGCATATTCAAGTTTAGTACAAACTAGTGTTTTATACAACATCAGCTTGACAGAAGGAGGTGATTTGATGAAGTTACAACGAAGATATCCGAGCATGCGATTAGTGTTACAAACAACATAGTTAATATGAGTATTTCATGTTAGGTTGTTACTGATATAAACTCCGAGGTACTTGTATGAGGTGACTGTGTAATTATGTGTTATGTAATTTATAAGTAGGTAAAGTGGTGATCTTTTTTGACACACGCATGAATTTACATTTTTTACTGTTTTTTATGAGCCATGTGTTACACCAGTTAAGGACAGCAGTGAGGTCAGATTGAAGAAGGGCGACGTCGTTAGGTCCAGTTATTTCACGAAAAATTACGCAATCGTTGGCAAAAAGATGAACGGATGAGGTGACGCAAGATGGCAGATTGTTATTATAGATTAGAAAAAGACGCGGACCAAGAACCGAGTCCTGTGGTACAGCAGAATGTACTGCACATTCCGTGTAATTACTTTCATTAGCCAAAACGAATTGTGAGCGGTTAGTAAGACCACTTTCAATCCAAGTTACAAGGCAGGGGTCAAGGTTGAGTAGTCATAATTTGAAAATGAGCAGTTTGTGGCACACCCTGTCAAAAGCTTTGGAAAAAACGAGGAAAATGCAGTCGGTGAGCAAGCTGTTTTCAAGAATGATATTTATGCACGAAAAGTGTTAATTGAGTTTCGCAAGAGTATGATTTGCGAAATCCATGTTGCGATTGAGTGAAAAATGAGTGTGACACTAAAAAACTTACAAGGTGAGAAGCCAAAATGTGTTTTAATATTTTACATAGGATACTAGTGAGAGAAATGGGTCTGTAGTTCAAGGGAGAATGCTTGTTACCCGATTTGTGGATTGAAACTACCCTCCCGACTTTCCACTCAGATGGGAGAACACCGTCGTTGAGCGACTGTTGAAAAATTTTGGTTTGTATTAAGGATGAATAACAGACAGTATTTTGGAGGAATTTGACGTTTATTTGATCGCTGCCCGGTGCCGAGGATGCTTTCAGTGACTTATTAATGCTTGCGACACTATCGTAGCTGAGAATGATAGCAAACATATGATCGTGGTGATATGGTTACACATGGAGAGCGTTGGTGGTGGTGGGTAAAGAAAATTTTTTTGAAAAAACACGTTCGAGCCTTGGTCGGTTGGTATAGCGTTACCGCTAAGATCATTAGGTACTGTAAGACCACTTTCGTGAGGATTCATCACTCGCCAAAATTTTTTAGGGTTAGTCTTCAACATCGCAGTTGAGGTGATGCTTGGAAAACACTTTGGCAATTTTTAAGGTCTGCGCGTATTCATCAGCGCACTTCTTGTAATCTGACAAACGAGCCCTACATTGATAACTTTAGCCGATTTGAAGAGACGCTTCTTTTTATTAGACAAGAGTTTAAGCTGGTGATTATACCATTGTCACGGACGGCCATTTTTGGCGACACCGCGTCACGGCAATTAACGGGCGCAGTACTCCCCCACTGACCGTGAGAGCGGTGGGCGCATGAAAGGGAGCCGAGAAGTGCAGAATGGGGTGCTCTTCTTAGAACGTCGCCGCCGACGGGGTTGATCCTTTTGTAACAAAACTGGCGTCTGCAAGGTCGTAGAAGGCCGCAGTATACCCCAAACAAGGATTATACTACGAGACGCACTGGCTGAGAGCCAAACGGTTGACCGTTCCCATGGGGAAAAGCGTGGGAAACGCTCTGGTGGCCAAGCCGTATGACAACAACCCGACAGGTTGTCACTCTCGCTAGTTGAGGGCCCTCTCCGAATTAAAAAGGGGTGGGGTCAAAATATTTTTGGGGCAGAGTTTCCATCAATTAAACGCACATGATTGGACCTATGTAGAAGTCTCTTGTCCCCAAGGAAGAGAGCGAGGAGACACGAGGGGGATTTAAGCGCAGGATTTTGCCCTGCTAGGCAGACTAGTCGCTGACCAACATGGTGTAGAAACAGATCAACAAGCATCTCTTCTAGAAGTTTTTAGTGTGGCTCTGTATCGGCTGGCCACCTAAACTTAGCCGTTCGTCTAGTTGTGACGCGATATTAACGTCTGCAACGTAGACATCGGGATTTCGCCTCGAGTTAGCTCAACCTGCTCGAAGTCACCTGCAAGCACCAGCCTCCCGGAGCCACCAGCGTTGCAACACCGCCGACATCGCAGTCGTGCCAGAACTCTCTCCGACTTCTCGCATCCGATCGTCGGGGACGCAACGCGGGCGGTCATCACACGTATGCCTTCACCTGTTTATATCTTCGAACTTTCTCCTCTGTAGTTCTGTTGTGTTAGTTTGTGTAGTTTGTAATAGTTCTCTCGCGTAAGCTGATTTATTTTTTTTATATGTATTTGTATCAAGTGTTGATGTATATTGTTAGTTGTATTGAAGTGTTGTATTAGATCCCGTGTGCTGCAATATCACTAGAGTAAAGTTTGTTTTGTTTTCTCACGTCTCTGATCTCTTGACTGTCTCTGTCTGCGTACGGAACAAACTAACCTGCTGTCCTTCCCGTCGCCGACTTCGCGCTGGCGACGCTAGAGTGGCAGCTTGTAACAACCATGGTTTTGTTTTTTTTAGGTTGGGGGAAATAGCGTATACAGGGATGTACTTATCTGTTAGTTCCACAACCTTAGCAAAAAAGATACTCCAGCTTGATTGAACGTCGCGACAGTCAAAATCATTCAAGAAATCATCAAGAAATACAGCAAGTTCATTGTTGATGGTAAGAAAGTCGGCCTTGTTGTAATCTCGTAGTGTCTTATTTGTTTTAACGGCTTCAGGTTGCGCACGGCAAACGTTAAACGAGAGAAGGCTATGATCACATAGGTAGTAACGGGACAAGAAAAGTAGTAATGGCTGCAGTCACGAGCTCTTTCATTCCAGTTACTAACTGTTTACTAACGTAAGTAGTAAACAAAACGAAAAAAGTTAGTAACAGTTGTAGGTAGTAACTGTTCACTAACGTAGGTAGTAAACAGGTAGCAAAACGGTTGTAACTGTTGAAGAAAGATAGTGAGCGCTTAAGCTACTACCTATTTCCTTGCAGTTGCTACCTTTTTACTAACTTTTTTAAGAGTGTATAGCTATAGATAGTTTGCTGGCGGCAAAATCTAGTCAAGAGTTTCCATATAAATTATATTGTAATCAAGCGATAAAGGGCGAAAAGAAGCAGAACTACAGGGTGAAAAACGAAGCTTTGCCAATGCTGCAGCAACGAGTTTGCGTATTGGGAAACAACATAAACAACGCTAGAAGTTGTAGTGAATGAGAGAGACACCACGGTAGCCGAAGTGACTGTCACCGAAGTAATCGCCACTTTAGAAACTGAAATGAAAGTCTACACTCTCTCTGGCTGAAGCCGGATCGCGTTTTCTTTCTCGCCAGCGCCTCCACTTCTTTGCATAGCTGCGTGAGTGGTGAGGTAAAGACTATGATCATGAGTATATGGGAAGACGCCGTAACAATTTCGAGTAAAACAATTCGCGAGACTTGGTGCTGAAAATCGCCTTGACCCGAAGCCCCAACAAACAAGCGCCCTGCTGGTCGCTCACTGTGCTTTTTCTCAATTTCTGGGTATTTGTGAACTTCCTGAGCATTTTGCAAGTACGCGGGTAGCGAGAACGCACCAATGGTATTCTAAGTGTGAATGTATGACGCCTTACTGCGACAGTAACGAAGCAAGCATTTTTCAGTAAACACACCAGACGCACGGGTTTGCCGTCAGTACTGATGGCGGGCAGCAAGGCGCTCACTTACGGGGAAAAAGTGGCCGCTTTCGTGGAGATTTTTTCTTCTTTATTCACTGTAGCATTGCAAAAGTATGTCTCCCTACAATATCTCAAAATCCTGCTCGAAGAACCAACACGCTGGCCATGGGCGCTTTTGCCGCCATCGCTGCCAAAGGAATTATGAACTGCTTCCTTATATACGATTTTCAGCGTTGCGCGCCTACCGCGCCACAAATGGCACTGCGCGCGGCTTTCAAAGCGCTTCCTATAGGTCCCGAACGCAGTGTATAGGTCCTAGCCTTCTCGGTGTCCGTTACGCTACACAAAATGAGTGCGACACTGAGCACCTGTACAACAAAAACATTTCTTTAAAGAACGGCCTTATGAGTGCATCAAGGAAATCGCTGCAGAATGCATCATCACATGCGCCGTCCATCTTTCAATCTGTCCATGTGCGCGTGCGGGTCCTTCCGGCCTTTGTAGTAGTCGGCGACTTCAACGTAGACATTGTGAACTTTCCTAGATTCTTGCGCTCGTGAATGCGTGGGTTTATCATTATTATTATTATTATTATTATTATTATTATTATTATTATTATTATTATTATTATTATTATTATTATTATTATTATTATTATTATTATTATTATTATTATTATATGCATACAACTCGGCAGGTACTGTATGACCCCATCAATGATTCGTTCTTTCTAAACAAACAGTTCATGTCAGAAACAGCTCAAAATAAACTACTGTTCTTTCGTGAATAGTACGTTCGCTCTATAATTTCTCCTCCGCAATCCGCTTTTATTCACAGCCAGCGATACGTCCACTCAACGTAAGCGTCACATGGAGGTGTCGTTGAGTCACTGACAAGGGCTATAGTCTGTGAGCACCCGTGAGATCTCTTTAGTTCAGGTTCCCCATTGAGCACACCAGCTCATTTGTTTCTTTGCGGCTCGAAGAATACAGTGTTACCGAGTGATACGCGAGCAACATTGTTTTCAATGTCCTTACCCTGGCTAACACTCATTTGGGCTGCATTGAAGTAGTATCTCCCGAATGCACCGTCTAGAGCAATAAGTGAGCTCACAGTAGAAGTCTGCAATTAGCTAACCATTATCGCCTCGCAGAACATTTACACAGAAGCGCTGCAATGGAGCATATAGGTGGAAACAGCTCTTTACCACATGCAAATCTGCTCATGTCATGACACAGCGCCGACAGGCAAGTGGCTTTGTGTTATGAACATTGTCTCAGGTACATGGTTGGTGAAGGACTGAGCGGCCTCGTTCCAGCCACCATTGCACTGGCACAGGGTGTGGGCGAGCAGACAGCGGCCAAATCGGGCCGTGCGAAGGGTCCCCGTTTCAGCGTGGAGGTGTTCTTGTCCATGCTGGCTGGCATCGTGGCAATAAGCTGGATAGCCTTTATTGCCCTCGCCCACTGCCAGGTAGCCACTGCGCTGCAGGTAAGAGCCTCATGTGTGCTTCGTTCACTATATATATATATATATATATATATATATATATATATATATATATATATATATATATATATATATATATATATATATATATATATATATATATATATATATATATATATACCAAAAACAAAAGTGATGCTGGGTCCGGGTAAGATTATCTGTATCTGGAAGAAGACGCACGTACGAAGTAATTTTATTGACGTTTCGGCCGCGGGTCCAGCCTTCACCAGAATACAGTTTATGGCGCGAGTGCCGTTTATATACATGTGCGTATCAATAAGATACAAATATGAAAACCTGTCCATCTTTTTTCAACCTTGCTCAGCAAGTCGCACTACATTGTCTGTATCCGTTGATTACGTAGCAGCTTTGTAACGTCTTTGGGATTTTTATTAGTATTTTATAATTTTTTCTTCTTTTTCTCCTTGCTATTACCGGTCGGACTACTCTTCATGTAATGTGCTTTATCTTTTATGCGTTTTATCTTTTATTTGTAAACAACGTGCTCGCCACGGGCTCGCGCATGGAAGCAATATCTTTTTACTCGTGTATTAGGCGCCCTTCATATTGTGTGACTTGCATATATACATGCCCATATATCGCCTTTCATGCCGGTTTTCATATTTGTATCTTATTGATATGCACATGTATATAAACGGCACTCGTGCCATAAAACTGTATTCTGATGAAGGCCGGACCCGCGGCCGAAACGTCAATAAAATTACTTCGTACGTGCGTCTTCTTCCAAATACGGATATATATATATATATATATATATATATATATATATATATATATATATATATATATATATTTCAAAACCCTATTCTCATATCGCAGTTGTTAATTTGCCAAGTGAGGGTCCTGGTATGTTGATGCGTTTAGGCAAGGGCTAGTTGGAAAAAACAGTAACGTCAACCGTTTGGTTGTGGAATCGTTACCAAATTGACGTTTCGGTTTGTTCCACATACTGAAATTTACAATATGAGCATTCAAGCAGATATTTTAGTTAATAGTGTCGCAAGCATGGTTTCCTTTATTTCTTCGTGTAGAACTTGAAGCATGAGCTCTTAGCTGATACTTTTGTTGCCATGTGGGTGCACACTTCGAGACGTGGCTAGCGGATGGCAACTAAAATAAATCGATTGGGTTGTTGTTTTGGATGACGTGGGCATGTCACCCAAGTTTCGTGATCAACGGAAGGCTACGCATGGTGGTTCATCACAAAATTTCTCCAGTGGATCAGTCTGCATGACGATGTTGTGATGTTTTTTTAAGGTGCAGCTCAAAGCAGAATGCGTTAGAACCAGATTACTACATGGGAGCTGCGGAGCACGTTTGCTCGATTTAAGAAGGTCGCGTCCGTCTATTTTAGCTGCATGTCTAATTGCATGGTCGATCGTTTTGGGAGGATATATCTGTCCACCAAATGAATCGAGCACTTTCTCGCAGGTATCGCAGAAGTCATTATCAGAGAAGTACCAGCTTTGAAAACGGAGTGCTTCACTGTAGGCATGCTTCTTTTTTTATGCTCAATGTGGCTGCTTTCTAAATAGAAATAGTCTCAGTTAAAATAGCCAGTACTATAGGGCGGCCACGGTTGTGGGCCTTATGTATTTTGGGAAGCAAATAAAATCATCCTGTGACAGGACTGAAAGGTAAAAGGGAATGTTACATATTTTCAGTAATGCGTCCATCTTGAACTAGGTGCGTCGCCAGGAATGCGTTAATATTCACCAGTTGAGTCGTTGTCTAGGTGTTTGCAGTAACAGCAATTAGCAAACTGCCTCAAAGTTTTGGTCACATTGTCGAAGGTTCGACGCTGTCGGCTGATAGCTGGTACTGCAAACAGCTGAAATAATTCAATTATTCATCGATGTTTTGGATTTAACGTCCCAAAACAACCTTGTGATTATGAAAGACACCGTAGTGGAAGGCTCCGGAAATTTTGACCAGCTGGGGTTCTTCAACGTGCACCCAAATCTGAGCACACGAAACTGCAGCATTTTCGCCTCCTTCAAAAATGCAGCCGCCGCCACCGGAACTTGATCCCGTGACCTGCGGGTCAGCAGCGGGACTATGAACGAAGTAATATATATATATATATAAATATATATATAAGTATATATATATAAGATATGGCACAACGGGAGCGTTGTCAACAAGGATAAATATATTTCCCAACAGTTTCGGGAGGGGTCCTCCCTTCATCAGGGGATGAGTTATACTGACATGAGCTTCCAAACTTTGTTGCTGCCGCGTCCCTCTCGCCTTGAAAAATGTTTGCGAGAGTGAGAGGGAACTAGAAAAAAAGGGGGAGGGAGAAAAAAGAAAGAAAAGAAAGAAAGTAAAGAAGAGGAAGAACCACTGTCCACACTGAAAACGAAGCCAACTGTCCGTCTACATCCACATACGGTTCATATCACCTGCTTTTCAGTTCTTGACGTGTGTCGGGCCACCCAAGATTGTCGCCGCGGTGCCGGGAGGGTCCGTGACGGCGTGCATAAAGAAAGGAGTTTTCCCGTAATGGGTCGGTCGACGGGCGGCGTGCGTAAAGGAAGGAATTCCCGTTAATGGGTCGGTCAGCTATTTACCTTTAATCTTCGTCCGTTTAAAGATTAAAGGTAAATAGCCGACCAACCCATTAACGGGAATTCCTTCCTTTACGCACGCCGCCCGTCGACCGACCCATTACGGGAAAACTTCTTTCTTTAAGCACGCCGTCACGGACCCTCCCGGCACCGCGGCGACAATCTTGGGTGGCCCGACACACGTCAAGAACTGAACAGCACGTGATATGAACCGTATGTGGATGTAGACGGACAGTTGGCTTCGTTTTCAGTGTTGACAGTGGTTCTTCCTCTTCTTTACTTTCTTTCTTTTCTTTCTTTTTTCTCCCCCCCCCCTTTTTTTTATAGTTCCCTCTCACTCTCGCAAACATTTTTCAAGGCGAGAGGGACGCGGCAGCAACGAAGTTTGGAAGCTCATGTCAGTATAACTCATCCCCTGATGAAGGGAGGACCCCTCCCGAAACTGTTGGGAAATAAATATATTTATCCTTGTTGACAACGCTCCCGTTGTGCCACATCTCATACCTTCACGAAGACTAACTGGCCCATTGAATTATTACTCCAACTATATATATATATATATATATATATATATATATATATATATATATATATATATATATATATATATATATATATATATATATATATATATATATATATATATATGAGATATAACAGACAGTAATGCCAACGAATGTACAGGGGAAGTTATTAACATTAATGGAATGTAAATAAGAGGAAAGAAAAGTGGATGAAAAAATTACCAACTGTAAGCAGGAATCGAACCTACGACCTTCGAATTACGCGTTCGATGTAATTCGAAGGTCGTAGGTTCGATTCCTGCTTACAGTTGGTAATTTTTTCATCCACTTTTCTTTCCTCTTATTTACATTCCATTAATGTTAATAACTTCCCCTGTACATTCCTTGGCATTACTGTCTGTTATATCTCATTATTATTGTGTTAAAAACACGGAAAAACGAGCCCTTAGGTATACACTTCTTTCCCTTATATATATATATATATATATATATATATATATCAACGATATTTTTTAAGTGGTTGAACACCCGGTATGAGTGAAATTTTTGCAGCTGACTGCTTATTTTATTCTACATTAACGAGAAAGCACGATCAAGTTAGTATTAGTCATTGCTTGGAAGAATACAGCCATCGGTGTAACTTATGGGATATGAAAGTAAACTCCGAAAAAAAAACATATACACATATGAATAAAAACAGGCTTTATGCCCTTCCAATGTTCTATCGACAGGAATTCACTCCTCTATGCTAACCAATTTAAATATTTAGGAGTCACCCTTACTCAAAATTTGGCATGCCATACACACATAGACAATGTGTGCTTGAAAGCGAACCAGAGACAATGTTTATTAAGACTAAAACTACATCAAGCTACGCGAGATATAAAACTTGTAGCTTACAAGACCTTCGTTATATCACTACTAGAATATGCCTCAGTCGTGTGGAGTCCTCATCAAGACAACCTGAAAACAAAATAAAAAAATGTTCAACGCCATGCCGTCCGCTTCATATGCACGAATTACCACAGGTTAGATTCTGTCACGCAGATGTTGGAGTCCTGTGAACTGAAATCACTTGAGGCACGGAGACATAAGAACCAGTTTGAAGCTCTTTTCAGTATACTGCAAGGACAACTGAAAATTAACAAAGACTTGTACTATAACTCCAGGGAAACGAAGCAGTCGGGTTAATCACGAGTGTTCAAGCATTATATATCTTTATATATATATATATATATATATATATATATATATATATATATATATATATATATATATATATATATATATATATATTATACGACTGTCCTGGCCCCCTAATATTCATTTCCTCATGAAAGTTCTCGAAGAGCAAGGATACTCATTCTTGGCGTGAGTAAGCGCTAAATATGCTACAGATGATACTGATACATATGGTTTTTTGTGTTACGCCAAACGATAACGATGAAATACTAGAGCAGGGGTCCCAAAACGGCAACGCAGTTTATAAAAAAAAACGTAAAGCATTACATCATGTTGGCCCCATTTTTCTGGTTCTCATTGTGATTTTATGCTGGTGTCATGATATTCCTTTATCAATGCATGCCTGTTTAGCGGTTTAGCTTTCCAAGCTGTGCTCGAGTTATGGGCTGACAAGTACGTAATGCATGGTGAATACAAAAGATGGCTTGGCCGCATGTGCCGTCGCCCATTGTTTCTTTTGTTTATCGGAGCCTTGTTTCACAATTTACTGTTTCAGGTTCGTGAAAATAAAAAAGGCCAGCGATATGGTGCTGCGGATAACCATGGTTACGAGCCCGAGAATGGTGTAGCCACCGTGAGCAGCCAAAGTAGCGTCGATGGCGTCCCGCCCTCTTCGGGCGAGAGTCCTTCGCTGAACCGACAAGGCCGCCTGAAACGCTCTCAGTGGTGGCTAGTGCTTAGCTTGCAGGCTCTCATCGCCTGCCTTGGAAACGGCGTCCTTCTCGCCATACAGGTGCGCATTTTCATGTTAACATGACCAGGGTTCGGAGATGCATATCTTGGCAATAGTAATTTGCACATACTAGATCAGCTGGGTGAAAGGCAAGGCATGCAGCACAATTATTCTCAACAGGGAAGCTCAAAACACTGCTATAAATACTTTAGATGCGAAGCTACTCATGGTTAAGTTCAATCCGGAGTTTGGCATGACCACCGTTACCGCGCATGTGCATCCCCCTCTCTCGCCTCCCAACGCAGGAAGCGTCTGCTAGCCTACGCTCGCTCCCCCTCTCTCTCCTCTATACTCGGTATCAGAAGTTTCCTTCAGCACTGTGGAGGCTACAGGCCGCTCAACCAATAAGAAGGGCAATTAATTCCCTGCACATGCATTCATCCACACCATGTCGTCTGCTCACCGTCTACACGGCGTCTGCTCGCTGAATTGTTTATACACACTCGTTGCAGATAAGGTCAGTTTATTAACTGGAAGATACCATAAAACTGCCAAACGAGCAGCTACACAAGGAACTTGAGGCGTGGATTTGTTAATCTGTTGAAGATCGGTAGACGCTCGTGCCGGCAAAGAACTTCACATTGTGGCTACTTCTCTCAGACGCTTTTCCTGGCTCTCGCATAACTGCTTCTCTATCAACTCGTTCGTTCGCCTCTCTAACTGCAATGCTTCTTTGCTATCTCTCTCTCTTTTTTTGTCAGCGTCGAAGGAGGATCTGATGCACACAAAACGCTGTGCCATGTTGCATGTCCGTTGAAGATGGAACACTCTTCGTCTGGCAACGCAGACTGGCGCAGCCCAAGTATTGCCTTGCTGCGTCAGTCTTAGCATGTGCGCCTAAGCAAGCAGCATATCTCGATAATAAAGACAAAACCTACCTGATATTTTATCCTCAGAGTAATATGAAACAAATCAACGGCGGATTTCACCATTCGTTTTTTGCTAGGTGTACTGTGGGTGCGTAGCAAGAGCAAGTTTGGTTCGAAGCGGGTGGTCGCTTCTGCATGCATGGGCGCTGACATATTGATTTGTAAACACAGTCACAGGCGGTAAGTGACAAAAATGATTTAACGTGTACAAACTAAATGCGAAGAATAAACGTATCACATATTCATGTGACGTAACACACACCGAACAAACGCCATTTTTCGTCCACCCGGTCGATATCACTGCACCTAGAATTAGGATCATGTTTGGCTGCACAAGTGTGTGGCTTTCTTACAACTAGCTTTCGTAGTGCTGAACCAAAGTGGAAAAAGTATCTCTTCCCATGACGTTTAGACTCCCATTGCGCATGCACGTCCCCTCCACCTCTCTCTCTTCTACTACGCTCCCCCCTCTCTCACGTCTCAATGGCGACGCAGGAAGCGTCTGCTTAAGAGTTTCTTGCTTGAAACAACCCCCCCCCCCCCAGGTTTTAAATGCAAAGCATTTCTTTGTGAATTTTGGCGACTTTGAGCGTATCTATCTATCTATATATCTAAATATCTATCTATCTATCGATCTATTGTCACGATTAGTCAGAAGTACTGGGGGATTTATTAAACCACCGGGTAGCTAGCACTAGGACGATGCGTCAGTCTTGGCTGGCTCTCGAGCAGAGAAGAAACACGTGATCTTCTTTTTTCCTCCAGATTGAGAGCCGCTCTTGCCGTCAAACCACTACGTGCTGGTGGCATTATCTCCCCTTCTGAAAAGAAAAAAAAACAAGTACCAAAAACAGCAAAGAAAAGTACATAGCAGCACCGCGATACTACTACATAGGCACGTGAAAAAAATGCAAATTCGGATAAAGTGAAAGTAGAAATTGAAGAGTGTGTCAATATAGGAAACGTCAATGAACGAGAAAGCAAGTTCACAAAAATAAACAAAAAACACAAAGAACGCTGTACGGTAAAAGAAAAGTTACGAACAACGCGCAATAAACGGTTTCATGCGCAACACATGAACGATGTCCGGCATCAGTCGTGTCCTGCTCCGTGCATGGGGTGTTGAGTTCGGAACCACTTCGTAGTTCACGTCAGTGATGCGGCGAAACACTTTATATGGGCCAAAGTACCGGCTCCGTAACTTTTCACTAAGGCCACGGCGGCGGATGGGCGTCCACACCCAAACTTGATCTCCAGGGCTGTAAAACACTTCTCTGTGGCGGGTATTATAGCGTCGTGCGTCTGCCTGCTGTCGCTGGCCGATGTGCAGTCGCGCGAGCTGCCAGGCTTCCTCAGCACGCTCTGCGAATTCTTCGGCGTCAGTTGCCAATTCTTCGTCGTCCTGACACGGTAGCATAGAGTCTAGCATGGTCTGCACTTCACGGCCGTAGGGAAGCCGAAATGGCGTGAATCGCGTGGTCTCTTGCACGGTGGTATTATACGCAAAGGTCACGTAAGGTAAGATCCGGTCCCATGTTTTGTGCTGTACATCGATGTACACTGAGATCATGTCTGCGAGGGTCTTATTCGGTCGTTCGGTAACTCCGTTGGTTTGCGGGTGGTACGCAGTTGTCTTTCGGTGTCTGGTGTTGCTCAGTTTGAAAACTTCGTCCGTAAGCTGCGCCGTGAATGCCGTCCTTCTGTTTGTTATTATACTGGAAGGAGCACCGTGTCGTAACATGATGTGGCGCATGAAAAATTGTGCTACCTCAGAAGCCGTGGCTCGTGGGATCGCCTGCGTCTCAGCGTAGCGTGTCGAATAGTAGGTCGTGACGATCACCATTTGTTGCTGTATGCAGACAGGGGAAATGGGCCGAGAATGTCCATGCCGACTTGGTCGAACGGCGTGCAGGGTGCTTCAATGGGCTGAAGCAAACCAGCTGGCTTAACAGATGGTTGCTTTCGGCTCTGACATTCCTGACAGCTCTTGAAGTACTTCTTGACGCTTGCTGAAAGTCCTGACCAATAGTACCTCTCGCTCACTCTGGCAAGTGTCCTTGAGTAGCCCAAATGACTGGATGTGGGTTCGTCATGGCCAGCGAAGAGGACATCGTCTCGCTTGTCTCGAGGAACCACCAGGAGGTAAGCCCAGTTGTTCGAATGAGCGTTCTTCTTGTATAGCACACCGTATCGCAGGTAGAACGACGTCAACGAGCGGGATAAATGACGTGGAATAATTGGGCCCTGGCCCTCTAAACGATCAATAACTGGACGAATCTCTGCGTCAACTCGCTGCCGTTCGCGTAAGTTTGATGCGCTAACGGCGCCCAGGAAGACTTCGTCTTCCTCTCCTTCCTGACTGACGACATGAAGGGGTGCGCGTGACAGTGTGTCAGCGTCTTCATGCTTACGGCCGGACTTCTGGATGATGGTGACATCAAATTCCTGCAGCCGCAAGCTCCACCGTGCTAGCCGTCCTGAAGGGTCGCGCAGGCTTGCCAACCAACAGAGCGCGGGATGGTCCGTCACTATCTTGAAGAGACGACCATAAAGGAACGGGCGAAACTTGGTGATTTCCCACATGACTGCGACGCACTCTTTCTTCGTAGTGGAATAATTCGCCTCGGCACGGGATAGATAGCGGCTGGCGTAGACTATCACTCTTTCGATGTCCTCTTGACGCTGAACGAGCACTGCACCGAGCCCAATGTTACTAGCGTCGGTATGGACCTCCGTGTCAGCATCATCGTCGAAATGAGCGAGAACGGGCGCTGATTGCATGCGCTGTCACAGCTCATCGAAAGCTGCTTGTTGCTCGTTTTCCCAGACAAACGGCGTGTCATCCTTTGTGAGACGAGTCAGAGGTTCTGCTAACTGTGAAAAGCCATGAATGAACCGGCGATAGTAGGCGCACAAACCAAGGAAGCGCTGGACGGCTTTCTTATCGACAAGGGCTGATAATTCGGCAACAGTGGCAAGATTGTCCGGATTGGGCCGGATTCCTTCGGCGCTAACTACATGCCCAAGAAATTTTTGTTCTTTGTAGCCGAAGTGGCACTTCTGTGTGTTTAGTGGGAGGTCCGCCGACCTGATAGCCTCCAGCACGCTGCGCAGGTGGTGAAGGTGCTGCTCGAACGTGGTAGAGAAGACCACCACATCATCAAGGTAGACAAGACAAGTCTGCCACTCGAGCCCTGTGAGGACAGTGTCCATCATTCGCTGGAAAGTTGCCGGCCATGAACACAAGCCAAAAGAGAGCACTTAAAATTGGTATAGACCGTCTGGAGTCACGAAGGCTGTTTTCTCACGGTCTCGCTGATCTACCTCGATTTGCCAATACCCGCTTTTGTGATCGAGAGAAGTGAAATAATGGGCACGACGAAGTATATTCGGCGAATCGTCGATACGCGGCAGCGGATACACATCCTTTTTCGTCACGTTGTTAAGCTTTCGGTCTTCCACGCAGCAGCGTAGCGACCCGTCCTTCTTTTTGACAATTACGATTGGAGATGACCACGGGCTGTTAGATGGTTCATTAACGCCATCGTCAAGCATCTCGCTGACTTGCGTGCGTATCGCTTCACGTTCTTTGGCCGACACTCGGTAGTGGTTCTGGTGTATCGGGCGTGCGTCCTCGTACGTGATGATCCTGTGTTGAGTGATGGACGTCTGGCGGATCTTTGAGCAACTTGCGAAGCAAGACCTGAACTCGAACAAGAGTGCTCGTAGGGCAGTCTGGTTATCTATGGACAGATCAGGATTGATGTCAATATTACTCATTGACGTGTCGGCGGTATCCACTATAGTTCCGACGTGAGACAGTCGGTGACGTTTGCTAATCCGTGGGCAAACTCTATCGAAGTGCCACGGAAAACATGTCGATGCTCATTGCTAAAATTGGTTACGAGCAAATCAGATCGGCCATCACGAAGGTGTATTACACTTCTAGCTTCACAAATGCCTTGCTGCAGCAGGTGTTCTAAATTTGTCTCAGCCATCGCCCAAAGCACAGCATGTTACGTCAACTAGAACACTTGCTCGTGGAGGAAGCGTCACGCTCTGTTCATAAATACGGAGTACGTCGACACGCCTTCCGTCATCCTGCACGTTGATTGCTTACTGGGCTGAGAACGTGACGCGGCGCTCTTGCAGATCAATGATAGCTCAATTTTCCTGTAGAAAGTCAACTCCCAGAATGACTTCACGGCAACATTCACGTAGAACAGAGCGGCTTGCTACGAATGTAACCCTTGAATCTGTACTCTAGTTGTGCAGGCACCCAATGGAGTAACGACGTGGCCACCAGCTGTCCGAATCTGCGAGTCATGCCATGGCGTGTTGACTTTCTGCAGCTGCGTTGTCAGTTTCCCGCTCAATATGGAATAGTCTGCGCCGGTGTCCACTAACGCATTAACTGCCCAACCATCAATTGTCACTGCTATGTCGAGTGAAATCGGCCATCCTTTGCAGCAGTATGTGATGTCGGACCAGTTTCTGTATGGTTCTGCGTCAATAGGAGGTCTTCAGCACTTCGACGTTCAGCGACCCCGCCCCCAAAGGGCACTTGGGCTAGTTTTCCCGGCGGGGGCTGGGAGACCGCGTGGTAGAATACCGCTGGGGTGTTGATGAAAATCACTTCGGTGATGGCGAGCGCGACTGGCGCCCAGTAGACGGTGGTGCATGCTGCTGGGAGATGTAGTTTTCGATTTCGCGCGGTCTCTGGCCGTAACGGGGTGGCGGTGAGTACGCAGAGAAGCCGCGAAGCCCAAGACGGCGATATGGGCACTGGCGGTACAAGTGATCAGCTTCTCCGCAGTGAAAGCACAGAGGCCGGCAATCAGGTGTGCGCCAAACATCAGACTTCCGAGGAGACGTGCGCCGATCGTCGATGTACTGAACTGGTTGTACTGAGCGATGGGCGACAGAAGCGCCAGGGACAAAGGCCAACGGTGGTGGCGTGTGCGTGCCTTCGTAGTACGGTATGTGCTGTGCGGACTGTAGTGAAACAGCAGGAACAGGATGGACGAATAATGGCGGCGATGCAGCAGGATGTTTCAAGGCTTCCGCATAGGTTGTCTCACGACGGTATTCAGCAGGAGCTGGAACAGCTGTATCAGGAGGCAAGGTGTCCCGGGGGGCCTGGTGCAGCTCATCCTTGATCACAGTTGCAATAGAGCTAACCATAGGATGAGGTGTTACACCAGCCTTTTGTAACTCTTCACGTACTATATCACGGATGAGTTCACGTAGACAGTCATTGCTGGTTCTAGTGGCGGTGAAAACGTCAGAAGTAGACATGCCATTGACTTGCCTGTCGTATTGGTTGGATCGCTGCTGCAGCATTTTTTCCATTGTCATGGCCTCGGATAAAAACTCCGCGACAGTCTTCGGAGGGCTTCGCAAGAGGCCGGCAAAAAGCTGGTCCTTGACACCGCGCATCAAGTGACGCAACTTCTTGTCCTCCGTCATTCTTGAATCGGCCCGTCGGAAGAGGCGCGTCATGTCTTCGACGTACGTGGTCACCGTTTCGTTTGACAACTGTACGCGGGCAGAATAGCTCGTTGAGCTCGTTCTTGGCGATCAGCACTGGCATAGGTCTGCAGAAGTCCACGAGAGAATTTGGGCCACGTCGTCAGCTGCTCCTCTCGGTTTCGATACCACGTACTTTTGTCTTCGAGATAGAATTAGACATGACCCAGTTTCGCCGCGTCGCCCCACTGATTCAAGGTGGCTACGCGCTCGAAGTCCGCCAACCAGTCCTCAACGTCCTCGTGCTCCGTGCCATGGAACGTCGCCGGTGCGCGTGAGCTTTCCAACGTATAGCGTTTCGATGTCGTGCTTCTCGTGCCGAATGGTGAGGTTTGCACCGAAGCGCTGGTCATGTTTGTTGACGTTGTGAGAGCAGTATCGTCGGCTTCTGGAGGCAATCCCCTGATTCGGCGGCTAATTCGATGCACGGGAGTATTGACTGGCACTGAACTCGTATCACGGCTTTCTGGAGGGGGGGGGGGGTCTGCAGCATCCGTGAGACTACCCAGCACTTCCACCAGTTTGTCACGATTAGTCAGAAGTACTGGGGGTTTTATTAAACCACCGGGTAGCTAGCACTAGGACGATGCGTCAGTCGTGGTTGGCTTTCGAGCAGAGAAGAAACACGCCATCTTCTTTTTTCGTCCAGATTGAGAGCAGCTCTTGCCGTCAACCCACTACGTTCTGGTGGCACTATCTATCTATCTATCTATCTATCTATCTATCTATCTATCTATCTATTTATCTATCTATCTATCTATCTACCTTCTAGCCGCCTACGACTTTTAGCTCTCCTGGCCGTTCCGATAATGGTATTGGTACCAAACTAGGTATTGCATAATATGACCCTATGACGAGCATAAGTGACTAGTCATAACATGAAAATCATGACATGTATGTCACCAATGTCATGATTTACATTTCGTGGCCTTGCTCCTATTGCGGTGGTTTAGTTCGCATGACATGTTGCGAATTTGGCGTGATGGCATAGCGAACACAAGTGACCGACCCTAACATGAAAATGACGACAGGCCTCTTATGTAACAACATGACTGCATGCCACACTCATGATGCGCTCGCGGCCGTTTCGCTAGCTTCACATTTGCCAAATTTGGTTTTAGGGGACGTCAATAAATGACAAAGATTTGTGACTGTTGCAAACACCATAATCATGAGATGCTTGTCTTGTGAGGACGTGACTACAGGTCATCTTCAAAGTCCCAATACACTTTGACGTGACCCGGTGTGCACGTTTGTTTCGTCTCGTCAAGGCGACGTTGCCACGCCAGGCACCGGTCCTGCCATATACTGGCAGGCGCTCGCCGCCCTGCGTTTCTTAGACGTATGCGAGCTTGAGCGTGCCCGGCATCACTCCGTCAAGAAAAGAGGCAGACGCCATGTTTTCGTGGTAACGTCATCGGAGTGAAATACAGCATGCCGCATTTCGTGCCGGTTGCCGTCGAGCCGCGCCAGTCGCGCCGGTCGCGCCGGTCGCGCCTGGTGTAACGAGTGTTCGCGTTTTGCTAACGTAGCTTCGCTGTTCATAGCGTGCGCGCGTGTTAACGTTGCGTTAGAATATATTGGCCCCTTCATGATGTGCTCACGGCTGTTTCCCTAACTCCACATATACCAAATGTTTCGTTACGTGACGTCAATAGATGACGAAGTTATGGGGCTGGTGCAAACATGATAACCATGATATGCGCTTCATGTAAGAACATGACAACATTCCACGCTCATTGCATGTTCGTGGCCATTTCGCTAGCTCCACATTCACTAAATTTGGTATCTCGTGACGCAGATAGATGACGAAGGTAAAGGACACATCCAAACATAATGATCATGACACGGAAGTCATGTACGGCATATATTACCTCCGCTCCATAACGTTGTAGAATTTAAGGTGGCATATCGACCTTCCTCATTCGTGCTTCGCATATCATCGATTTCCACTGTACGAGGCATCGGCCAATTTTTTCTCCTGCGCAGCGCCGCGATGAGTGCCAGCGTCAACGCTGCCGCCAGTGTAAGCTTCAGAACCCGGTGCTTTGCATTTACGCATGGTTCCCTTTAGCCGGAAAGGGTGCAATTATGTTTACTTAGAAGGAAAGCCTCTTAGACCAGCTCTCCGTCGTCCCCGTCATTGAGCAAAGGTTCCTACAACATAGATGCGACGCCGACGCAAAAAGACAACCGATGCATGAATTTCAAATCCCTGCGCTGGCGATAGACAAGCCTGCCGAGGTGATTGCGCCGAGTCCCACACGTCTCTCGCTCCCCCGCTCCCTTTTAGGGGCGACGATCTTTATAACGGCACCTGTTCGTCCCTCGTAGCCGTTGTAGTGTGTAACATGTGTAACACTTTGACCTCCAAGGTGGTGCCGGTGAGAGATTTCTTCCGTGCGTTGTTGAACAATAAAAGATAGTGCTCAATGTACATGCCAATGGCTGCTAAGGGGGAATGAGAGACAGGAGCATTCGGCTTTTAGTTAAGGCGCACGCTGCAAACACCATTAGCAGCCATTGGCATGTGCATTGAGCACTATCTAACAGGAAAAGGTTCCTACGTTATACTCGCTGGGCGTAACGTCCTTGGTTTTAGAAAGGTTGAGCAAGCGTTGGGCCACATTGCCAAGAATACAGTGAACTAGTATATACCATGAACTTGAGGTGGTTAAAGATGGGAAGTAGACCCGGAGCGCAAGCCGTAAGAAAGTGTGCGTGTGCCACCTCTCGTTTAGTCTTTCGAATGTCCGCTGGATTGCGGTGCTTCTATATGGGTAATATATGATGAAACGATGTGAGATGGTGGTACTCGGAGTGTTGAATAGATCGACGAACGGACACACAGACAGATGCATGGATGGACGCATGAACGGACGCAAGGGCGGATGCATGGGCGAACGCAGGGATGGACGCACGAACATACGCATGCACGGACGGGCGGAAGGACGCATGGACGGTCACACAGACGGACGCATGGATGGACGGAAGCAAGAACGAATGAATGGACAAATGCTTCACCCTACTCTCCATCATTCACTCCGTGAATATGCTGCCATTTTTTATGTGATCCCTCCCCTAAAACCATCGAATGCACGAAACTATAGTTTCGCCTTGTCGTCTGCCCAGAGGTTGGCGCCTGGGCTGATGTGCTGCGCGCCGCCAACGCTCTCCCTACCCGCTTCACAGCTTAACGCCTTCGTCAAAACAAGCACTGACGTCAGGCACATGGTTGTTTGCTTCCCATTTTAAGAAATTTCGTTCGCGGGTTGTATCCATGCTTGGAACAACTCTTAATCTTTAGGGGCGGAAAAGGGAAGTTTATTGTACACTTAACTTACCCAAACTTACACAAACGAAACATCGAAAACAAGTAAAGACAGTGTATACTTCTTACAAATGAGCACTAAAATGTAATTGATCACTGATTATCCAAATGTTACAAGTGAAAGTAAATTTAAATTGAATGAAGTTAATCACATTTAACAGGATAACACTTATGCATGCGTACTAGAGTGGGTGCATGGCTAGTAAGGGACAACTGGAAACATCAGCTGTCCCTCTCTTACTTTAAGAAACGTGTGTGCCATCGTCGAAGGAAGGCCTATTCGCCGTGCGTTTCCAGCTGCTGATCTTGGTAATTCCCCACAATGAGCCGAATTTTCTGTAGTGCGGGATAGACGCCTCTATGTGGCTTGTGCTGTACCTTCGCTAAAACAGCGTCGCCACCACAGTACGTACAAGTTTACTGAAAAGACCAGTCTTGCAAACAGCCCACGTTCTGTTCCCATGCGAGCCGTGCGAAAGGCAAAGAGGCATTGTACCATGTGCCAGACGCCCCTCGCCACCGAGCACTGAAACAGAGCATGTTGGGTCGTCTCTCTTTTGCCACAGTTTGGGCAATAGTCATTTGAAACGACTCCCCAAGGTGCTAACCGGGCACGCGTAGGCAATGCCCTCCATCTTGTCAACCATTCAAATTCGCGCACCTGATTAGGTACGCGATTGCATCGCCATCGTTTCCATTTTCTCGTGTAGGATGCTGTTTCTTCCTCTTTGCTCAGTGTGCTACTTGTCACCATTTCGCTTATTTCTTGCGATGAAACATCTTCCAGACTGCATGAGCCTATTGATTCCACTGTTTTTTTAAGCCACTGGCAGCTCTGTAAAACCTAAGCGGAATTTCCGCTCGTAGTCCGATGTACGGATTGGCCGGGAAAGTACCTTTTAGTGTACTGCTCCAGTACATCATGAATGTGCACCCGGGGTAAATGCTGTCATCGAACAGCTTTGCGTTGTTTTTGGAGCCAGCGCTCTCGTAAACATTGGTATATCTGGAAGGCTCAAGCCTCCACGGTTTGTGGGAAGCTGTAAAAGTTTCCTCCGTACCTTTGCTGGTTTTCCTCCCCAGAGAAAGGTCCCCGCCACAGCGGCGAGGCGTCCTGTAACACGGCGAGGTAGCAGGGCGATGTGTGCTATGTAAAACGCAAAAGCGCATGCCTGTGTCTTGATGACGGTTGCTTTTACCGTTAGTGACAGGTTAAAATGAGTGACTGCTGCTATGACATCGGTAGATCTCCTAAGCACGTCATCCCAGGTCTTTTTTTATACATCTCCTTCCTCATAGTAAACGCCTAGCACCTTAACAGCTTGAACGTATTCTAAGTCTCCTGTCAATAGTTCTCTGAAGCCTCCAAAGCGCAATGCCTTACATTTGGTGGTGTTTAAAAGAGCACCAGGCAGATAGGAATACTCAGCAAGGGGCGAAGCTCCTCATAGCGGCATCTGTTCGTCCCTCGTGGCCGTAGTAGTAGTGTGTAACAAGTATTACATTTTGATCTCCAAGGTGGTGCCGGTGAGAGATTTCTTCTGTGCGTTGCTGAACAACAGAAAACAGGGCTCAGTGTACATGCCAATGGCTGCTAAGGCGGAATGAGAGACAGAAGAATTGGGCTTTTAGTTAACGCGCACGCTGCGAGTTTTATATTGTTCAACGACGCACAGAAGACAAGAAAAGGTTGCTGCGTTATACTCACTGGGTGAAACCTATAGGTTTTAGAAAGGTTTAGCGAGTGTTGGGCCGCTGTGCCTTGAATACAGTGAACTAGTATATACCATGAACACGAGGTTGTTAAAGGTGGGAAGTAGACACGAAGCGCAAGCCTTAAGAAAGTGTGCGTGTGCCTCCTCTCCTTCAGTCCTTGGAATGTCCGCTGGATGGCGGTGCTTCAATATGAAGAATATATGATGAAAAGATGCGAGAGGGTGTTACTTGGAGTGTTGAATAGGTGGACGAACGGACGCACAGACAGATGCATGGATGGACGCATGGATGGCTGCACGGACGGATGGACGCATGGATGGAAGCAGGAGCGTATGCATGGACGAAAGCAGGGACGAACGCACAGATGGACGTGTGGACGCACGAACAGACGCACGCATCGACGGGCGGATGGACGCACAGGCGGCCACACAGACGCACGCATGGATGGACGGAAGCAAGAACGAATGGAAGGACGGATGCTTCGCCACACTATCCATCATTCACTCCGTAGATATGCTGCCATTTTTTCCCTTTCTCTCTCTCAGTGCGTGTGCGTTTGTGTGTGGGTGTGTGCGTTGGTATGTACGCATTCACGTGTGTTTGTACTTGTGTGTGTGTTTCTGTACCTGTTTCCACTGTTTCCTGCATTATACGGTGGTAGGTGCCCTGCACCCAATCCTACAATTGCAATTAGGGGTGAGACCTCATATAAGCAAAATAATGCAGAAAAGCGGGCTAGTGGGTATTTTATTTTTGTGGACATCATTGGCGCCTTGTTCTTGTGTCTCTTTCGCGCATTTCACGTATAGCTCTGAAGTTCCAGAAACACAGTCATTGAACGTACTGGTACTTTTTAGCTTAACAGAAATTGGAGGCAATGTTACTGCCCCTATTCTTACACAATAGTTGGCCAATACAAAACTTGAAAAAGATTAGAGTGAACTAAGGTTCTGGAAACGCGTTAAATGCTACGCGCTTCAATAACGCTAGTGGTTAAAATCAAATGCAGACCTGACGAAAGGCACAAGCTGGGCCTGTGTTGTGTAACGATGTAACGCACTCTATGCGTGGTATGCATAGCCTTCCTCCATCTCCGTATTTGTGCGCACCCTCTCCACTCTCAAAGAGCTTCAGGAGAAATGAAAGACAGTCACTGCCGTTGGCGACCCTGTTTTCACACAACTGAAAAAATTGTTTGTAACGAACTGCTTTATTATAGTGGAAAAACAAAATATAGGATATTTACTTTTTTTATTTATTCATTTTATTAGCCTCAACCGCCGTAGCGTTTCAGGGGTAGCTGGTTGCAACATAAAAATGTTCAGAATATTAAATTACAGATACTGAAAGTATTCATGACGAAAATAATGAGCATATATCATCATCATCATCATTAGCCTGATTACGTCCACTGCAGGACAAAGGCCTCTCCCATGTTCCGCCAGTTAACCCGGTCCTGTGCTTGCTGCTGCCAATTTATACCCGCAAACTTCTTAATCTCATCTGCCCACCTAACCTTCTGTCTCCCCCTAACCCGCTTCCCTTCTCTGGGAATCCAGTCAGTTACCCTTAATGACCAGCGGTTATCCTGTCTACGCGCTACATGCCCTGCCCATGTCCATTTCTTCTTCTTGATTTCAGCTATGATATCCTTAACCCCCGTTTGAAGAGTATTGAAGAGGAAACTTGGGATAGGCAAAAGTCGGATGTATGCACTAAGGGACAAAGAAGGCAAAATAACTACCAATATGGATAGGATAGTTAAAATAGCAGAGGAGTTTTACAGAGATCTGTACAGTAGCCGTGACAACCACGGCCTTAATACTATAAGAACTAGCAGTAACCCAGATTACACCCCACCAGTAATGATAGAAGAAGTCAGGAAAGCTTTGGAGAGCATGCAAAGGGGCAAAGCTGCTGGTGAGGATCAGGTAACATCAGATCTGCTGAAAGATGGAGGACAGATTGTGTTAGAAAAACTAGCCACCCTGTTTACGAGGTGTCTCCTGACGGGAAGAATACCAGAGTCTTGGAAGAACGCTAACATCATCTTAATACATAAGAAAGGAGATGACAAGGACTTGAAGAATTACAGGCCGATCAGCTTGCTCTCTGTAGTATACAAGCTATTTACAAAGGTAATTGCTAACAGAGTAAAGAAAACATTAGAATTCAATCAACCAAAGGAACAAGCAGGATTTCGAACAGGCTACTCAACAATTGACCACATTCATACTATCAATCAGGTAATAGAGAAATGCTCAGAGTATAACCAACCCCTATACATAGCCTTCATAGATTACGAGAAAGCGTTTGATTCAGTAGAAATATCAGCCGTCATGCAAACACTGCGGAATCAGGGCGTAGATGAAGTATATATAAACATTCTGGAAGAAATCTACAGGGGATCAACTGCTACCATAGTGCTTCATAAAGAAAGCAACAGAATACCAATCAAGAAGGGTGTAAGGCAGGGGGACACAATTTCCCCAATGCTATTTACCGCGTGCTTACAGGAGGTTTTCAGAAGCCTAGAATGGGAACAGTTAGGGATAAGAGTCAATGGAGAATACCTTAGTAACCTGCGCTTCGCCGATGACATTGCATTGCTGAGTAACTCGGGGGATGAATTGCAACTCATGATTACGGAGCTAGACAAGGAGAGCAGAAAGGTGGGTCTTAAAATTAATCTGCAGAAAACGAAAGTAATGTACAACAACCTCGGCAAGGAGCAGCGCTTCGAGATAGGTAACAGTGCACTTGAAGTTGTAAAAGACTATGTCTACTTAGGGCAGGTAATAACCGCAGAGCCGAACCACGAGACTGAAGTAACTAGAAGAATAAGAATGGGGTGGAGCACATTTGGCAAGCACTCTCAAATTATGACAGGTAGTTTGCCACTATCCCTCAAGAGGAAGGTATATAACAGCTGTATCTTGCCGGTAGTTAGCTACGGAGCAGAAACCTGGAGACTTACAAAGAGGGTTCAGCTTAAATTGAGGACGACGCAGCGAGCAATGGAAAGAAAAATGGTAGGTGTAACCTTAAGAGACAAGAAGAGAGCAGAGTGGATTAGGGAGCATATATATATATTTATATATATATATATATATATATATATATATATATATATATATATATATATATATATATATATATATACTTTTCCCTCCACTCCCCCCCATCTCTCTCCCCCCCTCTCCCCTTCACCTTTCTGATGTCAGCGGTCTGTGTATGTTTCCGTTCACTAGCGCATTACTCCCGATCAGACGGTCCCTCCTGGCACTGGCGGTTCGGTGTGGGGCAAAAAAGAGCTTTTCGGGAAGTCCTAAGCCTTTAACTGCTCGGGGTCCCGTAAACAATTCGTCGTAGAAGGACGGGGGCCGCGTATTGTGGCAGAGGCTGGTCAGTGGGCATTTTAGGAAGTTCTAAGCCTTTAACTACTCCGCGCCCTGTCAACATTTCGTCGTAAAAATAGGGGTGCCCCGTATTGCGGTAGGCTGTGCAAGCGCGTGCAATGCGAATTCCTGGCCCGCTTCTAAATTACGCGTGTCGTGGGGGCCTCCCGGCTGTGCACATGGTTGCTGTTGGGCATGTCGTGCATGGCACAATTGATTGGGTAGTAAAATAAAACAGAAAACAGACGACAGCTGCACTTAGGAAGAGTAGTTACACTTGGAATTGTTTTAGGTTGTCCAGTGCCCTTCGCAGCTGCAGTGCCGTGAACTCAGTTACTATTTTCATCGTTGCCGTTATTGTTTTCTAATGCTTTAATTGCTGCAAGTGTACCAGGATTCTCATTTATTCCTCTATCGAGGGTGTTAAATCGGTGGATAAGGTATGACTCTCGTTGTTCACGTTCTCGATTTGATTTAAATCCCGTCTCTAAGAGCGTTACTGATAGTTTGTCGAATGCGTGGTCGGGAAGATTGAGATGTTTTGATAGAGGTAGACTTGGGGCTGATTTCGCATGGGCTCTGTGATTATTGAAGCGAATCCTCAATGGTGTTTCTGTTTGTCCGATGTACTGCATACCACACACGTTGCATTCGAGTAGGTACACCACATTAGAAGAATCGCATGTTAGGTTTCCTCGTATGTTAATCGAAAACTTGGATTGCGTGCTGGTTGCTTTGTCTGTTTCTCGCATCGCCTTACATACAAGACATCGTGGCTTTAAGCAAGGGCGGCATGAATTATTGGGGGGTGATGTGTTAATTTGGGAGTGGACAAGGGTGTCTTTGAGGTTACGTGGTCGTCGGTAAACGACGCCTGGAGCGGATGGGAATGCGCGTTTCAGACGTTCACTTTGTTCCAGAACGTTGTAATGTCGTTTAAGGATTTTGTTTACATTGGGGAAGTTTGTGCTGTAAGTCAAGCAGAGGTTTGTTCGTTGTGGGTCTTCTCGTGGTGGTCGCTTCATAAGTAAGTCTTCACGCTTTAGTTTTCTCGCTTTTTGAACAGCGTCATTAATTACATGTGGGGGGTATTTTTGTTGCTCGAGCATAAGTTTTAGCCTCTGTGAGCTCGTGTCAAAGTCAGCGTCTCTAGAGCAGATTCGCTTAAACCGGTGAGCCTGGCTGTATGGAATACTGTTTTTACAGTGGCGTGGGTGATCGCTTTGGTAATGAAGGTATTGTTGTCGATCCGTTGGTTTGCGATATATGGTTGTAGAGAGCTTCTCTTCTTCTATCGTTATGGTAACATCAAGAAAATTTACGGTAACTTGCGAGTATGTGTGTGTGAAGTGTATGTTCGGGTGTACAGCATTGTAAGTGTCTATAAAGCTGAGAAGTTCGTCCTCGCTGTGGGTCTAAATAAGAAAGATGTCGTCTATGTATCTTCTGTATAACATTGGTTTCAAGGAACTTTGTGCAAGAAATTCAGATTCTAGCTTTCCCATAAATATGTTGGCATAATTAGGTGCCATTTTGGTGCCCATAGCGGTCCCGCTGATTTGTCGAAAATACTCTTGGTTAAACTCGAATGAATTTAATTCGAGGACCATCCTCGTCAATGTTGCAATGGCAGAGAAATCTGGGGTGTTAGATTGTCTATGGTTCGTGTACATGTTTCTTAGTGCAGCTATGCCGTCATCGTGAGGAATATTTGTATATAATGAAGAGACATCAAGGGTAACCAAGTACGAGTTTTTCGGCACACAGACACCCGCAATGTCTCGAAGAAAATGTGTGGTGTCTTTTATGTACGACGCGAGGGTGCATGGAATGTGGCTTATTAGGTCGCTTCTACATCCTCCCAAAAATTCATAAACCCGGTAACCCAGGTCGACCAATCATATCAGGCATCGGTACAATAACTGAACCCATATCAGGGTACGTGGACAAACTAATAAGCCACATTCCATGCACCCTCGCGTCGTACATAAAAGACACCACACATTTTCTTCGAGACATTGCGGGTGTCTGTGTGCCGAAAAACTCGTACTTGGTTACCCTTGATGTCTCTTCATTATATACAAATATTCCTCACGATGACGGCATAGCTGCACTAAGAAACATGTACACAAACCATAGACAATCTAACACCCCAGACTCCTCTGCCATTGCAACATTGACGAGGATGGTCCTCGAATTAAATTCATTCGAGTTTAACCTAAAGTATTTTCGACAAATCAGCGGGACCGCTATGGGCACCAAAATGGCACCTAATTATGCCAACATATTTATGGGAAAGCTAGAATCTGAATTTCTTGCACAAAGTTCCTTGAAAACAATGTTATACAGAAGATACATAGACGACATCTTTCTTATTTGGACCCACAGCGAGGACGAACTTCTCAGCTTTATAGACACTTACAATGCTGTACACCCGAACATACACTTCACACACACATACTCGCAAGTTACCGTAAATTTTCTTGATGTTACCATAACGATAGAAGAAGAGAAGCTCTCTACAACCCTATATCGCAAACCAACGGATCGACAACAATACCTTCATTACCAAAGCGATCACCCACGCCACTGTAAAAACAGTATTCCATACAGCCAGGCTCACCGGTTTAAGCGAATCTGCTCTAGAGACGCTGACTTTGACACGAGCTCACAGAGGCTAAAACTTATGCTCGAGCAACAAAAATACCCCCCACATGTAATTAATGACGCTGTTCAAAAAGCGAGAAAACTAAACCGTGAAGACTTACTTATGAAGCGACCACCACGAGAAGACCCACAACGAACAAACTTCTGCTTGACTTACAGCACAAACTTCCCCAATGTAAACAAAATCCTTAAACGACATTACAACATTCTGGAACAAAGTGAACGTCTGAAACGCGCATTCCCATCCGCTCCAGGCGTCGTTTACCGACGACCACGTAACCTCAAAGACACCCTTGTCCACTCCCAAATTAACACATCACCCCCCAATAATTCATACCGCCCTTGCTTAAAGCCACGATGTCTTGTATGTAAGGCGATGCGAGAAACAGACAAAGCAACCAGCACGCAATCCAAGTTTTCGATTAACATACGAGGAAACCTAACATGCGATTCTTCTAATGTGGTGTACCTACTCGAATGCAACGTGTGTGGTATGCAGTACATCGGACAAACAGAAACACCATTGAGGATTCGCTTCAATAATCACAGAGCCCATGCGAAATCAGCCCCAAGTCTACCTCTATCAAAACATCTCAATCTTCCCGACCACGCATTCGACAAACTATCAGTAACGCTCTTAGAGACGGGATTTAAATCAAATCGAGAACGTGAACAACGAGAGTCATACCTTATCCACCGATTTAACACCCTCGATAGAGGAATAAATGAGAATCCTGGTACACTTGCAGCAATTAAAGCATTAGAAAACAATAACGGCAACGATGAAAATAGTAACTGAGTTCACGGCACTGCAGCTGCGAAGGGCACTGGACAACCTAAAACAATTCCAAGTGTAACTACTCTTCCTAAGTGCAGCTGTCGTCTGTTTTCTGTTTTATTTTACTACCCAATCAATTGTGCCATGCACGACATGCCCAACAGCAACCATGTGCACAGCCGGGAGGCCCCCACGACGCGCGTAATTTAGAAGCGGGCCAGGAATTCGCATTGCACGCGCTTGCACAGCCTACCGCAATACGGGGCACCCCTATTTTTACGCGAAATGTTGACAGGGCGCGGAGTAGTTAAAGGCTTAGAACTTCCTAAAATGCCCACTGACCAGCCTCTGCCACAATACGCGGCCCCCGTCCTTCTACGACGAATTGTTTACGGGACCCCGAGCAGTTAAAGGCTTAGGACTTCCCGAAAAGCTCTTTTTTGCCCCACACCGAACCGTCAGTGCCAGGAGGGACCGTCTGATCGGGAGTAATGCGCTAGTGAACGGAAACATACACAGACCGCTGACATCAGAAAGGTGAAGGGGAGAGGGGGGAGAGAGATGGGGGGGAGTGGAGGGAAAAGTGGAAGGGGGGCACCCGAGGGGCGTTCACCGTATATTATTTTTATCTTTTTTTCTTTTTTTCTTTCCTTTTCTTTTCTTTTCTTTTTTTTCTTTTCTTTTTTTTCCCTCTTACCTTGCCCTCTGATTTGAGATTGTATAAAGCTGAGCACCGACAAACTGTATCTTCATTCCTGATGAAGGCCAGACTCTAGGCCGAAACGTCGAAATAAACCACGTTGTGACCGCTCACGGAGGATCTACTAGACTATATAAATATATATATATATATATATATATATATATATATATATATATATATATATATATATATATATACATATATATATATATATATATATATATATATATATATATATATATATATATATATATATATATATATATATATATATATATATTGTGGCAAAGCCTTTGAACAGTGGGTCGTCCTCTTCAGCGCCTTCTAGTGGGTCGCCCTTTTCATAAGAAGAAGAGCAGCTCGCGCAGAGAGTCGATCCCCGCATTGACTGTCGCTGTCGTTAATCATCGCTGAGTGTCCGCCAATAAACCGCTTAACAATTGGGTGGAGAGTGCTGAGAGTGCTCTGTCCTTCAAACACCTTCGGTCCGCATTCGATGCCCTTGGAGCTTCGATCCCGTACCGTGCCTCCGACCATGCACCAAGACGCCGCCTAGCAAACGCTTCCTCTTACGCCGACGCCATGTCCCGGTGTCCCCCGCATCCGCGACCCTCCTGTCTTCACCGGAGCGGATGGCACCGACGTCGAGGACTGGCTGGCCATGTACGAACGCGTGAGCATCCCCAACCATTGGGACGAAGCAGGTAAACTCGGCAACCTGTTTTTCTATCTCGCGGGTGTGGCCGGCATGTGGTACAACAACCACGCATCTGATTCCCCGACATGGTCCGCTTTTAAAACCGCTGTCGTCGACGTGTTCGGCCGCCCGGCCGTTCGTAAGCTGCAAGCTGAACAGCGTTTACGTGAACGAGCCCAGCAGACCGGCGAGTCCTTCACAAGTTATATCGAGGACATTCTTGACTTGTGCAAGAAAGTCGACCTGAACATGTCAGAGGCTGACAAAATCACGCATGTCCTAAAAGGCATCGCCGACGATGCCTTCACCATGCTCCTGGCAAAGAACCCCCGCACTGTGGCAGAAGTCATCATGTTATGCCAAAGTTACGACGAGCTGCGGCGGCAGCGCTTGATGACCCGTCGACCGCCACCACGTGATGCTGATCTCTCGGCCTTGTCAGCAGTTCCTGACCACGCAACCTTGCTCGCCGAAATCAAGTCGTTTGTGCGTGAGGAAGTTGCCCGCCAGGTCTCTCTACTGGCTTTTGCTTCCCCACAACATGCTCAACAGCCATCAAGTACACTTCTACCTCCGCTCCGCTGAGCCATTCAGCAGGAAATCGCGGAGGTCGTCCCTGAATACCACCAGCCGCCTCCTGCATCTGTGCCACTCAGCTACGCCCAAGTTGTTGCAAGGCCGCCCCCACCGATTTCTGCAACTGTTTCCCTAAATTACACCGAAACCATCGCGAGGCCCCAGGCCTTTGGAGAAACGGTCTCGCCTACATACGCTGGCGTCACCCACGTGCCCCGAGTGCCGCCTATCATGCACTCATATCAGCAGCCGGCTCGCCAATCGCGTTCTGCGACATGGATGCGACCCGCAAACCAATGGCGCACTGTTGACAATCGCCCCATCTGCTTTGCTTGTGGTTGCATCGGTCATGTAGCACGCTATTGCAATCGTGTGCAGCAACCGCAGGTCGCCTCCAACTTTCCCAGCCAGTCAAGCCGCTCTTATGACCAACCGCCGCCTATGTCACCGTCGTCCCGCCCCGTTCCGTCTACCCGCCGTTCACCATCTCCACGACGTCGCTCACTGTCGCCAATGCGGCCACGTCCACTCGAGGGTGACCAGGAAAACTAGTCGTCGCAGTCCACGAGGCAAGGGCTGCGACGCTGTCGAACTGCGGAAGCCCTCAGGAAAGCCCGTCGAACGTGATAGACGTGCTTGTGGATGGCGTTCGTGCATATGCCCTTGTAGATACTGGAGCCGCCGTATCCGTGATGGACGAAAAACTTAGCCGATTACTGCGCAAAGTGACCACGCCGCTTTGTGGGCTCTCCCTCCGTACAGCCAGCGCTCAAAGTATTCACCCTACGGCGATGTGCACAGCCCGCCTTATGATTCAGGACGTGATGTATGCGGTCGAATTCATCATAATTTCTTCATGCTCTCACGACGTCATCCTAGGATGGGATTTTCTCTCCCGCCACGCCGCCGTCATTCATTGCGCACCAGCAGAAATAGAACTCACGCCATTCTCTTCTTTGACGCCGGCCGACAGTCCATCCGCTGCAAGCAAGTTACTCGTCAGAGACGACACTCAAGTGCCTGCAAACTCGTCCGTTGCGGTGTCGCTCTACTGCGCAAGCCTTTCTGACACCGCTGCACTCCTCTCGCCATCTCATCGTGTCTTCATAAAAAAAAGCTTGCTGGTTCCTTTCGCGACCGTGCAACTCACTCACGGCAGCACCACTATTTTCGTTGTGAACTCATCTCCGTACAGCATTACGTTGGTGCGAGGGGAATGTCTCGGCATCGTGGAACCCATCGAAGACGCGCAAGTTATGGATCAACCCGATGACATGCACTGCTCAAGTTCCTGTACGCTTGGTGCTGTTTCGACATCTGCTTCATCATCCGATGATATATTCGGTCCCTGCATACCAGACGACCTTACGCAGGGCCAGCGTTCCCAGCTTTTGGGCCTGTTGGAAGAATTCCGCTCTTCTTTCGATGTCGCTCAACCTTCCCTCGGCCGCACATCCACCGTTACGCATCGCATCGACACAGGCGCACAGCCACCGCTGCGGCAACGTCCATATCGCGTATTTCCCACAGAACGCCGTGTAATCAACGAGCAAGTCGACGGCATGCTTCGCCGCGATGTTATTCGCCCCTCTAGCAGCCCCTGGGCATCTCCTGTCGTTCTAGTCACGAAGAAGGACGGTTCTGTGCGGTTCTGTGTGGACTACCGACGCCTCAACAAGATCACTCGTAAGGACGTGTATCCACTACCGCGGGTAGATGACGCGATTGACAGCCTGCAAGGAGCAGAATTCTTTTCATCCCTCGATTTGCGCTCAGGGTACTGGCAAGTGCCTAGGGCTGAGGACGCTCGACCGAAGACCGCTTTTGTCACTCCCGTCGGCTTGTACGAGTTCAACGTTATGCCGTTTGGGCTGTGCAATGCGCCCGCCACCTTTGAGCGCATGATGGATACAGTTCTGCGTGACCTAAAATGGCACACGTGCCTGTGCTACCTCGATGACGTCGTCGTTTTCGCTCCTTACTTCTCGACGCATCTTCAACGCCTTCGGCATGTTTTAACGCGTCTGAGCAACGCCAGTCTGCAACTGAACCTAAAGAAGTGCCAATTTGCAGCTCGGCAGCTGACAATACTCGGCTACGTCGTGTCCAAGGACGGAATTCTCCCTGATCCAGCTAAGCTTCGCGCCGTGACCGAGTTCCCCAAGCCGACATCCGTCAAGGAACTGCGCAGTTTCGTAGGACTGTGTTCCTACTTTCGGCGCTTCATTCGAAACTTCGCGACTATCATATCGCCGCTGACGAAGCTTCTCGGAAGTAACGGGCCTCTCCATTCGTGGTCATCACAGTGCGATGACGCTTTCAGAACACTTCGTCGTTTGTTGACGTCCCCTCCCATACTCCGCCACTACGACCCTACGGCCCCTACAGAGGTACACACGGATGCCAGTGGTGTCGGCCTCAGCGCTGTCCTTGCGCAGCGCAAACCAGGGTTCCCGGAATATGTCGTGGCGTACGCGAGCCGTACGCTTACTAAAGCCGAGACTAATTACACAGTCACCGAGAAGGAATGTTTGGCAATCGTCTGGGCCCTTGCAAAGTTTCGACCTTATTTGTATAGTCGCTCATTTGATGTCGTCACCGACCACCACGCACTATGCTGGTTGTCGTCATTGAAAAATCCCTCAGGCCGTCTCGCCCGGTGGGCACTTCGCCTACAAGACTACGACATCCGCGTGCTGTACCGCAATGGAAGGCAACATGCTGACGCCGACGCCCTGTCGCGCTCTCCCTTGCCTGACGACAATGCCAACAACTCAGTGTCTCACCTCGCCATTTCTTCGATTAGCATTCATGCCACTGCTACTGAACAGCGCAAGGATCAATGGATTGCCTCACTGATAAACTTGCTGACTGATCCATTCACTCCATCCACTCGCGCGTTGCGTCGTCAAGCCCACCATTTCGCCGTTCGCGACGACCTCCTCCACCGACGCAATTACAACGGTGACGGCCGCCAGTGGCTACTAGTCATACCTCGCAGTCTGCGCTCTGACATATGCGAATTCTTTCATTCTGATCCGCAATGTGCGCACTCCGGGGTATCGAAGACTTACCACCGCATTCGCCAACGGTACTTTTGGCGCGGCATGTACCGCTACGTGCAGAAATTCGTTCGCTCCTGCATAGAATGTCAGCGCCGCAAGACTTCAACGCAACTGTCACCGGTAGGTCTGCAACCTCTACCTTGCCCTGCCAGGCCGTTTGGGCGCGTTGGCATCGATTTGTATGGGCCACTTCCACTAACGTCAGCTGGTAACCGCTGGGCCATTGTTGCTGTGGACCACCTCACGCGGTACGCCGAAACTGCCGCTCTCCCCGCGGCTACAGCGAGCGATGTGGCCTCCTTCCTGCTCCAACGATTCATGCTGCGACACGGTCCACCTCAGGAACTGCTCAGTGATCGAGGCCGCGTCTTCCTGTCTGAAGTCATCGAAGCCATTTTCAAAGAGTGCAACGTTGTTCACCGCAAAACTGCTGCTTACCACCCGCAGACTAATGGCCTCACGGAACGCTTCAACCGTACGCTCGGCGACATGCTTTCCAAGTACGTAACCGCCGATCACACAAATTGGGATGACATTCTACCCTTCGTCACCTACGCATATAACACCACCCCTCAAAGCACTACTGGCTTTTCACCTTTCTTTTTATTATATGGAAGGCACCCGTCGCACACCATCGACACTATACTTCCGTACAAGCCAGATCCGTCCGAGTGGGCGCCTATTTCTGCTACAGCCAAGCTTGCTGAAGAGTGTCGAGAGCTTGCAAGGACCTTTACAGCGCATGATCAAGAGCGGCAAAAAGTCATTCGCGCTGACGCCAGCACTACTGCGCCCACGTTCCTCCCTGGAGCGCTCGTCTCGCTCTCGATCCCTACTACTGCAACTGGCCTATCTTCAAAACTATTGCCTAAATACGAAGGCCCCTACCGTGTCGTCAAATGCACTTCCCCAGTCAACTACTTGATTGAACCCATCGAACCATCTTCGGACATGCGTCGTCGAGGACGTGACATTGTTAACGTGGAGCGCCTGAAGGCCTACCATGACCCGCTCATTGTAACCACCTGTTAGGTCGCCAGGCGGCTCCCTTTTTGTACCCGGGGTAGTTGTGGTAAAGCCTTTGAACAGTGGGTCATCCTCTTCAGCGCCTTCTAGTGGGTCGCCCTTTTCATAAGAAGAAGAGCAGCTCGCGCAGAGAGTCGATCCCCGCATTGACTGTCGCTGTCGTTAATCATCGCTGAGTGTCCGCCAATAAACCGCTTAACAATATATATATATATATATATATATATATATATATATATATATATATATATATATATATATATATATATATATATATCGCAGCATTTACTACGAACGCACCAGCGATGCCTCTTCGTGCCCTCCACTACTCATCTTGTTCTAACGCAGCTAGGATCGAATTTTATCCTAGGCGACGTTTTGGGATTCTGTTCTACTTCGTTTTACACGAGCGAATCTCAGGCTCCGAGTGAGATTCGCTCGTGTAAAATCCGAGTGAGACATTCATATATCGGCTGGAATGTCGCAACGGTATTCTGAATACTTTGATTGTTCCAATACCGATGGTAATTATAATTTACGTCAGTAGTATAGCATAGTGAGCAACTACTGGCACGTTCACTTGCAGACGTATTCGAGCCTTCCCTACGGACAACTTGCCTACCATCTGGCGACCAATCTTGCTGTTATAGCCAACCCGGTGTCGTGCTCCGTGGCCGCCTTACTTCCTCTTAAGAGCCTCGGAGGACTTGTGTTCATCACGGCAGGTGGGCTGGGTTGCGCGGCGTACATCCTGCTACTCGCCGTGCAGAGTCCGAACCCTATTCTGGTGGGAACGGCCGCTGGAGCAGCCATCATGGTGCGTACTGAGCTCCCTTGCCTTCTGGGTAAAAAGTTTCGATTCTCCGCATAAATAAAATACCTATCATTGGAGAAATTTTGCCTTCAGAATTCGTTAGTGCCTTAAATGCAATTTAAACCACATGGTTAAAGTATTACTGACATCCCTGTATTTCTATGCAGCACTGGTTCTTTGAATCGCACCGTGCAAAATTTTCTAGAGCGATAATCAACTGACTTCACTATAAAAGTTCATTCCCTCAGTAATCTCACTCCGCAAAATTTTTGCTGAATTCGTCGAGTGCGAGAGGACGTACTTGGATTTATTGACACACTTCGGACACTTCTCGTCTGCTTTGGGCCCGAAGAGCGGGCTGTAAGCTGGAAATGCAGTGTGAGCCAGGTGACCGAGTGACGCACATGGATTTTGAAATAGCATGTGTGTAGTGCTCTGCTCGGCGCCCAACATTAACGTAGCAGACTCTTACAAAAAGCTTACAGCCTACCTGCACAAATTCTGCACACCAGGAGTCACCCTAGATGCAGGATGCGTGCCGAGAATTGACAGACTTTCTGTCATCCGTGTATAATCTCAGTAGGCAAGTGGTACACTGGTTGCGCAGAAAGTCGGCAGGGCATTCGCTGCAAAGGACGTAGCATTAATGCAGAATGTCTGCGCGAAACCTGTAGAACGCCTACAAAATTTCGGCAGAATATGGCAGAGCTTTGTCGCGGATGAACGAATATCAATGGCTATCAGTTGCATTAGCACATAAAGTCAAAACATGCAGCATCCAACGTTAGAATACGCCCCGTACATCCACCAACATGTGCCCACAACATACACACAGCCATGAAAATACCACCCACATATCCCCCTCACGCCTCACAAGCTATCGCTGACCACTCGGCACATAGGGCCGTGTTATCTTGACCTTCCATTCAGTGCTGGTACCAAAATTTCTATGCTTCAATTTTTTACCTTTACATCTTCCTAGAATGCATGCATATTATGGAGGACATTTACAAATAGCTTTGTTAATCTACATCTTCCTAATATGCAAAGACCTTCAAATTAGTCACTATTGAATACCAGCTGGTGGGCTGTCGCATAGGGATCCAGAAAGGCAGGAACCTTTCTGTAGAAATTCTGGCGGCTAGGTTGTATGGAAGTGGCTAACGGATGGTTGAAAGATGAAACTCGTGTAATCAGTGTCATGGTAAAAATAGATATATATGTATAATATATATACATCCACAACCCCCCCCACACATATATATATAAATAAATATATATATATATATATATATATATATATATATATATATATATATATATATATATATATATATATATATATATATATATATATATAGTGTGCTCAGATTTGGGTGCACGTTAAAGAACCCCAGGTGGTCTAAATTTCCGGAGCCCTCCACTACGGCGTCTCTCGTAATCATATAGTGGTTTTGGGACGTTAAACCCCACATATCAATCAATCAATATATATATATAAAACAAAATTTGAGTGTGAACACATGACACATTCACGCACACTGCTGAGTGTGTGTGTGCGTGATTGTGTCGTGTGTTAGCGCTAAAATGAATTTTTTGATATGTTTTACTAACTAACCCAGCAACAACTTTATATATATAAATATATGCGTAATTCGAAGGTCGTAGGTTCGATTCCTGCTCACAGTTGGTAATTTTTTCATCCACTTTTTTTTCATCCATTTTTCTTTCTTCTTATTTACATTCCATTGATTTTAATAACTTCCCCTGTACATTCCTTGGCATTACTGTCTGTTATATCTCATTAATATTGTGTTAAAACACGGAAAAACGAGCCCTTAGGTATACACTTGTTTCCCTTATATATATATATATATATATATATATATATATATATATATATATATATATATATATATAGTCAAGTACAGCCTCCGTGAGTGGTTACAACGTGGTTTATTTCAACGTTTCGGCCTAGAGTCTGGCCTTACCCTAGGCCGAAACGTCGAAATAAACCACGTTGTTACCGCTCACGGAGGATCTACTTGACTATATGCAACGCTACGGCCACTCAACCACCATGCCTGCCTATATATATACACTATATTTTTTTATACATATATATATATATATATATATATATATATATATATATATATATATATATATATATATATATATATAGTATACACGTTATCAGACAACAAGACTGCTTGGCGTGTGCTTGGTGTCTGCAGAAAATAGTCAAGTCTAAAAGAAAGTGACTGGTAGGTGACACTCATGGGTGGTGACATAACAGTGAACGCCATTTTTGTTAAGCTAAAAATAGTTAGTTTACCATTACGGAGTTTTTGAAGAAGCCATGTGTATGAATTTTAGCTTTATATAACTTGAAATAAAAAGTACGGAAATATCATGATTTTGCTGTCACAAATACCATAGTATCCACGTTTGCCCCTTCGTCTACAAAGTCAGCCTTTTGTACGACAAATATTCTGGAGATTGAAGTGAGAGTTGGTAGTCATTTTTTACACGGAATCGTGCCGGCAGAAAGCAGCGAAGTTATATTTGGCGCACATTCTTTCAAGAGTGTTGAAAATATATCGGCAGTGTTTATTGGATATGTCGTGTAAGTGCTCCAGCCTTAAGTGAGCATATCGCTCTTTGATAATCGCGAAAATAGCCAGTTATCTAGCATCAAATGTGAATCTTGCTAGCGTACATTCAGCGTCCCTCCAGAATGCCCGCGAAACTCAAAATAAGCTTGCGCCCCAGCGCGGCGAATCGCAAAAAGTTCCTGTGCGCCAAATATGAGCCAGATGTGTGTAAAGGTCATGCATGTTGGCATGACGACATAAATGTTGGCCCTCGAAACTTGAGAAAATTTCAAGACAGCTTCACAATAAATGAAAAAGAGGCTTCATGGAAAGCCACAGCAATTATTGAAAGGAGTCACAATATACACTTTCAAGTACTTCGCACCCTTAAAACACCATTTTTGCCTGACAGCAATTTGCAAAACTTGATAGTCTACTGGTGTTACGAAATTGAAAGTTCGGCAAGTTGGTGTTTATTCATTTTCGAAGAAAGCAGCACATAGAAAAAACAAAACAAAAAGCGTGGGAACACACGCATTGCTGTGTGGGTTCTCTCTAACTCCCACTTTTCTTTGTCTTCGTCTTTTCTGTGTCTTGTTTTCTGCAGAATTGCAAAGGTCTTCCGCTTCCCCAAATAGAGTTTACTCAAACTATTTAATTGCTAAGGGTGTTATAGGTTATCAAGACATCGGTGTCCTATACAAAGATGTGCCAGCTGGTTATTAAAACTAGGCATTGGGGTTGAATATTATACACATGTTTTGATTACCCCATGAGCGCGTTTGAGAGCCATAGGTTTGAAACTACATCATGAAGTTGCGTGTCTTCTTTGAATGCTTAATGCCTAAATATGCAGCACGGGACATGCGAACCAACACATTAGAGTGGCTTAAAATACCATGATGCTTGGAATAGGACATAGTTGGACGAGCACTCTGTCTCTTTGATGGTTTGCATGCCATGTGTGCAAAGTTGGCCAAGTATGTGCACCTTGGATGCTGATGTAATTTCATATGCTTTGAAGTACAGCCATAATTTTTCTGGTTTACAGTGCTAACTGTGTCTGCGCGTTTGTCAAACTCAAGCGATTTGGGAAAGTGCATTGTTTGGAGGGTTAAGGATGTTGTAAGGATCTGCGCGATAAGAGCCTGTGAGGTATATGAGCTGGTTTACTGTGTATACTTGTTCTCGGCGATGCGCAGATTTCTTCGTGGGTGCTGTTCGTGTCCCTGACGACGTTTGTCAAGTGTCGCCTGGCGGCGGGCACCATGGCGCATGGCGGTGCCCGCTCTCTCATGTGGTACGGTGTCGCCACCCAGGGCGGCTCCTTCATCGGTGCTATGCTGATGTTCGTGCTCACAAACTATACGCACATATTCAAATCTGCGTGACGGCTGTATCAACACGCTACGTGCTTTCGTACTGAATAGGCGGGACTATTTGGCGGGAACAATCTCTTCAACACGCAGCCCGCCACGCTGTAACTCCTTTCAGAGACACATAACGAGTTTTCTCTCTCTCTCTCTCTCTCTCTTTATATATATATATATATATATATATTATAATGCTGTTACAGTCCTAAATTTCTAATAGCGGAATGTTTTCTAGAAGAGCCAGCCTGTTGGTTGTGAAAAGATGACGCTTTTAGGTTCCTACTAATGTGTACACAAACAACAACGCAGAGAGCAAACAAACGTAAAGCAGTTGTAAGCTTGCGCATGCACTAATGACATCCGCTTTATTGTCCTTCATTTTTTGTGTAATAACGCTCTCAAGATTTCCACTGTTTTTTTCCATTCGGCTCCGTCTGTTTTTTACTTTTTTACATTTTATTTACTTTCACCTCAAAAGCCAGATCATATTATGAATATTAATGAATGTACAGCATTATGTGATTTTAAGGTCGTTCCCTGATGCCGACCCTTTAATCCGCGTCGAGAGCCCTCAGCTCCTACCAACTCCGTCTTTCCTTGTCAGTTTCTTTTTCTTATGTTTTAATGCGATAACAGTTATATGTACACTCCTGGCTAAATTTTGCCGTCAGCGCTGGCATCATCATCATTCACCCTATATATATATATATATATATATATATATATATATATATATAGCTGCCGCAACCCAGATATATATATATATATATGTGTGAAGAAGCAAGAAAAAGTTATTGCAGAAAAAGACTCCGGCGCGCGGAATGGAATGTCCAACCTCTTCTTTGTGAGTGCGAGGTGTTAGTCACAGAGCCACGAACGAGCGCCTGCTTCGGTTGGAACGGCAAGCTACTGATATCAACCACTTACCACTGGCGATCATGATCTCGAGGGAACTATCGTGTTTTCAACGTTAGCAGCGAGATTACGCATTGAGTGCGCGTCGCCAGACCGTCGCGTCGCGGTGGGGCGTTCTTTCATCTCCCACGCATACTTTTCCCCGCGCAGAGAGGGGCGGGATGAACGCTCACTCCTGCGCGTGTTTATCTCGCGGTGGGGAGTGTCTTACGTCTTGGGCTTTAAGCAGAATAATTCTGTTTTAGTTACGGCGTGCACAAAGGTCACTGCATTCGCTGCACAGTGTCCGTTTGCGAAAATAGCGCGCTTTTCAGACACAGCGAAGTAACGACTGAGACATTTATTCGCTTTCGTTTGTAGTTGTGAGTACCCTTCGTGCGTCATTCGTGCGTGAGAAGAGCGGGGGAAGTTTCGATCTGCTTACCCTTCTTCGCATGACCTTCCCAATTGTTGCTATCGCGTTCATTGCTTCGCCCTTGCGGCAAAGCCGTGACTTTTTTAACGCGATATTGATAGTCAACGGGTGCTAACCTCACCCCTCCACTCGTGTGTACTTCTCCCGTGGTTCTTAGTAATACCATTTCTTGAACATCCATTGAGGCTGTGCTCGTTGTCAAATTATGGCTCTCATAACTTCCACCATGAACGTTCGCTGTGCAAAATATGGGCTGCCATTAACTTTTCCTACTGATCTGGCTGACAATTTATTTTAACTTTGTGTTTTTAAGGCCTTTTTTTCTATTTATTTTCTTGTTTTGATCCTTTCCCCTAAATGTAAAGTAAAGGAATACGCTGTCATACTGTACATGTTGTTATTCATGTTCTTACGAATGGTCTGGCTCCGGCCGAGTCATCGATGAAATAAAGTTTTTCAGGAAAGCGCATGTACTTGTCACTTGCAGCGACACCAAGGCTACCTGTTCTACATGAGATGGTGAAACCCACAAAGATAGGTTATGCTGTTGATACATTATAGCCAATGAAAACAGCGTTGATTGATGAAGAAGACAAAAAAAGAAGAAACTGGGCACAGGTGCTTTATCATGTGTGTGTTTGCGTAGAATAGCTTCTATGTCCTGAGCCTTCATCTTGTGTCCTTGTTCAACCAGTGGTATTTTCTACCACCTACGAATGTGATCGGGAATCACACCTATCAGCGTGCAGAGAAAGAAGAAAAAAGAAAGTTTAATAAAAAGAAATATAAACCAATAAAGGGAGAAAGAATGCTCTCAAGGCATGTTGATCTTGGTGACAAAAATGGGCCCGTCGAACCGAGGCGTGGCGCATCTAGAGAGGCCCATCGCAGAGGGTATCGTCCCACAGTTCTTTGGTGTGGAAAAGGCGCAGGATGAGTGGAATGGGAGGGAATAATTTCGCGTTGCGCTCCACCACGAGCTGGAACGACGTTGGACAGCTGCCGCAACCCAGACGTACTGGTCAGAGTAGAACTTGTGTATGGAGAAGTTGAGAAAACTATGCGTTAATAGTACCACCTCCTCCTCCCGCAAAACGACGGTGGTGACAGATACACGATCTGACAAGCTCTGGTGTAGAGCGTAGTTATTATGTCTTGGTATGAAAGTGGAGGAGACACTTGATCTGGGCTCTCGGCCTAGCCATGCCGGGAAACTCGATCGACAATTGCTCGAGCCACCGTGTGAGCGCGGTGAGCACGTAAATGATCTTCTCGCTGGGAGTTCTCAATTTGAGGGGTTAGTGTGCATTCGATTGAGCCAAGGCTGACATACAAAACATTGACGTGTTGTTATGGCGCCTCATATATGCGCAAAAACCGCTTTTTAAATGACAATCGCACACCTATGAACGCTAAACCTGGAGCAATATTGGTGGGCGGATGGGGTTGGCCGAGTGGTGCCGTTTGAGGTATCGTTAGGGCGGACAAACAGACAGACAGACAGACAGACAGACCAAACTTTTTTGTCGAAGGTCCCTAAGAAAGACTATCGTCTCTAGAAAATTAACGAGTTTTTGAGTAGAAAAGCCTCCTTACGGAAGTCAACCTCAGTCTAAAGAGGCTCATGCATTGGAGAGTCGAAACCACCTGGTCTAACGAGGGGATGGCACATGGGCAGGTGCCCTCTCCCCTAACTTTTTGCAGCATAAAAGACACGAGAAGACATTTCAATATATCATCCCGCCCGGTCCCCATTCCAAATTAGGGAGGTGCCCCCCCACCCGCCAAAAAGTATCAATGGTGCGGCAATGGCGTTCTGGACTACAAAGATCCCCCAACGACGTACAACGGACTTACTTGAAACTTTTATTGGTGGAGGCGAAAGTATCTGCCACCGCACAGTAAACTGACCAGGCATTGAGGCTTAGACTCTTGCAGGTCGGGGTGAATCCCAGTCTCGCACTCTTGCCCAAGATATATCCAGAAATTCAGGCGTCAAACACATGCATGATGTGCTCAGATTTTGCAAGCTCAGATAACATGATCTGGCGGTTTCCTGCGTTACGGGTTGCAGAAGTCACATTGTCCAAAAGAAATGCTGCGCTGCGCATTCCTGATTTGAGGACACAACTGTGCCGGAGAGGATAGACTTATCTGTCCCGACGTGGGAGCTGCCCACTACACGTTATTTCACGCCCTTAAGCACATTACTATAGTGCGTTCATACCATACGCCCCTGCTTTTGGCGATGCGGGGTGGCCAGGCACAGAGGCGAAGGCTGGCTTAGAGGAAGCTATGCGCTGATGGCTTGTGGAGGCTCACCATGAAGGCGTGCGTTGAAGGCGGACTACGCCAAGGACCACGTGAATCCTGTAGCTCCAACTCGTAGACCGTGCTCCAGAACGTCGACTCTTGGGCCCAGTCAACGGATCGCGTCGATTGCTCAGCACCGTCTGCCCGTTATTTCTTTTCTCCACGCACGCGACCCTGAATCTCTCCACTTTCGCTTATCTTTGCATGCGCCCCAGCGTCTTGATCGTCGTAATCGAACACACACATTGCACCAGCGTATTACCACTCTTCCTGGTGCACCTAACTGCTGTCAATGAAATTAATGCTATATACCAAACAGACTACTTTGTGTAGAACTTATAATTTACGGCTACTTACGGAACACACGGTCTCTACAAAGCCTTCAAAATCAGTGTGATGGCACGTAGATATTTTGGCATATTACGCGATAGCGAATACTTATTGTTAGTTAGTTTTATTTTTTAACGCCGTCAAGATGTCCACTTGACAAGCATATGCACATAAAGCGCGATTGGCCCGGCGATTCAACCGTATGTACGTTATATACGGTTTCAAGGACTTTGTAAACCTATGCTGCAAAGGTATGCCATCGTAAAATTTGTATCGCGCTCATTCCACACAAAGTAATTCACAAATAGCGCCTTTGTGCTCACATGAATAGTGTATAAACAACAATAAGCAAAATAAAACCACGTGGCCTCTTTTTTTTATTTGATGTGTTCTTAGGCAGCAATAATGGCCACCAACTGCCTTTTCACGCAAATATCATTATGAAGTTTTAGTTTCGTATCATTCCTTGAGCAATTTGCCTCAGGAGAACAGATTTCTGGAGTATCTGCTATTTCTGTGCATGATGTCGATTTTAAGTGGGGTTTGAAAAAACCCTTGGTCTTCGCTGTTGTCTAATCTACCCTTTTGCACTACACGTCCCATAATGTCACTGATGTTTAATATTTCTAAAACCTAAATGAAATGAGCAACGCTCTTCATAAATAGCACCTGTTAGCAAGCACAAGTCACACTTCATAGACTCGCCTCAAACAGCATACGAAAACAGACACAGTTTGATTGATATATGCGCACCCGAAGCTCCCACTAATGTGACATTTCATTTCAAATGAGGGATCATTTTCTTTGAAAATGTTGACAACACATTGTTGTGCGACGATCTCGAAGGAACACTGCCAACAGTCTGAGGACTCATTAAGCCACAGGAAAAGAAAAGGCAGCCACACGGAAAGACAGTTTTTAGGGTCTTGGCGAATTCAAACGAGACCTGAAAACATAAACCACAATTGGTACCTTTCCGAACGTGTATGTACGTAGTCTGTGGCACCATCTGAGAAAACATCGCATTATATGGCTGAGAAAACATCGCTGAGACATTATCGCACCAGACAGTCATCCCCTGATGAAGGGACCGAGCGAGTCTCGAAACATTGCACCAGCTTTGTAGAAATTAAACTGAAAACTAAATATTACTGGAGACTGTTTATTTTTATAAAAGTGCATATGTTGTAATGTACAGTGCTGAGGCATTCGAAACCCTAGCCTAATAAAATAACATGATGTGGCGGTGTCCTGCGTTATGGGTTTGAAACGTCACATCATCCAAGTCAAGTGGGATGCTGCACTGCGCAGTCCGGATTTAAGGACGCAGCGCTGTGTGAATCGCCAGTATTTCTCACCGAACAGCGTTTATTTACTATATTCCTACTTTGTGCCATGTGCAGTTTCATTACTGACCAACCAACGAATGTCTTCATCTGTAACTTTCAACTTCGGCTATTTTGTGCAAGAATAAAGCAAATCCTAGAACAGCTGTCTGTTTTTTTTTTCTACCAAGACACCAACCACCCTAAAGAAAAGCGCTTTAACCTACTTCACAACCCTACACACGCAAAAAAAAACGCCAATAAGCGCAACACTTCTCCTGCACTTTTAATTATCGAATCTTTTGGTGCAGTGTCTCGTAAACAAATTGATTGGTTTATATGTGTGGTTTAACGTCCCAAAACCACCATATGATTATGAGAGACGCAGTATTGGAGGGCCCCCACACTTTCGACCACCTAAGGTTCTTTAACGTGCGCCCAAATCTGAGAACATGGGCGTCTCGTAAACTATTCAACGACATTTAATAGTCTTCTCGTAGGAGTTGCCTGCAACCGCTTTGTCGTAAAAAGAAGGTCTGCAAAAGTTCAGTGATCCCACTTTCGCCTTTTGACTTTTTCAGGCTGATCAGTTAAACTACGGTGCATGAATACTTTAGGTGAGCGAACGCCGGGACTATCCGGAGCCCGATATTGTTCTGATTCCCAAGGAGCCTGAGAGATGGTGCTACAAACTTTGCCCCGGCTTCCCTCCTCCTTCTGGGTGTAAGAATGCCCTGTACGTAGGAAAGTAGTGGTGCTCATTTATCGTCGTCACAACATTGTCGCCGCGCTGTCAACCTCTTTCCTTATCACCCCCTTTTTCACGACGTCATTTTATGCTATTTATGCGTGTCACGTGGTTGTTATCGGGCTATAACCCGGTTTTCTCTGATTTGAAAACCATCGTCCACGTGGCGGATGTGCTTTGTGGAATTTCCCAGAAGCCCGCCACAGTCCTCACTCTGGCGAGCCATCTATCGGCATGCCACAAACTAGAAAACACTCCGTCCCTTCCCGCCAAGCGCTTGCTTTGCGGCGTTTGTTCATTCTTGCACCATGGTTGAAAATAAATGGTTGCAGCGCGAGAGTTTCCTCGAGCAAATATTGTAGGAAACGTTCAGCATGCATTGCCGATGTCGGTGGCTTTGAGAATATGCATCTGTCGCTTACAGCAGCACAAGTTAGAAACTTGCGTGTACTTATCACTGCCATTATTTCCACGATGGAAGCATATTGTCACGAGACCGCAGGGATATTTGAAGTACCCAGGGTGTAGCCAGCTATCTAAAAGCGCATCCGTCACGTCTGGCTCTCGAGCGAAGAAGTGCTCGATATTCGTTTCATTTCGGGCGAGAGCCGCCCTCGACCCATTACGTGCAAGCGGTGTGATCCCCCCCCTCAAAAAAAAAAAACACACGAAACAAGAAAGAAAAGAAAAAAACATAGCACCGCCTCGATGTAATACCAAATGCGCACGAAAAAAAAGAAGAAATAGAAAAGTCAGTTAAATGGAAAGTGGAAAATAAAAGAAGTGACCTTAAGGAAAAAATTCAATGAACAAGCAAGCAGGTTCGTGAAAATAAAAAAAAATGGCACTTCTCACGTACCTGGGAATCGACGTTTTTGCGAAGCATGCGGATGGAAAGTGACCGTGTTATAATTTTTTGTTGCGCGACACCTCATGAAATGACGCTAAATAAATGTACAAATGTTGCACTCACAGACATATGTTGCAGAGTTGCAGATGTTTGTATAACCAGTTGTATGTACTTGTGGAACACAGCCGACTAGAACATGCGTATTAGCTACACCAAAGCTAATATGAAGCGTTGATGATCGCGAAGATGCTGGCCCTAGACACTGATACATACACTGCAAAAAATATTTTCCCTTTATTACGTAAGAAGGCGTAGGTAACATGCCACCAACCACTTCCGTAAAAAGAAAATAGTACACGAGAGATCACGTTGAACACATAAAACGTACATCCCGTTGAACTTTCAGGGAGATCTCTGCAATGAAGAAATAAAGTAACGGCTGCTACAGAGCAACATCTGCTTCGTAGCGCCATTTCTCAAACATTATTCATAATACTATTGCTACACGTCTGTAAATAACAGACGTGTTTCCATTAGGCACAGCATGAAGCATACGTAATTAGCAGATCTTTCTTCTGCAAGTACAAGGCCATCCAAAAGTTTCCAGGCCACTATTCCAACTAATCCTGTGGCAGCATCACCTGGGAACTTTTGACTGCACCTGCACGTGCTAAAAAATTGCGAAGTTAATTTAAATGTTTAAAAACCAACAAGTACAAGTTTCCTATTCACTGAAATTGAATTTTATTTTCCCATGAACAAATACAGCACAGACATGCTACAAATTGTGTGAACAAAAATTATCAATTTTTTTTTATTCCGGCGGCTTTGCATCTGAAATTCAACATACGAAGAAGAAATATCATAACTTCCATATAACCAAAGCACGTGTGTTTTTTTTCTGTTGTAACAGTATTGTGCCGACTTCATTTCTGAAAAAGAAGAAAAACATTTTGACAGCACAACTACGCCAGGCGAGTACAGAGCAAAAAACTGTGCGAACCCAATTAATTTACTCATTTTAAGACTCCTAACAGGCCATCTTAGAGGCACTGGCTTGTAGCACAAAAATCAATGTTCACACATAATAAATAATCATACATATCTTACAAAATGAAATGGCTGAAAGCACAAGCAACTTCATAAACACACACGGTAATATTGGCTAACAATATTAGCTGAGGCAAAAGGAGCAAAGGAGAAATTCAATGTATTAAACAATAAAACGATTAGATTTATGGCATGCAAAATCACCCGGTGTTTTTTTTACCATAACGAATATGGCGGAAAAAATTTTCACGTTTCTCGAAGTTCAAAACTCGCCTTGGTCATTTATTTCTGTTGCCAAAAATTTTGCTCCCTAGTTATGAGAGTCTGTGGTATGGCGCCAACTGAGCTAAAAGTCGTCAAACGAAGTTTTTCAAATGCCGTTTTGGAATAATTCACTCCAAAAATGGCACTTCCAGCAAGGTGATGAAAATATCTAAATAAAAATAATGACGAACTTATGTATAATAGTTCTTCGAGAGTTTTTTCCATGAACAATATCGAATAATGTTGCCAGGTTTGGGTTTTTGGTAGCATGGTGAATTCCAAGGACACAAATAAATTATGCACTGGTCACATTTTTGACATGCTTCAAATTAAAAATAAGTTCCGCAATGAACTACAGCAGATAGTCTAAAAAATTGTAAATTTCATTTTTAGGAAAAGCTCTGTCTGTATTCAGCATGAAAAAGCTTGCTTGCTTTGGTGGTTGGAAAAAATATGTACAACATTTCATTTTGAAGCTCTATGTACTACCTTAATATCGGTGCAGTTACTAAAGGATAATATTTTTTCAACACGAGAAAAATTTATTGGAATTATGTATCTCCACCAGCTTTACCCAACTTTACATAAGCGGCATGAAACACTCGCAAGGGCAATCTCAATCAATCAATCAATGAAAAATCTTTTATTTTCACCATTTCATACAAAGGTGAAAAAGGGAGAACTGGAGAAAAAGCCGATAGTTCTTCGGTTTCCAGACTACACTTCCACAGACCTGAGGAACAGACTTCCACAGACCTGAGGAACACACAGCAAGCTTGATGCGAAGAAATTGAAATTGGAATGGGGCTATCATCTGCATTTCATTGGCAACTGAGGTGTGCTGCAATGAATGTAGCTAGTGTGGAGACCAGTAGCGTAGCAAAAAGATATTTTTCGCGTGGGGGTGGTGTGTGAGGGAAAGAGCCACTTCGGTCATACTTTATGTACATTCTTGGATGCTTTTATCTGTGTATGTAGGGTTGCAATTGAGAACTAAGAAACTCACAGCATATCCACAAACCGAATGATGATGTATGGGGCGAAGCTTCAGAGCGTTTTATTGGTAACCGTGAATCCGTCTGTGTGTCTGTCACTCACACTACCATGGCTTTAGGATAAAAAATACCTGGACTGCGCTGGAGGTGGAGGGAGGAGTACCTTCCTGGCGACGCGACTGGTGATGACTCCCGGATGAGCCATCAAGCCATTAAAAAGTATACAGTACACAATTATCCCTTACGCACAATATAAACGACACTATGGCCTTGGCTATCAGTTCTTAATTTAAAGTTTTTTTCACTTCCGTATTCATATGACGAGCTTTGGGTCTCAGGAAGCAGGGTTCTCTTCTGAAATCCAGAAAAATAAGAAACGGTTGCTTTACGACAGCGTTTATCAGTGTACTGCATCAATACTACTAGAGTTCTGTAGGTCATTTGTACTGAATATGGCCGGATGTTTTTATTAAGTGGATAAAACACCCCTACTGCCTTTGCAGAACTCCCCAGGAAAGCAGGATGTCTGACTTTATATCTCTAATGCTGCATGGCTCACGTGGAACTCACCACACTGAAACCAGTCCTTGTAGCACCCCTCAGTTCGCAATGAAATGCAGATGATAACCCTATTCTCGTTTCAATTACTCTGAAGAGAGCACCAAATTCGCTCTTTGTATTCCAAGTCAGTGGGATTCTGCTGAAGATTGCCCTTCGCGAGTGTGTCATGTCGCTTGAGTTACGTAGGAAAAAGCTGGTGCAGATACATATTTCAAAAAATATTCTTTTGAATTTAAGAGTATTACCTCCTATTATTTCCACCTATAGTTAGCTTGTCCATAAAGCTTTAAAATGAAATTTTGTGCATATTTAAAGTCTGAACACCAAGGCAAGTTTTTGATGCTGAATACCAAGGTTTTCCCAAACAATGTGACACTCACAATTTTTTCACAGTATCTGCTATAACATCAGTGCCTGATTTATTTTTAATTTGTAGCATGTTTTATTTCTGTCCTTAGAACTTACCATGTTTCCGGAAAAAAATCCTAATTGTGGCAATTTTATTCAATATTGCTCGTGTGAAAGGCCCTCGAAGAATTGATATGCATAAATAAGTCATTATTTTAAAGTTATATATCTTCATTGCCTTGCCAGAAATATCTTTATCAAGTACATTCCAAAAACTTCTTTTGACAAAAAATTGTTGTTTGACACCCTGTACCTTACTTGGCGCCAAACAATAGGCTCTCATAAATAGGGAGGAAAATTTGTACAACAAAAATAAATAACCAGGACGAGTTTCGTACTTCGAGAAATATGTGGAAGTTTTATCAGCGATATTCGTAATGGTCGTAAAAACGTTGGATGATTTGGCATAGAATGACTCATTAGAGAAGGCATCTTCAGAATAGGTACTAACATTAAGTACGGCGGTAATTATGGAAATTACCACAATTATCTTTTTAACCAGTGGTAATAGCTGGTCGAGTCAAACGGGCGAAAGGAACCCCTTCTTACAAATACTCCATAGCCAGTTTAAAATTTAGGGAAAGTGGCTACTAGTAATCACCGCAGAGCGATGTATTTTGCTCGACTTAGCTGGAGAAATCAAAACTGACGCACCAAACAGTGCGCCTACCATTCACTTCAACAAGGCCCTTCATAACGACACTGTTTTTCTTACATTGGGAGGGGGAGATTAAGTGAGCGTCGATAAGCGGGCACAAAGCAAAGTGCCTAAATTGACGGTTGATAACGGCTAGAGAAACAGCGTTGTCATAGAAGGTGTTGTTGAAATGAGTGGTAGATGTGTAGATGTGCTGTCCGGTGCATGGGTTTTTGTTTCAAGAGCTATATTAGGCAGATTGCATCGCTCCACGGTGATTATCAGTGGCTGCTCTTTCAAATTTTCAAAGTGGCTATAGACTTTTCGTAGAAAGGACTTGAATTTGCCCATTTGACTCGACCAGCAACTACCACTGGTAAAGAAGGTAATTGTCCTCATTGCTATGATTACTGTCGCAATTATAGTTTGTGCCTACCTGAAAATTTCTTTTGTCAAAGGAAAACCAATGATGCCACTGGCACGCAAGTACCTCCTTTCTCTAAATTTTAAAGAATATTGAACACATTTCTTGAAACATCCTGTGTTTCGTACACATGCATACAATGCAAGGTAAAACCAAACAATGAAGAAAGAGCAAGAAGAAATAACGAGCTCATAAAGAGACAGCCCCGTACCCAGGAATGTTTTTCGGAAAGGAGGGGGCACATGTTGATGGCCATGAAAAATGACTTTCTTCAAGCTCAGTGGGACAACCCACAACATGCGAATTCGGGAGGGGGGGGGGGGCAAACTTCCGGGGCACCATTTTGGCTACCGCCATCCACTGAGCACACTTCCTTGGAATATAGCAGATGCCACATAAGCAGAAGAAAAGTTGTCGTTATTAACAGATGTAAACGGAGGTCTGCACAAAAGAAAGTCTTTAACCCAAGTGAGCACATTCAGAGGAATGTTTTGTTGTGCTAGTAAAATATGTAGCGACACCCTATCAAGGGCTGTAGAAAAATAAGGAAACAATACGTCAGCCTTAGAGTCCATGTCAAGTAACAAATGTGTACAGTCGAAAAGGCCAGCAAGTCTAGTGTCACATGAAAAGGCTTACTAAAGCCGCTCTGATACTTGAAAATGATGTTACGAACTTCCAGCTAGAGGCCTTGCCTTGACACAGGAAAGCTGCTACTCATCACAGATTAAACTTCTGTATTGCTATACAAGTTGGCAATGTTGGGTCTGATCTTACAAGTTGAAAAGTGGCCTAAGTACGCCCTCTCAAAATCAAGGTTTAGTTGCCGACTTTTTATACAAACTCCTTCATGGCACCGCCACTCATCTGACAGAAGTAATGTAAAATTACGAACGAAAATTTGGATGCCCTTGTGGGGGCTGTTTTGACTTTTTGCGCTCTAGCTGACTAATTTGGTATGCTGTAAAACACAGTTACAATGTGCCAGCGATGTTTACAATACTTTGCTAGGTTTCCAGTACTAAATGTTCTAACTCACTACGGCTAGAGGTTTCCAGTGTAAAATTCAACGAAGAAATTACAACCGCAGGCCTTGAAGGTCACCTTTCAAATGTTAAGAGTAGCAATTACTGCCTGCTGGCGGTGTCGTGCCCACCTTGTCTGACCGAATGAACGCGAAAGGCGAAATACTTCTCGTCTGGCATGTCTGACTATTTATTTGACCTTCTACTCATGATTTCGGGTGACGTAGAATCGAATCCTGGTCCTATGATTAAAGTAGAAGCTGATGCATTTGCCCAGGCCCTAAACACCCGAAAAAATGCCGCCATATCCACGAAGTGAATGATGATGAGTGGGCGAAGCTCCGGAGGTAAACCTGGTAAACCATGAATCCTCCGTACATTTTGCCCACTCAATTTTATTGCAACGCTCCCCCTAGCGTACGTCGCCGCACTATATCGAACGATGACACGCGCCATATGTGGCATCATTCTTATTTTATAACACCTCGCATCTTTCATAATCAACTACACTTACCGCCGTCTAGTTTATAACATCTTGCATCTTTTGGACGGACGGACGGACGGGCGGACGGACGGACGGATAGATGGATGGATGGATGGATGGATGGATGGATGGATGGATGGATGGATGGATGGATGGATGGATGGATGGATGGATGGATGGATGGATGGACGGACGGACGGACGGACGGACGGATAGACGGATGGATGGACGGACGGACGGACGGATGGATGGACGAACGGACGGACGGATGGACGGACGGACGGACGGATGGACGGACGGATGGACGGATGGATGGACGGACGGACGGATGGACGGATGGATGGATGGACGGATGGATGGATGGATGGATGGACGGACGGACGGACGGACGGACGGATGGACGGATGGATGGATGGATGGATGGATGGATGGATGGATGGATGGATGGATGGATGGATGGATGGATGGACGGACGGATGGACGGATGGACGGATGGATATGGCTGTACCTTTTAGATCGGGCGGTGGCTAGCGTAATACTTAGAACTGAACGAGAGGTGGCTACATACAGGGGACGCACAGCCCACGACTTAAGGAGCTTCGCTCCTAAAAGATCTTGCCGCTTTGTCAACAGAGTTGAAAAGCAGTGCTGAAAAGCAGGCTGCTGCTTATGAAGAAATTAAGGTATTAAACGCTAGACTAAAGGCACTAGAAAGCCCGACACCACTGGGTGATCGGGGAACCATGGCAAATGCTGATGCTGTAGGCATGGTGTCCGAACAAGTGACGGCTATTACGACTGAATGTAACGACAAGGAAAACAGGATGCGGCGTTCTAATCTGGTTTTCTTCGGCCTAGATGACGATTCCAAAGAGTATTTGGTAGCGTCAGAACAGCAAGTAATTAAATTTTGTGCAGACAAACTGGGCGTTACATTATCATGTCATAAATTTGAGCGTGTACACCGACTTGGCAGGTTTGCTGCCGGAACAACAAGGCCTGTCATCGCCAAGCTAGCTTTCTTCAAAGATAAAGAGCGCATAATGTCTTGTGGACCGAAGCTTAAGGGAATGGCGTTCTCAGTTCAAGAAGATTTTTTGCTGGCAACTCGGCAGGCTAGGCAAAAGCTGCTTGCGTTTGCGAAAACACTGCGTAAACCATTTAAGCTTTCAGTTGACAAACTACGAATCGGCTCCGCGACATATGTCAATGATGGTATCGCTGGCCCTATCGTCAAGCTAAAAAGATAGCTACGCCAAAACACGTGTGCTGATTCTCTGACAACAATGCCAGATCGCAACTTACAGTCAATATCAGTGTCATTTGCAAACACGCGAAGCCTCATGTCAAAGGTTGATTTCATTACAAACTATCTTGATAATGCTGACTCAGACGTTATCGCCTTCACCGAGACTTGGCTGTCTCCCGCAGTATATGACACCGAAATCAGTGCTCTTACTAGTAATACATACAGTTATACATAATAATACATACAGGTATAATATTGATACATACAGGTATGATCACACTTGCAAGAGGGGAGGTGGTGTTTTATTGGGCGTCGAAAAAAGTATTGTATCATTCCTTGTGAACACAAACTCCGATATTGAAAATGTCTGGATTGCCTGCAAAATATTCTCAATCAATATACTCGTCGCCAGTTGTTACCGTCCACCTGATTCAAACAGCTCTTTTAACAATCAATTGCACATTAGCCTAGAGAAAGCATCTGAGGTCTTCCCCTCAAACATTGCTCATTTATTTCGTGACTTCAACTTCCCGTCAATACACTGGGACAGACTTTCTTCGTCAAGTAACGTATCAACTGAATTCATTCATTTGACCCTGTACTACAACCTCTCCCAAACTGTATCCCAGCCAACCCATGGTTCAAACATACTGGACCTTATCCTTACAAGTCATCCTGAAACATTAGTACACATAGAACATGTATATGGTTTTAGTGATCATAGTTTGCTTCAAGTCATTTTAAATATACCTTCTCCTGTTACTGATATGTCGTCGAAGTTCATTCGTAATTACAAGAGAGGTAATTACGTCGCAATAAATTGTGGACTAGATAGCTTTTGCAAGCATGAAATGCTGCCATCTTTTCACAGTACGTCAGTTGAAGAAAATTGGCTGATGTTTAGGGAAAAGATGTCCACATTAATAGATATATACATTCCTCGCATTAGGATCAGTAACTGTACATCTAATCCTTGGTTCACAAAAACCCTTAGCCGTATGAAAAATAGAAAGAAGCGGATGTATAAGCACGCCAAACGCGTAGGAACACCATCAGCATGGACTGATTACAAGGCCTACCTTAAATCATACTGCTCCACCATGCTCACAGCAAAGTATAAATACTTTTCAAATGATCTATCACAATTACTCGAAAACAATCCAACAAAGTTTTGGAAAACATTGAGCCCAAATCAAGGAAGTTCACATATTGTCTTGCACAATGACAACGCTGTTTCCCTTTCTGAGAGTGAGTGTTCTGCGGTTTTTAATTCTTCTTTCACGTCCGCATTCACAAGTGAGGATAGCTCAGTGGTACCGCTTGTACACGATTTCAATTATAATTACATGGCACCATTAGACATTACGATCTAGGGCATTCCTTCACAAATAAAAAATCTTAAACTATTTTAATCATGTGGGATTGATGGAATAAATTCTAAGATACTAAAAAACACCATATCTATGCCATGCATCATCCTGTTTCACATCTTCAGGCAGTCCTTATCTTCCCGTGTCCTTTCTTCTGACTGGAAAATAGCAAAGGTAGTGCCTATCTACAAAAATTGAAGTAAAAATGCATGTGAAAATTACAGGGCCATCTCACTGACCTGCATTTGCTGCAAATTGCTGGAAAACGTCGTTGCTTCGCATGTTTACAAGCATCTCTAACCGAACAACTTCGTTTTCTCGAATCATTACAGTTTCAGAAAAGGCCTTTCTTGCGCGACACAATTACTCGAATTTAGAACAGATATCCACCTTAACATTAATCACTTTTTACAAACAAACTGCTTATTCCTTTACTTCTCGAAAGCGTTTCATCGCGTTGCACATTGCCGCCTCATATTGAAACTTTCAGCTCTAAAATTGGAGTGCTTTACATTGTCATGGCTACGTAACTTTCTATCCAATAGAGAGCAATTTACTTCTATTAATGAAGTCGATTCCTCTAAATCTATCATTTTTCAAGGTGTGCCACAGGGTAGCGTCCTTGGGCCTCTGTTGTTTTTAATCTATATAATTGATCTGCCTATCAACATTACCGCATACGAATATTTGCCGATGACTGCATAATTTACCGCCCAATAACCAACATTGATGATCATATTGGCACAAAGACTGTTTACGCTATCCGACATTATGAAGAATCAGCGTCCACAGTCTTGTGCGTACTTTTGCTTGGGGCCGCACGACACATGCCTCTTGTTTGCCGGTTTGGTACGCAACCCACCTCGTACAGTTGCTGAATTCCGCACCAAAGCCACCTCCATAGAGCGGGCATTGTAGCAGTGCTCCCGTCACTACAATCATGACACAAGTAGTGTTCCTGCAGATGTCCTCTCTGCAAACCTGGGCGGCAGCAGCGAAGCATTGAAGGAAATGGTGAAATCTATTGTAAAGGAAGAGCTCCAGAAGCTGCTGCCCTGACAAGTCGCAACGCCAGTTTCGTCTCTCACTACCCTGATCAGAGATGAAGTTCACCACGCCATTCTGCAAGCCGAAACCGAGGCGCAACCTGTTCGACTTGAACAGCCATTGCAGGAACGCCCCGTACCGACTTACGCCGATGCTGTGTGCCAGGCCGGCGTGCATACTGCTTCGTTTACAGCTCCCAGTGACTACCAACCAGCTTCGCGTGGCTCAAACTATCTAGCTAATTCGAGGCCTCAAAAAAGCGACGTGTGGCGCACACCCGACAGGACGCCTCTCTGTTTTCACTGCGGCGAAGCTGGACACCTGTAAAGAATGTGCCCATATCGACGAGTTGGTCTCCGTGGGTTTTCTCCAAACGCGCCATGCGCCCGAAATGGCGAAAGACCCGTTGAAATCAAAGAGTACTTGTCCGGCCAACTGTTTCCAACTGCTGGTTTCCAGCATCAGCCTAGATCACCAGCGCCTGCTTGCTATCGATCGCCAAGCCCTCGACGATTTAGTTCACCTTCTCCACCTTCAACCTCAACACACCGTCGTTCAAGCAGTCCCCATCAGGAAAATTGAAGCCAGCGACCTATGGAGGCAAGGCCGCTGATGTCCGACCAACCGAAGATCCTCCGTCAAGGTCCCAGTACAGCAACGACGAGCGGAACACTACAACAAGGTTAGGTAAAGACAAAATTTCTTCAGACTTACGCGTTACCGTAGACGGGTGTGAATTTACCGTTTTATTTGACACAGGTGCTGATTATTCGGTTGTCAGTTACGCTGCCGCTAAGGTTTTAAAGAAAGTCCTGACGCCTTGGAGTGGACCCCAGATACGCATGGCTGGGGTTCATCTCATCACACCTCTGGGAAGATGTACCGCAAGAATCGGAATTCAAGGCGCTACCTACGTTGCTGACTTTGTCGTACTTCCGGAATGCTCTAGAGAATTAATACTCGGAATGTATTTTCTGCTAGCAAACGGAGCTATAATGAACATGCAGAATTTTAGTGTCTCTTTTTCGACCAAACTGGCCATAGACACAATTGAGCCAGAATACACTGCTATACATGTTATCGATTGTGATGTTACTGTGTTGCCACGATGCAGCGCAATAGTCGGTCTAAGAAATGAAGCATCCGTTGATTCTGAAGGTATAGCGGATGCAAACATCGAACTACTGCTCAAGAAAGGCATTTGTGTAGCTCGAGGCATTATTCAATTAAGTGGTGGATGTGCCGATGTATTGCTCACGAATTTCGGAAACGATATTCAGCATCTTGCAACGGACACTGCTATCGTCTCTCTGTACTGTTTTCAAACAGTGACGGATTTATGTGATCTGGTGTCATGGCTACCTACTTCGGAACCTTCGCCGATGTCGTGGCAAGAGTTGCAGTCAGCCAAAATCTATCACCAGCCGAGAAGTAAATCATTCAAGACCTCGTAAGAGACTTCACCGGACGTTTTTCTACCTCGTCGAAAGCGCGGCGGACCAAGGTTGTTAAACACCGAATAATAACAGATGAAGCTACAAGGCCGGTACACCAAAATCCGTACAGAGTATTACCGAAGGAACGTGAAATCATAAAGAGCCAAGTGAAATAGATGCTGGAGGGTGATGTCATACAGCCATCAAATAGTCCGTTTGCGTCGCCTGTAGTCCTTGTGAGGAAAAAGGAGAACACGCTGAGATTCTGCGTTGATTACAGAAAGCTGAACAGCGTGACCAAGCGAAATGTCTACCCTTTGCCGCGTGTTGATGATACGTTGGATCAGGTATGGCACGCAAGATATTTCTCTTCACTGGATTTCAAAAGCGGTTATTGGCAAATTGAAGTGGACGAAAGGGACCGTGGAAAGACTGCTTTCGTAACCCCGGATGGTCTATATGAGTTTTAAGCACTCCCATTCAGCCTCTGTTGTGCGCCTGCCACATTCCAGCGCATGATGGACACCGTCCTTTCAGGCCTCAAATGGCAGTCGTGCTTAGTCTACTTGGACGACGTTGTGGTGTTTTCAGCAACGTTTGAACAGCGTGTAGAGCGACTATGTTCGGTACTTCAGGCTATCCAGTCAGCCGGCTTGACGATTAAACCGGAAAAATGCCAGTTTGGATTCGAGAAGCTTCGTTTCCTCGGTCATGTAATCAGCGCTCAAGGTGTTGGTTCGAACCCGGAGGAGACTGTGGACGTGGGGCTGTTTCCCAAGCCAAAAGACAAGAAGGAGGCACGCCAATTTTTGGGTTTATGTACTTATTATAGGCGGTTTGTGAAAAATTTCGCGAAAAATGCATTTCGCGAAAAATGCCGAACCTCTAACAAGACTCACAAAAAAGGACAAGCCATTTATTTGGTGCACCGAACAAGACAGTGCATTCAACGAACTAAACAAACGTTTGCAAGCCCCACCTATCCTGGCCCACTTTGACGAAAGCGCAGATACGGAGGTTCATACAGATACCAGCAATCTTGGCCTAGGTGCAGTCCTGGTGCAATGGCGAAATAGAGATAAAAAAGTGATAGCATATGCTAGCCGCACCCTCTCAAAAGCGGGAAGAAACTACTCTGCAGCCAAAAAAGAGTTCTTGGCAGTCATATGGACGATCATCAAGTTCAGGTCATACCTCTACGGAAGGCCATTCCGTGCCGTCAGCGACCACCACTCACTTCGTTAGCTGGCGAGCTTAAAAGACCCATCGGGATGGCTTGCGAGATGGAGTCTCAGGCTCCAAGAGTATGACATTACAGTCGTATATAGGTCTGGCAGAAAGCATGCTGATGCTGACTGCTTATCACGTTCACCAGTCCACTCGACTCTTTCAGAAAAAGAGGACTTCCCACTCCTTTGTGTGATAGAACCCCAGAAATCGCCGAACATCAACGGGCTGACATGGAACTGCTCCCTTAATAAAGTGTCTCAAAGGGCATGACGAACAAGTTCCTCGCGTATTTAGGAAAGCGTTATCCTTATTCTGCCTCCGAGATAATGCACTTTACAAGAGGAATTTCGAACACAACAAGGAGAAGTTCTTACTCGTTGTACCAATAGCCATAAGGCATCAAGTCTTAGAAGTCTGTCATGATGAACCCTCTGCGGGTCACTTCGGTGCGAGTCGAACTTTCGTCAAAATTCATCAGAAATACTGCTGGCCCAAGCTGCTAGCGTCCGTGAAGCATTACGTCAAGATATGTCGCGAGTGTCAAAGTCGCCAAACACCACCCTTCAAGACGGCCGGCCTTCTCCAGCCTTTAGAGCCACCTGCGACTCCATTTCAAAGGGTTGGAATGGACCTCCTCGGACCGTTTCTAATGTCGGCATCAGCAAAAAGGTGGATAATAGTCGCGACTGACTATTTGACACAATACGCTGAAACCGGCTGCCTTGAGCGAGGAACGGCAACGGAAGTTGCGAAGTTTTTCGTTCAGAATATTGTTCTTCGCAATGGAACCCCACTCGTCGTGATTACCGATCGAGGAGCAGCGTTCACGGCTGATTTGATGCAGTCCTTAATCACAATGACTAACACCAGCCATATCGAAGACCACTGCATACCGTCCCCAAACAACTAACGGGTTGACAGAACGCCTGAACCGCACCATCGCTGACATGCTGTCGATGTACGTTGACATTGAGCATAAATTGTGGGACGAAATCTTGCCATACGCAACCTTCGCCTACAATACGGCCGTGCAGAAGACCATCCGCATCACACCATTTCAGCTGGTCTACGGTCGCACTGTCACTACAACACTCGATGCCATGTTGCCAGTAGACAACGACAATTACGAGCCATCTGAACTTGACGACTTTCTGCAAAGCGCTGAAGAAGCATGCCAGTTGGCACGACACCGAATACTTCAACAGTAAAACAAGGACGCAAGCCACTACAACCTGCGCCGCAGAAAAAGTTAAGTACAACCCACGCGAGCGAGTGTAGATATGGACACCACTCCGACGCCGCGGCCTATCAGAAAAGCTTCTTTGTCGATACTTTGGTCCCTGTAAGGTTCTCCGACGAATTAGTGACCTAAACTACGAAGTCGTCGCCGATCGACACATCCGCTAAAAGCGGCAAAACAGCGCAGAAGTCGTACACGTCCTTCGTATGAAGCTTTATTATGAGAGGGAATGAAAATGCTGCCTTCCTCGGTTTGCCTTCCTCCATCGCGCATCAGGACGATGCATATTTCAAAGGGGCACTAATGCCACAGAGACTGTTTACGCTATCCGACATTATGAAGAATCAGCGTCCACAGTCTTGTGCGCACTCCTGCTTGGGGCCGCACGACTTCTGCCTCTTGTTCACGGGCACGAGTCAGTGTGGGTTGGAGCTGCGAAGAAGAAGGTGCGTTGGCAGATGAACAGTTTTTGTTTTAGAACGCTCTAGCGGACTCTTCCATCTTTTCAAACTTAATTTTCAGAGCACAAGTTCACCCATAATAAACTAGTTTTTGACATTTCTTCTCTTGCACCCGTTACCATATCACGCTTCAACGAGACCTAGAAATAGTAAACCAGGGGTGTAACACATGGCTCATGACACTAAACGTGTCGAAGTGTAAAATTACGTATTTCACCCGCTAACCTGTTAACTCATGGTTTTCTTATCACATCAACAGTACTGTCATATTACCGACCACGACCTATAAGTATCTAGGCGTGCACCTTACACCTAATCTATCATGGTCAGAGCACATAACTTGCGTAGGTTCCAGTGCATTCAAATCATTAGGATTCTTGCGTCGAAACATGCACAGTGCACCCGCCCCTTTGCGAAAACTTCCGTATCTAACTTTTGTGCAACTGCAGCTTGAGTATGCGTCTTCGATTTGGTCACCACATCAGAAATACCTTATCGAAGCAATAGAAATTATTCAGAATAGGGCAAGCCGTTTCATTGCTCACAACTATAGTAGCCTGTCTAGTATCACGCAAATAAAAAGTGAACTATCGTTACCGTCGTTATGTTCCCGCCGTAATATTGCATTGCTGTCATTGTTCCATAAGTTCATTCACTCTTACGACTGATCCCTACCCTGTTTGAATCATCGCGAAGATTGCACATCACTCTCAGTTACGCCTGCCTATATGGTGCGACGCATTCATTAATTTTTTTCCCACTACCTCGCGCTATTCGTTTCTAGAAGAGCTTACCAGGCAACATTGCTTCACTTAGAGATCATGACGCTTTTTGTCTTCAATTGAACAAACATTTTTCCAAACACTTGGCTTAGTATCCTTGATTTTTTATTAGTAAACCTTCTTTTTCATTAGCTATTGTAAGGGCGATTTTCTAACTGATGGCGTCTGTCTTTTCATACCACTGTCATACATTTTTTTGTTTTTTACAATGACGCAATTGTATGATGGCTGTTATAATGTGTATTGTGGCTGTATTTCGTAATATATTACTCCCACGCAATACTTACTATGTCGTGCGCAAAAAAAAATTCTTTTCCTCGTTTGCACGTATAGTTATCACTTAATGTCTTTTCTACTTGTTATTTTGTTTTTTGTTATTTTATTCTACTGCCCTGTAATTGTACTCTGTGGAAATCTTCCTTTACACTGTATTGAATTGTACTGTACACACCCCTCATCCTATGCCTCTAGGGGCCTGTGAGGTATTCTCAAATAAATAAAAATATGTTTTGAATGTGTGATGTCGAAAGGAAAGTTGAAACTGAATAATGACAACAAAGTAAACATCATCTACGTGGTACAGCTTTGTTTAGCACTCACTAACTTGAAAGATTATTAACCGTAAGCATTAAATCTTGACTGTAGTGCTTTAGCCTCGTGCAACGAAGATATTTGTAGGCTTATGAGCTCCTCCCCCCAATAGTGAACTCGCAACCACTGTAAGATTTCGGTTCCGGGAGCGATCTTATTAGGGGCATGATAAGCTCTTCGCTTTCCGCAATTGAGAAAGGGAAGTTGATTGTACACTTGTACATATAAAAGTACAGAAATGTGGGTCTTAAAATTAATCTGCAGAAAACGAAAGTAATGTACAACAACCTCGGAAAGGACCAGCGCTTAGAGATAGGTAATAGTGCACTTGAAGTTGTAAAAGACTATGTCTACTTAGGGCAGGTAATAACCGCAGAGCCGAACCACGAGATTGAAGTAACTAAAAGAATAAAAATGGGGTGGAGCACATTCGGCAAGCACTCTCAAATTATGACAGGTAGATTGCCACTATCCCTCAAGAGGAAGGTATATAACAGCTGTATCTTGCCGGTACTTAGCTACGGAGCAGAAACCTGGAGACTTACAAAGAGGGTTCAGCTTAAATTGAGGACGCCGCAGCGAGCAATGGAAAGGAAAATGGTAGGTGTAACCTTAAGAGACAAGAAGAGAGCAGAGTGGGTTAGGGGACAAACGGGGGTTAAGGATATCATAGTTGAAATAAATAAAAGGAAATGGACATGGGCCGAGCATGTAGCGCGTAGACAGGATAACCGCTGGTCATTAAGGGTAACTAACTGGATTCCCAGAGAAGGGAAGCGGGTAAGGGGGAGACAGAAGGTTAGGCAGGCAGATGAGATTAAGAAGTTTGCGGGTATAAATTGGCAGCAGCAAGCACAGAACCGGGTTAACTGGCGGAACATGGAAGAGGCCTTTGTCCTTCAGTGGACGTAGTCAGGCTGATGATGATGATGATGATGATGATGATGATGATGATGATGACATATAAAAGTGCTGCAGGGGCGTCTGCGTAAGCCGATGTTTGGTGTGTAGCGACACCACGGACCCGAGCTAACGGGGGGGAGCGAGGGTTCTCACCAGAGAAGGGTTGGCCACCCTGGTGTAGTATCCACTTAATACCTCCCACATGCAAACGTCCATTAGCTCACGGCCCTCAGTCCCAGCAGCTGCGAATCAACTGACCACGGTGGCAATCAGATCTGCAACGCAGCAAAGGAGGCTAAGAGTCTCTGGATACGGACAGGCTGCCATTGGAACCTGAATTGGCAACGTTTAACGCTAGAACCTTATCTAGTGAGAAAAGTCTAGCTGTACTATTCGAGGAGCTTGAGGGTGTTAAAAGGGGATATAAAAATTAACAGATCCCACGTACAGTGGGAATCGATGATATGCGAAGCATGAACAAGAAATGTTGATATGTCACTTTAATATCAGCACAATGTTAGAGGTGGAGGTAAATGATGCCGTCCATGACTTCTGTGTCATGATTATCATTTTTGGATGTGCCGTGTACCTTCGTCATCTATTCACGTCACGTATTACGAAATTTATGTGTAAAGCTATCGAAACGGCCGCGAGCACGCTATGAGCGTGGTATGTTGTCATGCTCTTACATGACACGCGTGTCAAGATTATAATGTTTCCACCAGTCATATATTTTATCATCCCTGGACGTCACTTAACACGAAATTTGGTATATGCGAAGGTTGCAAAAAGGCCGCGAGCGCATATTGAAGGGCCAAATATACTCTCATGCAGTGTCGATGCGCGCGCACACTAAATACACCGACGCAACGTTAGCAAAACGCGACCACTCTATAGTCTGAAGCCAGGTGTGACCAGCGTCCGTCCGCGCGGCCCGGCGGCAACCGGCTGAAATGCGACATGCTGCATTTCACGCCGATGCGTTACCCAGACAACACTGCGTCCTCCTCTTTTCGTGATGGAGGGATGCCAGACGCGCTGACACACGCATACGTCAAAGCAACGCAGCGCGGCGCGCGTCTGGGAGTATATGGCAGGACCGGTGCCTGGCGTGGTAGCGCCAGCGTGACGCGACAAAATGAGCGCCGGCGAGCACGCGCACCGCGTCACGTCGAAATGTTTTGGCGCCTTGACTGTGGATTGTAGTCATATTCTCATAGGACACGCATCTCATTAGTATTATGTTTTCACCAGTCACATACCTTCATGATTCATTGGCGTCACATAATACCAAATTTGACATATGTGAAGCTAGCGAAATTGCCGCGAGCGCATCATCAGTGTGTCATGTAGTCATGTTATCATATGACACGCATGTCGTGATTATCATGTTTGGATGTGTCATTTGCCTTAGTCGTCCGTTCGTGCCACGTAATATCAAATTTGGTATATGTGACGCTAGCGAAACGGCCGCGAGCGCATCATGAGCGTGGCATGTAGTCATGTTGTTACATGATACGCATGTCATAATTTTTATGTTAGGGTCTGTCACTTGTGTTCGCCATGCAATCATTCCATACCATACCAATTTTGCAACATGGCATGTGAACTAAACGACCGCAAGAGCTGCTGGACCATGAAATGTAATTTATGACATTCATGTCATACATGGCCTGATTTTCTTGTTATGAGAAGTCAAATATGTTCTCCATACAGTCATGTTATGCCATACTAAATTTGGTATTGATACCATTATCGAAGCGGCCAGGAGAGCTGAAAGTCGTAGGCGGCTAGATAGATAGATAGATAGATAGATAGATAGATAGATAGATAGATAGATAGATAGATAGATAGATAGATAGATAGATAGATAGATAGATAGATAGATAGATAGATAGATAGATAGATAGATAGATAGATAGATAGATAGATAGACAGATAGATAGATAGATAGATAGATAGATAGATAGATAGATAGATAGATAGATAGATAGATAGATAGATAGATAGATAGATAGATAGATAGATAGATAGATAGATAGATAGATAGATAGATAGATAGATAGATAGATAGATAGATAGATAGATAGATAGATAGATAGATAGATAGATAGATAGATAGATAGATAGATAGATAGATATCACCTGTCACTTTTTCATGCTGCTGGACGGAACACTGAACCGTTCAGAATTGACAGTGGAGGATGCAGTGAAAATGATGGCGCTTGGTAATTTGCTGGTGATGCGGTGACACTATTTCCTGCAACATCAGGTCACCAAGGTGCTTGTGGAATGAACAGTCGTGGTGGCGCTGACATGAGAGGTGACGGCTGGCCCAAGAACAATAGAATCTGCACCTGGAAGAGAATAAATCGTGAGTGTGACATTGTACCTGCTGTGTCATGACCCCATGACATAAATATTGCGACATGCTTGTCTGACACGATGTCAAACCTTTTTCATCAGCCACGTGTGTACATACCTGCACATTACTGTCTGTGGGCTGTGGGTATGACCCTCATCTGATTCAGTGCCTATGTTAACTCAGCAACACCGAGAATGCACTTTGGAAATATCGGAGTAAGCACTAAGGACACAGTACAACAGCACATATGTTGTCAATATTAGCAGCTTCACAATGAGTGAAAAATTTCAGTGAAAACATACAGTAAATATCACTTGCGGCTGCATTTGAACCTTGAAATTCCGGGTAGTGTAAATAGCCTCACTAGTGGTGGTAAATGCTCCAGAAAAAACTAAGCAGACATCGTATCTAAGCAATGTCGAGTGTGTTTGCAATGTTGGCTATCCTTGTTTAAAACAATGTAGTAAACAATAAATATGTACTCATATATGACTCAACAAGCTACAATGAAGCGCTGTTTTACCTGGCAGAAATTATGATATGCGCATCATGATTTTGATAAAACTGGAGTCTGTGCTCTTAAAATCACAGATGCAGGCGTAATATTCTACCATCAGCTACTCCTGAGGCATCAGTGCAATTGAAATACCTGGTGCGCCTTTCTTATGCTGACAGCTCCTAAGCTTACACAAAAATATATGCAGCTAAGACAGCTTTGCATCGAATCTTTCACGTGAAATTCATCTCCACAAATCATGAGATTCACTATATTGTATAAGGATTTAGTCCATGAGAATGTTTAAAAACCACACTTTTTAAAGTTCTTTTTATGCCCTCTGCTGCTCTGTGAATAGTAATTATATCTCAAGTATAACACTAAGAAAACTTAAAAAACAGTATGTTTCTAATGAGCGTGTTAAATCAAATATATGCAACAAAATATAAAAGTAAGTATGTATGGGCTTAACAAATATTTTGACACTCACCTGAGCCAATTACTTGCCCTGTAATATTTCAGTTCTCTCTAAAAAAAATAAGAGCTTTCCAATTTAGTATACAAATGTGGGCGCTATTGCAACTCATAATGTAAATAATTTTACTGTTTATAAGCTAGTAATGACCAATGCTCATTGACTTGAGACTGTGCAAAAAGGCATACCTTTTGTGAATGTAAAAGCTTCTACTGAAATAAATTGTAAGGTTTGTTTCCAATTGAAAAAAATACTTGATTCTATTTCAGTCACAATATTTCAGTCACAGAGTATCAACACTGTTTCCAAGTGAAAAATTGAATTGATTCTATTTCATTACCAACAATAAGGTGTCAATTATGTTCCTTTTAAAGTGGAAGTGACATCGAAGATGTTAAGTAGCTCTCACCCTGCAAACTTCAAACAGAACTGAAGAGAAAGAACACAACTTTTTAATGAAGGTTCACCTTAAAGGAATCAACTACTTTCATGATAAATGCCCCACTATGCTTTAAATGTTTTTCACTTTTTCAACCTTAGACCAGCAGTCTTTAACTGCAGATAACACCAGTCGTATATTCTGCAGAGGCTTTATTAAACGGCAGTAGTTAGCAGGGTCATCGTACTCCTTTTTCTCATCTCTGCGTCTACACTTTGCTGCAAATGCTCAACGGCAGGTAGCGTCACATTGTCACTGTAATAGCAGGCATTGTCACTTTACGACAGTTGTATTGGTTCATGACAAAACATAACCCTTTTTTCTGATTTCAATAGGACCTTTTCTTAAGTGTGGTGTTCTTGCCCCTTCCAAATTTTATCGCACAGGTAATAAGTTTTTGCATGTATTGGCGCCCCTTACCAGTGTTGCTGAAGCACACTATTCCATCTGTGTGAAGATATGTGCATGTGGTTAAGTGCACCCTAGTACGGTTTGGATTTCTCGTTTACTCATGCAGGCTAGTACTAGATAGCAAGTTAATAAGGTAAGCACAAACGAAATTGATATGTTGTGTGAATTTTCCTCATGCCTGTGCAGCTAGTACTCACCACTATGACGCATTGCTTCAAGGTATAAACACGGGCAAGCACCCAATCCAGGAACCACATCAAAAAAGTTTTTATCTCTCAAAATAAAAACGATTTAGTGACTTTTTCTGACAGTAACCAACGATGGTTAATACTAAGTGTGTTATTTACCATAGTTTGTTACTACGACCACCTCAATTCTAAATTTACAACCAAACATATGTACGAAAACCCACAACTTTCCAACTTTTTTACCAGCTATAAAAATTATTTCGCGCTGTACACATATCAAATTACTCTTTGTCTACAGAAAGAAAACCCTGATAATCAGCTGATACGAACTATTATATTTCAGTAAATATTATCTCTCTATGAAAATACCGCAATATTTACCATATTCTTCATGTACCGAAAATTCTACGATTGTTCTACACAGAAACTTTTGTACTAAACAAATTAGAGATTAACTGATTTTTAAAAATAATTACTGGGGTTTTACATCCCGGAATCACAATATCATTATGAAGGACGCCGTGGTGGAGGGTCCCAGGAATTTCTACCATGTGGTCATGTTTATGGTGCACTGACATTTCACAGTACACGGGCCTCTACCACAACCCGTTCATCACAACGCGCGACTACCACGGCCGGCATCTAACACGTGGCCTTCGGGTCAGCAGCCGACCACTACAACCACTATGCCACCGCGGCAGACGAAGCACACATTCCTTCTCTTATCTTTTAAAACGCATTTTACGCGTTTTGGTTTCTAGCTTTCGGGAAGAATTCATTTGCTGTTTTAGATTTCTTGAGTTAAAAGTTCTCTCTGACTGTTCGCACCTCGGAACTACGTGCCGCCAGCCACCTTTCATTATACGACGCGGAGGAGATGAACTTTGGCCCGACGGGGAGAACACGTCGGGCGCATGGCAACTAACCACACTAGACGTTATCCTGATGTGAACACTGTATCAAAGGAGCACATATGTAGTGTTTAAAAATTAGGTAGGCAGCACTGCAACCATTATTGACGTTTCACGAAGATTAGCGTCTATTTGAAAAGTAGTTCCGAGGCCTGGCGTACCTCTGTGGCAAAATGCTTCGTTGTCACGCAGAATCCTTGGGTTCAATTCCAGCTGGGACCCTGGCATTTATTCTTTGCATTTGTCGGGTCCACGCTACCGGCGTCGGGTATTTCTTAATGATCGCATGTTGAAATTGTCCGCGTATGTTGTCATCGTTCCTGGGTAGATAATAGGTGTCTATCATTTGTGGCACATACCGGCACACTAGCGGCACGTGCCCACCCGTATGTGCCACTGTCTGGCGGAAAGTGTTTGACGACGTACGCGACGGGATTGTGACCTTATTCATGTCTTGGCTAGCGCGTCATATTCGTAAAACCATCTTAATCTCCCACGCCAGTTTTGGTCACGCCAAGTTAAGGCGGTGAACACGAGAGCACCCAAACGTAAGCGGATAGATAGATAGATAGATAGATAGATAGATAGATAGATAGATAGATAGATAGATAGATAGATAGATAGATAGATAGATAGATAGATAGATAGATAGATAGATAGATAGATAGATAGATAGATAGATAGATAGATAGATAGATAGATGGATGGATGGATGGATGGATGGATGGATGGATGGATGGATGGATGGATGGATGGATGGATGGATGGATGGATGGATGGATGGATGGATGGATGGATGGATGGATGGATGGATGGATGGATGGATGGATGGATGGATGGATGGATGGATGGATGGATGGATAGATAGATAGATAGATAGATAGATAGATAGATAGATAGATAGATAGATAGATAGATAGATAGATAGATAGATAGATAGATAGATAGATAGATAGATAGATAGATAGAAAGTCGAGGATGTCCACTAAAAATGCTTCGCATTTAGTAAAAACCAAAGACAGCTGAACGATGAAAAAGTGACGTCATCTTCCGCTAAGTGTAACCATGTGTAGATGCGAAGCAGCGGGCGCTGACGCTTACATTGGTGGCGGCGTTGGCGCTGGCGCTCATCGTAGGTTTGCGCAGGAGAGAAACCTGGCGAGGCGCAAAGCTCGCAGTGATGGAGTGTCTTATACTGGAACATGCCAATCGCTGCTAATAGGCAGTGAGTGACAGTGCTAATAGGCAGTGAGTGACGCCGATTGGACGCAGACACAAGCAGTCCACTTTTAGTTAACACGTCACTGCCATTATATTTGCTCAACAATGTACAGCACTATATTTACAGCATTATATTTGCTCAACAATCTCCCACCAGCACAGCCTTGGAGGTCTAAATCCAATGCGTATATACATAAATATAAATATATATATATATATATATATATATATATATATATATATATATATATATATATACTAGAACGGTACATATATATATATATATATATATATATATATATATATATATATATATACCGTTCATAGTCCCGCTGCTGACCCGCAGGTCACGGGATCGAGTTCCTGTGGCGGCGGCTGCATTTTGGAAGGAGGCGAAATTGCTGCAGGTCTGACAATAACCCAAGGAATGCATGAAGGAAGTTATTAGACCAATTGTAATATATATTGTAGAGAAGATGATAAGTGCTACTCAGAAGGGCACCGCGTAACACTCAGTCTGTAAAGGGGATGACAGTTGATTGGCGGGGGGCACGGGCTAGTTCCGCCATTACCACTTGACTAGTCGCGACAACTCTCCTGGTGTATAAAAGAGTGCCGCTCTACAACACCTCACTTTGATATATATATATATATATATATATATATATATATATATATATATATATATATATATATATATATATATATATATATTACAACGGTGCATATATATATATATATATATATATATATATTACAACGGTGCATATATATATATATATATATATATATATATATTATAATGAGGCGTTTTAGAGTTGCACTCTTTTATAAAACAGGAGAGCGGTCACGACACGTCAAGTGGTAATGGCGGAACCAGCCTGAGTCCCCAGCCAACCAAACGTCGTCTTCTTCACCGACTGAGTCATACCCCCTGCCCTTCTGAGTAGCATTCATCTTCTTCACTACATTTTCCTCCCCTCCGGAAAAGAGCCATCCTGGCGACTCATGGGCAGGAGACAATAGAGGGATCGTAATACGGTTTTAGGCGGTCTATGTGGACGGTCTCACGTCCACGGCGTCGTTGATCATGGGGCTGTTCAAGCGGCTCCACGATGTAATTGACGGGTGAAGTTTGTTTAACCACACGGTAAGGTCCGTCATACTTGTACATCAGTTTCGTTGAGAGACCAGGGCTTGTTGAAGGGATGCGAAGCCAGACAAGTTCATCTGATGCATAAGAAGCCGGAGGCGTCGGGCTATCGCGGTGGTGTTTCTGGCGTTGCTGTTCAGCACTTGTGAAGGAGCGGGCAAGCTGACGACACTCTTCCGCGTATTTAGCAGCTTGTGATATCGTCGTCGACTCAGCAACATCCGGGTGGTAAGGAAGGATGGTGTCTAGCGTGCAAGAGGGCTCGCGACCATAAAGGAGGAAATATGGCGAGAAACCAGTGATTGTCTGGACAGCAGTATTATGCGCGTAGGTTACAAAAGGGAGAATACTGTCCCAATTGGTGTGATCGGTTGCGACGTACATCGACAGCATATCTCCTAATGTACGGTTGAATCTTTCTGTAATGCCATTTGTTTGAGGATGATACGCGGTGGTGGTGCGATGAATGACTTGGCATTCCTTGAGAAGCGATTCGACAGCGTCCGACAAAAACACACGCCCTCGGTCACTCAGAAGCTCACGTGGTGCACCGTGACGTAAAATGATCTGATGCAGTATGAAACGACCGACGTCGCTGGCTGACGCAGAAGAGAGTGGTGAAGTTTCTGCGTAGCGCGTAAGGTGATCGATAGCGACGATTACCCAGCGATTTCCAGCCGGTGTAATCGGAAAAGGTCCATACAGATCAATACCAACACGGTCAAACGGTCGGGCAGGACAAGGTAAGGGTTGTAGTGGAGCTGGAGAAGTTAGAGTGGGATTCTTCCGGCGTTGACAAGCGAGACAGGAACGTACGTAGCGACGGACGAAGCGATACATTCCACGCCTGTAGTAGCGGTGGGACAGGCGGGTGTAGGTTTTTAACACTCCAGCATGGGCGCATTGTGGGTCGGCGTGAAAGGAGGCGCATATGTCTGAGCGGAGACTTCTGGGAATGACTAGAAGCCATTGGCGTCCTTCGGAGAGATAATTACGTCTGTATAGCAAACCATCTCTGATAACGAAGTGCTGTATTTGACGGCGCATAGCTCTAGGGATATTTTGCGAGGGAGTTAGATTCAACAAGTTGATAAGTGAAGCGATCCAAGGATCTTTTCGTTGCTCCTGTCGCATGTCACTGACACTAAGTGCAGATACGTCGGGGGCAGGCGAAGACGGCGGCTTGTCACTACATCGTAGAGGTGATCGGGACAACGCGTCAGCGTCGGAATGTTTTCGGCCAGATCGGTAAACGACGTGGATGTCGTACTCTTGTAGCCGAAGCGCCCAACGGGCAAGCCGGCTGGTGGGATCTTTTAACGAGGAGAGCCAACATAATGCATGATGATCTGTAACCACGCTGAATGGGCGCCCGTAAAGATATGGTCGAAACTTGCCTATGGCCCATATGATGGCTAGACACTCTTTTTCGGTGACTGAATAGTTGGCTTCTACTTTTGTGAGTGCACGGCTGGCGTAAGAGACGACGTACTCATCAAATCCAGGTTTACGCTGGGCGAGCACAGCACCGAGGCCAACTCCGCTAGCATCCGTGTGTATTTCCGTCGGGGCAAGAGGATCAAAATGTCGCAGTATAGGAGGTGACGTAAGAAGATGGCGGAGTGTGGCAAATGCATCATCACAAGCTGACGACCAACTAGAAAGGTCTTTGTTGCCGGCAAGAAGGTCAGTCAAGGGCGATATGATGGAGGCAAAGTTGCGAATAAAACGACGAAAATATGAAGATAAACCGAGGAAGCTGCGAAGTTCTTTTAAGGTCTTCGGCTTGGGAAATTCGGCGACGGCACGGAGTTTCGTCGGATCCGGAAGAATGCCATCTCTAGATACAACATGGCCCAAAATTAGGAGTTGTCGAGCGCCGAAGCAGCACTTCTTCAAGTTGAGCTGTAGACCGGCGGCGGTGAGGCAAGTAAGCACTGTCTCGAGCCGCTGAAGATGCGTTGAAAAGTCGCTTGAAAATATTACAACATCGTCTAAATAGCACAGACATGTCTGCCATTTCAGGCCACGGAGGATGTTGTCGATCATGCGCTCGAAAGTGGCAGGCGCATTGCAGAGCCCAAACGGCATGACGTTAAATTCATATAAGCCATCAGGGGTAACAAAAGCCGTCTTGGGGCGATCAGCCTCAGCCATGGGAACCTGCCAATAACCTGAACGCAGATCTAGTGACGAGAAGAACTCCGCGCCTTGTAAGCAGTCAAGGGCATCGTCTACGCGAGGTAGCGGGTAAACATCTTTGCGCGTGATCTTGTTCAACCGGCGGTAGTCGACGCAGAATCTTATTGAGCCATCCTTTTTCTTGACTAGAACAACTGGGGAGGCCCACGGGCTGTTAGAGGGCTCAATAACACCGCGCTTCAACATGTCGTCAACTTGTTCCGCGATTATGCGACGCTCAGATGCCGATACCCGATACGGACGCTGACGTAAAGGAGCGTGAAGGCCAGTGTCGATTTCGTGAGATACAGTGGAAGCACGGCCCAAAGTCAGTTGCTGGTGGTCAAAACTGGCACGGAAGCGCTCGAGGAGGGCGATGATGTCGGTGCGCTGCTGGGCCGTAAGGTTGGGGTCGATGCAGCGCGAAATTGCGTCGGTGAATGATGGGGAAGAGGATGACGCGCAGCAATCAACAGCATCAATAGGTAGCGTAGTCGAGTGGTCAGGAACTACACGTGCACTCGAGGGATCAATGTCATCGGCAAAGCCCAGGCACTCTCCGCACAGTAACTTGGAAGGCGAGGGAAACGGATTTGATACATAAATTGCACTTGATCCATCGTGAATATTCAGAACGGCGAAAGGAATCAGGAAGCACTTGCGGCGAACAGCGGTACATAGGCTCAGTCGGTACGACAAAGGGACGCGTGGACGTAGGCGTTCGCGACAAAGAAACGTGGCCGTTTGCGACAGGTGGACGCCGGGTTCCGTTCAGTGCTTCGGCATAGGTCAATGGAGCAGCCACAGGTGGTGCGTGAGCTGTTGGTAGCGCCTCGGACACTTGCTCCTGGACTACTCGCTGTATTGATGGCGCTAAAGTAGATGGGGCACTTTCGGAGGTATAAGGCACGAGGGACAACTGGCGTGCGACCTCCTCTCGTACAAATTGCTTGATCTCGAGAAGCAAAGTGGTGTGATCTATAGAGCCAGCCGACGTTAAAGCGGAGATGGTTGCACATGGCGCGGTAGCACGACGAGTGGTGTCACGCTGTTTCCAGAGCTCATCATAGCTCTGACACAGTTGGATCACTTCCGCTACCGTTTGCGGGCTTTTGGCGACAAGCATCTGAAATGCGTCGTCAGTCACGCCTTTCAAGATGTGTTTGATCTTCTCGGCTTCTGTCATGGCCGAGTTGACACGCCGGCAAAGGTCGACCACATCTTCAATATAACTGGTGTAATGCTCACCATTCTGCTGAGCCCTGGTACGCAAGCGCTGTTCGGCCTGTAGTTTGCGAAGTGCTGGACGGCCAAACAAGTCCGCAAACGCCGTTCGGAAGGCCGACCAGGTGGGGAGGTCTCTCTCGTGATTGCGGTACCACAGACTGGCGACGTCGGTCAAATAAAATTGGACGACAGTAAGTTTGTGTGCATCGTCCCACTTGTTGTGCTTGCTCACCCGGTCGTATTCGTCTAGCCAGTCTTCCGCGTCTTTGTCATCGGTTCCACTGAAGGTAGGTGGATCGCGTTGCCGAAAGGAACCAAGACAGACAGGAGCTGCAGTAGTTGGAGCCGAGGCGGCCGCCTGCTGATCATCGTCCGTGGACATCGTAGCAACTGGAGGCAACGTACGGTTTCGCAGTTCCAGGATTAGGCGTTACCCAGCACCTCCACCAATTATAATGAGGCGTTTTAGAGTTGCACTCTTTTATAAAACAGGAGAGCGGTCATGACACGTCAAGTGGTAATGGCGGAACCAGCCTGAGTCCCCAGCCAGCCAAACGTCGTCTTCTTCACCGACTGAGTCATACCCCCTGCCCTTCTGAGTAGCATTCATCTTCTTCACTACAATATATATTATATATATATATATATATATATATATATATATATATATATATATATATATATATATATATATATATATATATATATATATATATATACCGTTCATAGTCCCGCTGCTGACCCGCAGGTCACGGGATCGAGTTCCCGTGATACGTAAGACGCCCACAAATATACGTGCTTTAGCTTACGTAACATTTGTTCGCCTTCAGCTAGAATTCGCTTCTGCAGTTTGGTCCCCTCATTACAGCTATTTAACTAACATGCTGGAATCAATCCAGAATGTTAGTTAATGTTAGGACTATGAACGGTATATATATATATATATATATATATATATATATATACCGTTCATAGTCCCGCTGCTGACCCGCAGGTCACGGGATCGAGTTCCTGTGGCGGCGGCTGCATTTTGGAAGGAGGCGAAATTGCTGCAGGTCTGACAATAACCCAAGGAATGCATGAAGGAAGTTATTAGACCAATTGTAATATATTGTAGAGAAGATGATGAGTGCTACTCAGAAGGGCACCGCGTAACACTCAGTCTGTAAAGGGGATGAGAGTTGATTGGCGGGGGGCACGGGCTAGTTCCGCCATTACCACTTGACTAGTCGTGACAACTCTCCTGGTGTATAAAAGAGTGCCGCTCTACAACACCTCACTTTGATATATATATATATATATATATATATATATATATATATATATATATATATATATATATATATATATATTTATTTATTTATTTATTTATATATATATATGTTGTTTAGTGGGAAAGTTCAGTGGGTCTGATACGTAAACGAAAAGAACCTGGTACACGTACGAGAAACCAAGCAGTTTCTTTATAGATATAAGTTTCGGCCGTGGCGCGTCCTTCGTCAGAGAATAAAAAGTGAACAAGGCATATGCCGATTTTAAGGGCCCTTGATATCTCAAAAAAACGTCAGGAGGTCAAAATGAAACATCGCTGACAATTCATTTTGATCTATCACCTCGTGTAACAAGATAACTGCTACAACTTAAGAAACGTATGACTAGGGAGCCATCGCATCAGTGAAACATATAAACCAGTGAAACGATGATGAGAACGCGAAGCCGACACGAGATTAAGTCTACTTGCGTGGCAAAACTGATATCAATCACATCTACTTCAGCACGGTACACAGAAAAGTACTGAAAGATCACCAAAGTTTTTTTTCCAAGTCACCATGGTCGCTATACAAAATATAGAACGTGCGACTTTAATGCAATATGCGGTGGAAAAAAAGTGGCGCGCATTAGAAAAAAAAAGAGCGTGTGTGACGGGAGGGGGGAGAATAGTGTATGAATATGATTAACTTTGTCACGCACAAAGAAAGGTGACACGTCCGATGCTTTCATTTATGCCAGCGTGAAGACTGTTGAATTTATTGATGAGAAAGGATTCGCGAACTTCTCGGTCATGATGAGTTTTAAATCCAGAAAGTAGTATGGTAGCCTTGATGTTTGCAAAGGGGTGACCTGCCATCTGGACATGTTTAGATAGTGGAAGATCAGGTAGGTTAGAAGCGTGGGCTCTATGGTTGTTAAAGCATAATCTGAATGACGTTTCGGTGTGACCGATGTAGTGCTGGTGGCATGTGGAGCACTCAAGCATGTACACAACATTGGTGCTGTCGCATGTGATGTCTCCGTTGATTGTCATGGTAAAGCTTGAAGCGCTGCTAGTTACGGAGTGCGAAGTTGTCATGTGTGGGCATACCTTACAACAGGGTTTATTGCAAGGGTGACAGCCAACATATATCGGTCGGTTGTTTATTTTGGACGAAGTTAAGGTATCACGCAGGTTTCGCGATCGACGATAAACTACCTTGGGTGGTTTCGCAAAGATGTCTTTTGGGTGGTCACTTTGAATCAAGATGTTGTGGTGTTTCTTCAGAATGTTGTTTACATTTTGAGCTGATGCTGAGTGTGTTAAAATAAGATTTACACTGTTACTTACGAGCTTGTTGATAGTTTGTTACCCGTGAGCAAATCCTCGCGGTCGATGTTTACCGCCTTCTTCAGGGCGTCATCAACAATTCGGGAGGGGTGTGTTTGGTTAGTGCACCTCGAAGGTACTCACAGTTGCGAACAAACTCATTTTTGTCGGAGCAGATACGTTTAACACAAAAGGCTTGACTGTATTGAATGCTGGTGTTGCAGTGTTTAGTGTGGCTACTTTGAAAATGAAGGTATTGATTTTTGTCAGTCGGTTTCCTGTACAGCTTCGTCATCAGTTTTTGATGGTGCAATGTTACCGTGACATCAAGGAAAAGGACACCGATGGCTGAGTATGAATGCGAAAACGAGATATTTGGATGGACATTATTGAAATCCACGATGAGAGAAAGAAGATCGGATTCGCCATGGTGTCATAATAAAAAGATGTCATCAGTTAAACGTTTGTAGTAGAAAAGCTTCAAGTCACAGCGTGAAAGGAACTCGTTTTCTAGGAGGCCCATAAAGATATTTCGAGAATTAACGTAAGAAGCGTGGCCAGTGGGGATAAATCAATTGCTTTATTCAGATCAGACTCGTTGTACGCACGCACAACAGCCCTGATACCATCACAGGGCGGAATATATGATGCCGGGCCAATCAGCTCCTTCAACAACCAAAAAAAAAGACCCTGGTGCCTCACTCAAGCTACAACCTACGAGGACAGCGTGGTGCTCCTTTCAATGGAACGAACTGACTAGGAACCACTAGGTTAGGTAAGAGTGCTTACCCTAATGCATCTCGCCGTTTTATGAGAATACAGAAAGTTATCAAAAAGCGTACTCGCTGTGAATCACACGCTTCCGCTATGAAGATGTACTCTGCGAATGCTACTGCGCCTAAAGGTTTGCGCCTGGTTTGAAACCTGCGGTCTATGAAATATCAAGTGCACATATTGCGAGGTGGAATGAGACGCTCAAACGGGCTTCTCTTGAGTTGACTAATATTGCTCCCAATCATTATGAATCGTTCACGGAAGTTCTTGCTAATAAGGAAAAAAAGCTGCCTGCCTTGTTCATAGCACTGACAAAAAGAGTGCGCTTCATCGTATGAACAGTAAAAGTTTATTAAAATTAACTGCATCAAGCAGAAGAATATGGCTCGAGATAACATTACACTTACACTTCACTCCGAATCGCATAGAAACCTTGAGCGCTCTAAAATTGAGAAACCAGGCACACAACAAACCAATATATTGAATTTATCACGTTACCAGTTAACCTCTATAGAATCCAGGGTTTTCTCACTAGAGCTCAACTTTTGTTCCAGAACTGGAGGCTACCATTTATTTCAGCTCATTTTCTGTCTTCACAACTGTGAAAGAAACATGCGATTGCGCGAGTACTTCTTTGATCGCCAATCGACTGAACAAATCAGTTCCACGTTACCAACTGGTAAGCACTGGACTGCGCTTTCACAGCGGGATGAATACCTCGACTTATACGTACGAGCCGTGCAGCAAGACATACTTAAAGCGTACAAAAATCGTTCGCCTTTCCGTCATAACCTCAGCTTTAAAGAGGCTCAGGCTATTGAGGCATTGGCAAGCAGCAGCGACATTGTAATCAAGCCAGCAGATAAAGGTGGTGCAGTTGTGGTAATGGATGATAAAAGTAACATTGACGAAGCCCAGAGAAACCTTGACGATACGAAATACTACAGACGCCTTAGCAATGACCCAACAGAACAATCCGGTTGCACTATCACTGATGTTGTGGCTGAACTTGAGAAAGAAAACAAAATCGCTCAATCTGCGTTGCGTACGCTTATTCCCCTGTGCCCGTTGGCGGGTAGGTTTTACACCCTGCCTAAGATTCATAAAGAAAACAATCCTGGTAGACAAATCGTGTCTGGAATAGGCACGGTTACTGACAACATTTCACGCTATGTTGATAGCATTATCTGTTCCATTCCTGTCACATTTACTTCATATATCAAAGACACGAACGACTTTCTAGACGATATCAAGGATTTACATATTCCTGTCGGCTCTTTTTTGGGAATTCTGGATGTTTGCTCCTTGTACACTAATATTCCGCACTTTGATGGTATCAAGGCTCTTGTGCGCGCGAACAACGAGTCTGATCTCGATAAAGCAATCGATTCATCCACACTGTCCACGCTTCTTAAGTTAATTCTCGAATTATACAATTTTGAGTTCAATGGTCAACATTAAGTCCAGGTTAGTGGCACATCCATGGGCACTAGAATTGGCCCCAATTGCGCAAATTTCTTTATGGGCCTCCTAGAAAACGAGTTCCTTCCACGCCATAACTTGAAGCCTTTCTACTACAAACGTTTTATTGATGACATCTTTTTGGTATGGCACCATGGCGAATCCAATCTTCATTCTTTCATCGAGGATTTTAATAATGTCCATCCAAATATCTCGTTTTCGCATTCATAGTCAGCCAGCAGTGTCGATTTCCTTGATGTCACGGTAACATTGCACCATCAAAAACTGACGACGAAGCTGTACAGGAAACCAACTGACAAACATCAATACCTTCATTTTCAAAGTAGCCACACTAAACACTGCAAAACAAGCATTCCATACAGTCAGGCCATTCGTTTTAAACGTATCTGCTTCGACAACAATGGGTTCATTCGCAACTGTGAGTACCTTCGAGGTGCACTAACCAGACAAAGATACCCTCACGAATCATTGACGACGCCCTCAAGAAGGCGGAAAACATCGACCACGAGGATTTGCTCACAGGTAACAAACCATCAACAAGCTCGTCACGTAACAGTGTAAATCAGATTTTAACGCTCAGCATCAGCTCAGAATGTAAACAACATTCTGAAGAAACACCACAACATCTTCATTCAAAGTGACCGCCTAAAAGACATGTTTGCGGAACCACCCAAGGTGGTTTATCGCCGATCGCGAAACCTGCATGATACCTTAACTTCGTCCAAAATAAACAACCGACCGAACTATGTTACCTGTCACCCTTGCAATAAACGCCGTTGTAAGGTATGCCCACACATGACAACTTCGCACTCCGTAACTAGCAGCGCTTCGAGCTTCGTCATGAGAATCAACGGAGACATCACTTGCGACAGCGCCAATGTTGTGTACATGCTTGAGTGCTCCACATGCCACCAGCAATACATTGGTCACACCGAAACGTCATTCAGATTATGCTTTAACAACCATAGAGCCCACGCTTCTAACCTACTTCATCTTCCACTATCTTAACATGTCCAGATGGCAGGTCACCCCTTTGCAAACATCAAGGCTACCATACTACTTTCTGGATTTAAAACTCATCATGACCGAGAAGTTCGCGAATCCTTTCTCATCAATAAACTCAACAGTCTTCACGCTGGCATAAATGAAAGCATCGGACGTGTCACCTTTCTTTGTGCGTGACAAAGTTAATCATATTCATACACTATTCTCCCCCCTCCCGTCACACACGCTCTTTTTTTTTCTAATGCGCCCCACTTTTTTTTTACCACTGCATAATGCATTAAAGTCGCACGTTCTATATTTTGTATAGCGACCATGGTGACTTGTAAAAAAAAAACTTTGGTGATCTTTCAGTACTTTTGTGTGTACCGTGCAGAAGTAGATGTGATTGATATCTGTATGCCACGCAAGTAGCCTTAATCTCTCGTGTCTCCTTCGCGGCCTCAGCATCGTTTTACTGGTTTATATGTTTCACTGATGCGATGGCTTCCTAGTCATGCGTTTTTTAAGTTGTAGCAGTTATCTTGTTACACGAGGTGATAGATCAAAATGAATTGTCACAAATGTTTCATTTTGAACTCCTGACGTTTTTTTTGAGATATCAGTGGCCCTTTAAAGCGGCATATGCCTTGTTCACTTTTCATTCTCTGACGAAGGCCGTGCCACGGCCGAAACATAAATCTATAAAGAAAAGAAACTGGTTGCTTTCTCGTACGTGTACCAGCTTCTTTTCATATATATATATATATATATATATATATATATATATATATATATATATATATATATATATATATATGTATATATATATGCTCACGGCTGGTTATTTTTTCATCCACTTTTCTTTCTTCCTATTTACATTCCATTGGTTCTAATAACTTCCCCTGTACATTCCTTAGCATTACTGTCTGTTAGATCTCATTAATATTGCGTTAAAACACGGAAAAATGAGCCCTTAGGTATACACTTCTTTCCCTTATATATATATATATATATATATATATATATATATATATATATATATGATGTGGCAAGTGTATGGTTGTGCAGTTCGAGCAGCCGTTTTCAGGGGCAAAGCTCCTTAGGAGGTGGGTTGTTCCCTCCTCCGAATGTAGTATGTAGCCACCTCTAGATTATGACTTGCTTAATAGATGGCCTTGGATGTATATGTCCTTGGGAAAAATACAACAAGATGGCTTTATTTGTTTTTGCAGAATATCTACGGAGTGAATAATGGTGAGTTGGGTGAAGCGTCCGCCAGTGTGTCCAACCGTACGTGCGTCCGTGCTTTTGGCCATCCGTCCCCGAGTCAATTCGTGCGACCGTCCGTCTGTCTGTCTGTAAATGCTTCCGTCCGTGCGTTCACCCGTCCCCGTTTCCGTTCGTGCTTCTGTACGTTCGTTCGTAAGACTGTCTGTCTATCCGTCTGTCTGTGCATCTATGCTTCTGTCCGTCCATCCGTACTTCTCTCCGTAGGTCCGTTCGTCCATCCGTCTGTGCGTCCGTGAGTCTGTACAACCGTCCATGCTTCTATCCCTCTGCCCGTGCCTCTGTCCGACCGTTCACAAGCCCGGACGCATGGACGGATGAATAGAACTTTGATAGACACTGAGGCTAGCACAGCCGAACAAGGGAGCGCCTGCCTGCTCGTTATCCTCGAGAGGACGCACCTGAATTTCGTCAGGTGGTGCAACACTCTATCAACATTGCGAATATCGAGCGTAAGAAACAAGCGATGCTCCGCAGCAATAACCTTTAACACGCATATCCGAGGAGCTCCCTCCTTCCCGTGAGCTCGTTGACGCACACTCCGTGAGCGCTCTATGTCGCATCAAACGGAAACAGCTGAGGCAGTGAACACAATCTGCACGTGGTGCCGGTCACAGTGTCATCGCCTAATTCATTCTTACAACGTGGCCAGGTACACCAGTAAGATCAGAGACTTATTTCCGTCACGGATATGACGTTAAAATTCACATGCACAGTATGCGAAGAAATTAACTAGAAGAAAAAGTTTCGCAAATATGCGAGACCCGGAAAACGAGCCCACGAAGTTTCGATTAGCGCCAGTAGTAAGCGTGCGCTTCTTCTGAGCTATCAGCGCATTTTTGAGGCACTCTTTGAACGCGTGTGTATGCTCACAGTCGTTCACTGTGTACCTGTGCTCTTCGTTTGTTCGGTGGTGACGCTGCCTAAGAGGTATGAACACAAGTACTACATTATGACATCAACTAACACCGGTAGAGAGCGCTGCGGTAGTCTCAGCTCTTTGGCGCCTCGATGACATCATTGGAACGGACACTGTGGCTTCAGAGCCTACCGACGCAGCCTAGTTGGCGTTGGCCCTTCTTTAGACAAAGTGTAGCACTGCCTCCGCAATCGGTTTCGACCAGGTTTGTGGGGCTAATTTGACAGACCACAAGCGCCGTCTGTATTTGCGACACGCTGATTAGACTCAGTGACGACGCAGTTACGTGCTTCGTCTTCCGCGGTGTGCTTGCGCGGGCAGTGTAGTTTCACCTTCAATATTCAACAATGGTTATCTCCCCCATCTACTGACACGAGTGCTATGGTACCGTCTAGGAGAACTCTTGGATCAAGCGCAGCTGAAATACAACGGCATTGTCAGGTGAATGCTGTGCAAGTGAGTTCGATGCAACATTTACATACCAGGGTGAAGCGAGAGGCCTTCGTGCATTCATGGCCCATGCTTAGAACTGTCTCTTTCGTTTGTGAATTTGAATTCATGGCGACCGAACTGACTGCCATACATATACGAGTGCAGGACGGAAATGATCGTATCGCCACCTTATCAGCAGGACACTGCTCGCCAACACGAGCTGCATGCCAAGCACATATACATAGGCCCGCAAAACACCCTCCTTCATTGCAGCAGAACATGTGTTAAAGAACGATTGACTGAAAACGTGTTCGGTTTCACTTGCATGGTTTACTAACGCTGTGGTTCAAGTGTGATTTGCTAACTATTCAGTTGCGTGCAGTGTCTCCGGAAAGTGTATACCAGTCGGCGGTCGTTGATTGTCGTAATGGAGATGTGTCATCAAGTATCAACATGGGTGAATCAACATCTAAGGGTGCTGCAAAGAAGGCTTAAAAAATTGCCATAGTGGAAAGTCCTTCAATGCCTTGCTAGCAGACGGGAAGCCAGCTTTTGTCCTGCCAAGATTACCAAAACGTGCTCTTTTCTGGTAGCGCCCCCTCTGAGATGAAGTGGCTTTGATATGTTAGTGTAAACACTACCTTCGTTCTATATTGAAGGATAGTTGTTCCCGACGAAATAACACACAGAAAGTAGTATGGGTGACTGAATCTCTAAAAAATTTTGACCCCAGTTAGAGGCTTAGTAAGGAAATCTACTAACTACTACGCTACCCGCAATAGTTTCCACATAAGGCTTAATTGGTGTGCCAGAAAAAACGATACGTTTGGAATTACATCGAACAGCAGTTGGAAACACTCGGGGAAGAGGCCTTGCTTGGACGATGGCACACACGTTTCTTAAGAGTAAGGGAGGACAGCTGAAGTTTTCAGTTGTTCTGTACTAGCCATGAGCCCACACATGTACGCATGCATACGTCCTATTCTGTCAAATGTGATAAACTCGATTCATTTTATTATTTTTTGAGTTTGAGTTTCAGTTTGAGCTTATTTAACCACGTGACAAGTACACGAAAATACACTGGATACGTGGTTTGGTGCGAAGGGAAAAAAGCTGCATTTCACAGCTTGACTGGCCCCTTCACCCAGAAAAAAATCTAAACTACAAATTTACAAAAACACAAAAATTACAGGCAGCGGTAAGAAACACGAAACACAAATACAAAAAGAAACACGCATGTGGCCCATGACAGCAAATAATAGAACGAAAACTCTGAAATACATACAAAACTTTTTATTACAAAGCAATGTATGAAAGAATAAAAACTGAATAACCATTACAGAAATCACCCAACATTTATTTACAACACAACCAGCACATCCGATTTAACATTTTAGTCTTAGACAATATACGCAGATTATCAGTTGTTAGTTTCCATTTGTTCATCACACTTGGAAGAAGGTAACGTAGTGTTTCAAATCCATAGTTTGTGCGAGGACAGGGTACGTGCCAAGTCTCCGTACACCGATTAACGCCACTGGCAGGATTTGGTTGCAATTTGCCCCGCCGCGGTGGTCTAGTGGCTAAGGTACTCGGCTGCTGACCCGCAGGTCGCGGGTTCGAATCCCGGCTGCGGCGGCTGCATTTCCAATGAAGGCGGAAATGTTGTAGGCCCGTGTGCTCAGATCTGGGTGCACGTTAAAGAACCCCAGGTGGTCGAAATTTCCGGAGCCCTCCACTACGGCGTCTCTCATAATCATAAGGTGGTTTTGGGACGTTAAACTCCACATATCGATTTGGTTGCAAGGTAGCCAAGGTGCGTAAAAAGATGCTTCCTCGGCATATTTCTGATTTAAAAGCTGACAAAAGCTGGTATTCATATTAACAGGTAATTCTTAAAATTCTATATTTTGCAAATATTGATGCAGTGTGTGCGTTATAGGATACACCTTCAATGCACCGCAAGGCATTTTTTTGTAACACGACCAGGTTCTCTAGAGATGCTTTAGAGCCTGTAGACCAGACCAGATGACAATAGTGTAATTGTGAAGAAAAAAGAGCATTGTACACTAATATTTTTTTCATTTTACAGGTAGTATGTTCTTGCATCGACGCAACACACGTAGAACTTTACGAAGTTTGTGACTAATGTGTTCTGCATGGTAATTCCATGGCATGTTTTCGGGAAAATGGACACAGAGAGTTTCAACTGTTTGACAAAGCTTAATTTCAACGTTATTAAGTATTAGTTCGTGAGACGTTTCACATGACCTTGCTTTCGCACAGAACAGTACAGCCTTGCTTTTAGAGCAATTAATGTGTAGAGAATTTGCCACAGTCCAGGCATATATTTTATTTAGTATTTCGTTAGCAGAAACACTGAGGTCATCAGCCGTTTACCCAGAAAAAAATATACTGCTATCGTCCGCGTAGATTACATATTCTACAGAGCTGTCAATACGTTCAATATTGTTGATAAAAATATTAAATAATAGGGGTCTGAAAATGCTACCTTGAAGTACACCATTCTCAACGTTCATAGATGATGATAGCTCTCAATTGATTGATACACATTGTTTCCTATTAGATAAGTACCTTCTGATTTAAGCTAAAATGGTACCGCGAACTCCATAACAGTCAAGTTTTTCTAGCATATCATGGTTTATTCTATTGAAAGCTTTCGAGAAATCTAGAAATATTCCTAGGGTAAATATTTTTGCTTCTATATTTCTTAGAATCAATTCTTTTTGGTATATTAACGCACTTTCGGTTGAGAGACCTGACGGAAAACCGAACTGTGACGGCGTAATAATGTGTTTAATAAACAAATCAGATAACCTAATGAAAATAAGTTTTTCACACCCCTTAGAGAAAATTGGTAAAATGTAAATTGGCCTGTAGTTTTCTAAATTGCTTTTGTCCCCACCCTTATATATAACCGTTGCTTTAGCGTTTTTCATTCTCTGAGGAAAAAGCCCAGTGGTGAACACGAGATTATAAATATGTACTAAGCAGGCGCATATAAAATCTAAAATGTTTATTATAGGTTCTAATTTTAGGTCATTTATGTCCTTGCTTTTACTCAATTTGAAATGCTGAAAAACGCTGATGACCTCTTGCGCGTCTGTAGGATTAGTAAACACAGAATTATTTAAAGCAAGAGGCAAATAACCTGATGAATCACAATTATGGCTACTGTCAACTAGTGAGGTAAAGTACTCATTAAATTCTTTGCTAGTACTGCCCCTTGTATATTTTATTTTCGATCACCAGCTCACTAATATCATTAGACACTTGATTGGTAGATATATTAGCATTAGGCTTGTTTGATAAGTGCTTAGAATTGGTGACACCGTCAAACATCTTGAAGTGATAATCGCGTTTAGCTTGTTTATGTAGTTTAGTGAGTTTATTTCTGTATACCTTAAAAGCTTTAAATTTATCGGGGTCTCGCTTTATCAGAAACTCTTGATACAACCTAATTTTTTTCTTTTATCATATTGAGTATTGCGGAAGAAATCCAAGGTTTGCGCGCCCGTTTTGATCACTTTAAAGCTTTGTAGGTAAAATGTTTTAAAACACAGAACATAGAGTATCAATAAAACAATCATAAGCAAGATCAGCAGAAGAACTAGATAAAACGTTGTTCCAGTTTAGAGTTCTAATTTCATCTCTAATAGAAGATAGCGTCCGCGGATTAATTTGTTGAAAGTGAACGACAGGGAGGATTTGACTCCTTACACTGGTTATGTTTTCTATGACTAGTTATATGGGCAAATGATCACTTATCGGGGCACGCAGGACGCCTGCCTGTAACGTACTGTTTGTACTACTTGTGATAAACAAGTCTAATAGAGTAGAAGTGGTATGAGTAATACATGTTGGAATGGTAATTACGTTTGTTAAGAAAAAAGAAGCAAGAAGGTCTGAAAGTCTCGTCTGTTTATGTGTGTCGCTCAACATATCTATGTTAAGATCACCTCCCAGCACTAGTTTTTAATTAAATTGGTTTACAATGAAAAATAGGTTCTTTTTTGCTGCGGACATCTTGTCTCGCGCCGTTCTGGTGACGAATCTGACGACCACATTTGATTTCTTTCTATCTTTCGATAGTACACGGTGCGCGACGTCAATGTCGTTATCTGTGACATCAGTTCCTAAGCACTTGGCGATGTTTGCGACAGTTTTCTCCAAGTTTTCTTTTTCTATTAGCGGAAGACCTTGAATTTCACTATTCATATTTCGGCTGTATTGCTTCAGCTCGACAATTTCCCGTCTAGCTTCTTTCAGGTCCCTCCACTGTTCTTCGTTTTCCTTACGACACTGCGCACTCTCAGCCTTTACCACGTCAATCTCCTTGCGAAAAGCCTCCACGGCAGTCCTAAAGAGCTCAAAGCTTTCATTCATGAAAGCAATAGCACTTCGAACACTTCCAAGTTCAGTGACTATTTCAGTGTTCGAGGAAGCGACCTTAGCTATTTCACATTTAACCTCAGTCGAGAAGACGTCAAGTCTTCCCACCAGATCACCTAGAAATTTCACAACCTCTTCAATGCTATTAGGCTGCCTCTCAGCAAGGGTGACCGAAATATTGCCCATGTCGCCCGAATTTTTATCCCCCATGGTTTCAAGCACTTCAAGTAAAAATTGCACGAAAATGCTCTTGTGCACACAAAGCAAGAGGCAAAGATTGAAGATTAGAAAGAAAATACTGTTGTGACTACAATGCCCAATAAAACTTCAGCAGCAGCAGCAGCAGCGACGAAACTAGGTGCATATAATTTTAAAGATGAAAGTTAACCAACCTGCAAAGAGTGCAGACAGTAGGTCAGCGTGCGTCCTTTCGCCGTCGCCGCTGCTGCCTTAGTCAAGCCAGTTGCAAATAGACAACGCCCCCCGCACAAACTTGATAACAGCTTGAAACTGCAGCAGGCTAAGGTAGATGGCGGTTTCGGTAGCGCTGTCCAGGTCACTTTTCTTGATGATATGCCGGTATCTGCAAAGAGTGCAGACAGTAGGTTAGCGTGCGTCCTTTCGCCGTCACCGCTGCTGCCTGAGTGAAGCCAGTTGCAAAGAGACAACGCCCCCAGTACAAACTTGAAAACAGCTTGAAACTGCAGCAGGCTGAGGTAGATGGCGGTTTCGGTAGCGCTGTATAGGTCACTTTTCTTGATAATATGCCGGTATCTGCAAAGAGTGCAGACAGTAGGTTAGCGTGCGTCCTTTCGCCGTCGCCGCTGCTGCCTGAGAAGTTTTAACGTTCGGATAAACAGTGATAACTTGGATTATGGTGGGCATTTGTAAGATGTGTACTTTCTTTACTAATTTCCGATGTTTTGTATGTGTATGTACAAGTTAACAATAAAACTTCCCTTTCTTAATCGCTGAACGGTGATACTTTCTCATGCCTCTAGTAAGATCTCCACTGAAGCCGCCATCTGGCCATAGCCACGGCTGCAGTCCTGGACAATGAGTTCCACTCCAGCATTTTTTTCACACCTCCGTGGGTGCCGCAGTCACTACAGATCAACGACATCACATATAGATGTGCGGTAAACATTAAACTGCTTCTCGAAGACACGTTTCACTTTCGTGTGTTATGCCGATTCCTATGTGAGAGAGATCAACCACACTTTATTTAAAGACGTGCCTACCGACCTGATTCTTAGAGCAAATGTTTCGCTGTCTGATGACATCGAGCTTACCATACATCGCAGCCAGTTTGGACTCCGGCTTTCGACAGCTGGGGCTACCGCCACTACTCTGCCACCGCTGACTAGTGAGCAGTCCACTGTTCGGATGTATAAGACTGCGAACTTGGTGACGGTTATGAAGGGTCTTTATTTTCTGCGCGACCCTAAACAAAGGGCCCCCGGCCCGTTTGAGAATACAAGTGACGATCCCGAGCAGCCTGTCTCTTTGGCTGCCGAAGGTCGACTCCCGTAGCTTGCATGATCCTCTTCCGCCTCCGATGTGATCACGTGACCCAGCCGTGGCCTCCCAGACACCAGCCACCGGGGTTGAAGGTCCAAACACAACGACGAGCGGTTAGAAAGCAAGAGGTGCGTTGACAGACAAATACCCCTCGCTTCCGGTAACGATTTAGAGAATAAGCCGTGGTCTGTTCATGATCAGTTTAACGACCGTCGCGGCGTGTTCGGCTCGCGGGGTGCGACCCGGGTTGAAAGCCGAAACACAACGAAGCTTGGTGCGAGGAGGAGGATACAACTTTATTAAAAGAGATTTCATGGGTTTCGAGCTGGCCACTTGTCTGCGGCGACCTCTTGTGCCTATGCAATGACTGCTTTGTGCAGTTTTTCGTCGGGGGACCGTATTAAGGCCTCCCATGTCGTTTCGGAGGGGACTGGCAGAAACTCTCTGGGTGGGAGAAGATCCCCGCATTCCCAGAGGATGTGACTTTGGTTTGTTATGGCATTTTTGTCGCAATTTTTGCACGTTCAGTCAACCTTTCCACCTGTGGATATCACTAAGCAGGGAAGAGTGGTTAGGCTGTTCGTTTGAATTCGGCGGAGAATAGTGGCTTGCGCTCTCGTGAGGTTGCTGTGCGGTATGGGATATATTCTCTTGTCATCTTTATACATATTCGTAAGTTCGTTATAGGAGGTCACTGCCTCTCCTATCGGGGAGCCCGGTTCCAATGAAGGCGTGACCTGGTTTGCTAACCACCGGGCCATTTTATGCGCTTCCTCGTTACCTGGGTTTCCCGAGTGAGCGGGGACCCAGACCAGATTGATTTTGGTTCTATCATTCTGATTGGAGTTCCTTAGGACCTTGGCTATATTTAGTCCCACACTTCCCCTTGCGAAGCTAAGAATAGCGCTCTTAGAGTCGCTAAGGACAGTGTGGGTGGTTGGATGCATATTGGCCAGCCCTATGGCGATTTCTTCGGCCTTTTTGATTGATGCGGCTCTAGTGAAAGCCACATTCACGATTTTAAGTTCTCCGTCCACGGAACTCACGGTGCATGTGTTGTGTTCCTGGTTGGCGGCATCGACAAAGACCGCAGTTTGGTCTTTCTTGTGCTTTTCACTTAGCCTATCTGCTCTGGCTTTTCTGCCACGTTTATCTTTGTAGTTGCTCTTCTCTCAATCACTTTCACAGGGACAGGTACCGAGTTATTGGAAACTCGGTAAAATCACTCCATTGTTCAAAAATGGCAACAAAGCATCCCCATATAACTACCGGCCCATATCGCTTACAAGTGTCCCATCCAAAATTATGGAGCACATTTTATTTACCAACATCATTAATCACCTCGAACAGCACAACTTCATTCACCCTTCCCAACATGGTTTTCGTAAAGGCCTGTCGTGCGAAACACAACTTGCTGCCTTCATCCATGACTTGCACACAAATCTTGACCGGAACATCCAAACTGACGCCATATTTCTTGACTTTGAAAAGGCTTTCGATAAAGTTCCTCACCACCGCCTTATGACCAAACTTTCTCTGCTTAACCTCGACCCATTCGTCTTGTCCTGAATTAATAACTTTCTCACTGACAGAAAACAGTTCGTCGTCATAAATACAGCCAGGTCTCAAATCTCTCCCGTCCTCTCCGGTGTTCCCCAGGGAACAGTAATTGGCCCCCTGCTTTTCCTGATTTACATCAACGACCTTCCACACTGTATTACTAACAATATAAGATTATTCGCCGACGATTGCGTTGTTTACGCAACAATCTCTAGTCATGAAGACCAAATAGCTTTACAAACTGACCTAACAGTCGTTCAAAATTGGTGCCACAAGTGGCAGATGAGTTTAAACATTTCCAAATGTAGATCAGTGTCTTTTCACAGACGTACTAATCCGTTAGTGTACAACTACACCCTACATAACAGTTTTCTACAACTGACTAGCTCGTATAAATACCTTCGAATACATATCTCAAGTGATCTATCATGGACCCTCCACATCAATCACGTCATTTCAACAGCTCGTAGATCTTTAGGTTATATCCAAAGAACCCTGAAGTTTGCTCCCAGCCACTTAAAAAAATTAGCTTTCACCACAATAATACGCCCCAAACTGGAGTACGCCACAGAAATTTGGGACCCACACCAGCATTATCTCATCCAAAACCTAGAAGCCATCCAAAACCGCGCTGCCAGATTCACCTTTTTCGATTACTCATCGTTCACCAGTGTAACAGACTTAAAGAAACGTGCCGCATTCATTCCCCTTAGTCAAAGCCGAAACACTGCGCGGCTCGCATTATTCCACAAATTCTATCACGCATCCCCATCCAGCATTTACGTCACCCAACGCCCCCATTTCTCTGATCTTTGTTGCAACACTATGCAAGTACATTACCCTCGTCCCAAAACTACCACATTTGCAGAATCTTTCTTCATTCGGACAGCTAAGGAATGGAACGCCCTACCGGAAACCATTGTTAGCATTCAGGATGCAGAAGCCTTTAAAAACTCCCTGACAACCATCACTGAACTGTAATAGCTAACTGAACTGTGACCTGCCATGCTATTTCTTGTATAATGGTTTCTAGTGTCATCTCCCTAGTATGGCATGTATGTATATTTGTGTACTTGGCAATGTTTCGAAACCTTTTAAGTGGTACCTTTTGTCACTGAAAAATGTTTTCATCCAGAGTCCTCAAACAAATGTACCTGTTACCGCCCCCCCTCTTCTTGTATGCCCACCCCTCATGTAATGTCCCTTCTGTTAGGGATCCTTGAGGAAAATAAAATAAATAAATAAATAAATGATACTACCTCTTACCCTGAACGTGATGTTTTTTGACGAGACGCCTTCGCCTAGGCTGGTGCACACGACCTTAAGCGTTGGATCATTTTTCTGTGCAGCCCTTAGTGCACCTCGACCAACATTCAGTAGTGCATAAAAAGAAGGTGCAGTTGGTCTCACCAAGGTGCCCTCGCGCTCAGTTTTGGTGTGCCCTTTACGCCCGGCGCCTATATGCGGGCGCACCACGTCAGCATTAGCTCCGTCTTTTTCCGCACTCAAAGGTTCTTTGATCTGTGTTAGTTTCTCTGCATTTCCCCCATTACTGACTCCTGCACATGAGGTTCATCTTTGCTCTCTGCATAACGCAAATATGCGGAAAGCTGCCTGGCTTTCGATTGTGTCAGCGCGAGCATCTGTGCATCAACTTTAGCAAACGCCTTTCCCTGTTCATTCAACAGCGACTCAGATTTATTAGAAAAAAGGTAAGGGTACCCCTCGGGCAACCCTTTTGAAACAGCTGCCACAGTTTCCAAAACACCAAATGGCCCTTCGGCTTCAACTTTTGCCATTGGCAGACACACGGAATCTTTGCTGACTGCTTGACGAATCCAAGCGCATTCAGAAATGTAATCCTTACTTGAAACATACTTTGGTTGGACCACATCCACGGTGGCTGCTGAATCTCTGAGTACTTTGCACTTCTGGCCATTTACAATTATATCTTTGGTGTATGGCTTTAGTAGCTCGGTGTTACTGGGATCACTGCTTATTATAGTCGCGAATACACGATTTTCCTTTCGGCAGTTTCCGGCAAAGTGACCTTCTTCTTTGCAATTATAGCAAATTGTGGGCCGTTTCTTTTCCAATTCTAGTGACTGGCTCCCTGGTTCTTTTCCTTGGACTTCCTGTCCTGTGCTCACGTTCGCACTAGGTGGCGCTGAATTTAACTGTCTTTTGCCCTCTCCATCCCGCATGTCTTGTGGTCCTTTATGATACAGCTGCTGCCTAGGGTGAGGCTTTCGATAACCCTGATTGCTGAGGCCAGTCTCTTTGAAGTCACGACTCGGCACGTACTCATCCGCAAGCTGTCCTGCTTTCTTCACACAGACGCCAAGTTGTCTATCTCTCACACAGAGACGTATGTTGTCCGGCAAGCACTCAGAGAACTGCTCAAGACAGATTAAACCCTGAAGCTTACTTAAGTCGCCCTCTGTAACCGAGCCTTTCATCCATTCGACCAAGTTATGAGTTAGGCTGAAAGCAAACTCAACAAAGCTTATATTCGCTTTTTTTCTTCCTGTTCTAAATCTTCTCCTGAACTCTTCGGTAGACAGCTTATATTTAGCGAGCAGGCTTCACTTCTCGAGATCATGGTCACTTGCTTCACCAGCGCTAAGACGAGCAACAACCTGAGATGCCTCCCCCGGAAGCACCGCAAGCAACCTTCGCGGCCAAGTGTCGCGGGTGAATGAATGTCTCTTACACATACGTTTGAAATTTACGAGGTAGAGACCGATGTCAATCCTCACACTGAATGGCTGAAGCAAACCAGTCATCTTCACATGGTCGTGCAAAGCGGGAGTCAAACTCGCTCCCGACGCCAATCTCACCTGCTCAAGCCTTATTCTTTCGAGTTCAAGCTCCATTTTTCTATGTTCTCTCTCACGCTCTAACTGAGCTTGTCATTGCTCTCTCTGTTCATCTATTTTTTTTAGCGTATGCCCGTTATTTCTCAATATGGCATATCTTTTACCATGCCTGTGCGATTTCGTCCTATTCGAAATCAATTTCTTGAATCACGTAGTGGATCTCGGGTTTCCACATTCTCTAATTTACTTCCACACCGAGTTCTTCCGCCAGTACCAGCCGTTCGTCTTTTCTTAGATTCCTTATGTCTATGGTGAGCAAAAACTGACTACACCGATTTTCGAAATAACCACGCACCCTGTGATGACAAACGAAAATGTAAACCCGATCGAACCCAGTTCTAATAGTGTGGCGAACAATAGCCGCTCAAGCATTCACAAATACCAAGAGCGTGTGGTGGTCTTGACTCCCGGAGTCGTCGCCTTATCAACCGATCCCAGATCCACGACTTGCTCGTTGTGGATTGTTCCTCGGTTGCTTTGGCTGCGTAGTGGAACCCCATGATCCCGGATCATCGAAGCTCTTTCCCTTCAGCAAATGTCCGCCAGCTTTCTTCTTATCCCACCGCTGCCAACCAGTTTGTTGGGGATGTAGAAGACTGCGTACTCTGTGACGGTTATGAAGGGTCTTTAGTTTCTACGCGACCCTAAAAAATTGGTCCAAGGCCCGTTTTAGAATACAAGTGGTAATCCCGAGCAGCCTGTCTCTTTGACTGCCGGAGGTTGACTCCCATAGTTCGCATGATCCTCTCCCGCCTCCTATGCGATCACGTGACCTGGCCGTGGCCTCCCAGACACCAGCCACCCGGGTTGAAAGCCGAAGCACAACGACGCTCGGTGCGAGGAGGAGGATACAACTTTATTAAAAGAGATTTCATGGGTTTCGAGCTGGCCGCTTGTCTGCGGCGACCTCCTGTGCCTATGCAATGACTGCTTTCTGCAGTTTTTCGTCGGGTGACCGTATTAAGGCCTCCCATGTCGTTTCGGAGGGAACTGGCAGAAACTCTCTGGGTGCGAGAAGATCCTCGCATTCCCAGAGGATGTGACTTCGGTTTGTTATGGTATTTTTGTCGCAATTTTTGCACGTTCAGTCAACCTCTCCACCTGTGAATATCGCTAAGCAGGGAAGAGTGGTTAGGCTGTTCGTTTTGAATTCGGCGGAGGATAGTGGCCTGCGCTCTCGTGAGGTTGCTGTGCGGTATGGGATATATTCTCTTGTCATCTTTATACATATTCGTAAGTTCGTTATAGGAGGTCACTGCCTCTCCTATCGGGGAGCCCGGTTCCAATGAAAGCGTGACCTAGTTTGCTAACCACCGGGCCACTTTATGCGCTTCCTCGTTACCTGGGTTTCCCGAGTGAGCGGGGACCCAGACCAGATTGATTTTGGTTGTATCATTCTGATTGGAGTTTCTTAGGACCTTGGCTGTATTTAGTCCCACACTTCCCCTTGCGAAGCTAAGAATAGCGCTCTTAGAGTCGCTAAGGACAGTGTGGGTGGTTGGATGCATATTGTCCAGCCCTATGGCGATTTCTTCGGCCTTTTTGATTGATGCGGCTCTAGTGGAAGCCACATTCACGATTTTAAATTCTCCGTCCACGGCACTCACGGTGCATGTGTTGTGTTCCTGGTTGGCGGCATCGACAAAGACCGCAGTGTGGTCTTGCTTGTGCTTTTCACTTAGCCTATCTGCTCTGGCTTTTCTCCAGGCGTCGTGTCTGCCCGCCAGGGTGTTTTTGGGTATTGATTTGATCTGTAGGTAATGCCTGATCGCGGGAGGTAGTGGTGCTCTGCCTCCCGTGGTGTGTATGGGCTTTATTTTCAGTTTATCCAGGATATGTACTCCCGTCATCTTGTTTTATTGCCGTGTTATTTGTGTTATTTTGTGTGCCTCGATCAGATCCTCTAGGGTGGTATGCATTCTAAGTTGGAGGAGCGTCTCGGTGCTGGTATAAACAGGCGAACCTAGGGCCCATTTGTATGCCTGTCGAATTATAGCTTCAATTTTATTTTTGTATGGTTTCCTGGGATGATAATAGCAGAAAGAGTAGACTATGCGGATGATTAGGAAGGCCTGAATGAGCCTACAAAAGTCCATCTCCTTCAAGCCTCCTATGTCTGTTGGCCACTCTCCTGAGCAGTCCACCAATTTGTTTGGCGGTGTTCTGCAATTTTGAGAGGGCCGTGGTATTTTGCGTGTCATGTTGAATAAGCATACCCAGCACTCTAATGGTCAGAACCGGAGGAGCCAGGCCGCTTTCCAACATAATTTTTATCGGTGCTTGTTGTTGGGCGTCCGTGCCTGGCGTCATTTCGGCTTTACTTCTAATGATTAGGATTTTGAATTTCAAGGGGGAGCATGTTAACACGTTTTGTCTCACATACTCTTGCACAACGTAGGCTGTCTCCTGTAACGCGTCATTTATCGCACCGTTCGAGCCATTGTTTGTCCAGATTGTAACATCGTCTGCGTATATGGCATGTTTGATATGGGGCATCCTGTTTAGAGGTTGTGGTAAGCTCATCCTGGTGATATTGAACAGTAGCGGCGAGAGGACGGCACCTTGCGGGGTTCCTCTTGTGCCTAGCGTAAACGTTTGACCGCGCACTTCATCCAGTTGGATGGTGGCCGTTTTTTCTCTGAGAAAGTCGGAAATGTAGGCGAACGTTCTTTCACCCACGTTCAACTGGGCTGAGCCATTTAAGATGGCCTAATGCGTGACATTGTCAACAGCTTTACTGACGTCCAGGCCCAGTATGGTCCGAGTGGCTCGCACTGGGCCTGGGTCAAGGATGTCTTGTTGCAGTTGAAGCATATTATCTTGTGTTGATAGACACTCTCTGAAGACGACTAGGGTGTAAGGTAGCAGATGCTCTTCTTCAATGTAATTGTTAGGTTGGATTATTATGATATGCTTCATGACCTTGCCTAAGCAGGAGGTGAGAGAAATCGGTCGAAGGTTTCCCAGTTCAAGCTTCTTGCCCGGTTTCGGATTAAAAATGACGGTAACATGTTTCCAGCTAGGCGGAACTTTTCCATCACCCCAGAAAGTGTTGAATAGTTTAGTGATCTGGCTGATACAGTGGTCATCAAAACTTCGGAGCATTTTGTCTGTTATTCTGTCTTTCCCCGCTGCAGCAGTGGTTTTAATCTGGTTGAGGACTGCCCTAACTTTAGCTTCGTCTACATCGCTATCTAAAGCTGGATTGATTTCTCTCTTATATTTAGCCGGAGTGGGCATGTTCGTGTTGGTGTTGAAGTATTTGCTTTGCAGTTCTCTTATTAGGTCATTCTCCTCTCCAGGATAGGAATATATAAGTTTCTGAAGGTTTGAACTTGCATTAGATTTTGTTTGTTCGGGATCTATCATATGTCTGAGTAGAAACCAGGAGTTTTTGTTAGCTAATCGGCCATTGAGCTGGTCACACATTTGGTGCCAGTGTTCTTGACTCAACGCTTGTGTATAATATTCTACTTCTTTGTCGATTTGAGCTATCTTCTTTCGTGAGGTTCTGTTGTGTTTATGTGCCATCCATCTCTTCTGAATACTTTCCCTAGCCTCCCAGAGGTGTATAAGCCGTGAGTCAGAGCCGGGTGATCCTCCTCGATCTCGGCTTCAGTGGTGGCCTTGTTGTCGTCTTCGATTAGAGTGGATGCCCATTCTTCCACGTTTGCGAGTTCTGTGGGTTCTCTCTCATTTCTAATGTCTCTGAAAGTGTCCCGATTAATACAATTCACTCTCAATTTTCCTTTCTTCATTTTACTGAGTGGAAACGTGGTGACTATGATGTAAAGATCGCTGCCTGCATTAGTTTCTGTGTTTTCCAATTTTGACGAATACTATGTTTTCGATGAATGTTAGATGAGGTGATGTGTTTCGACAGATGCTGTTACCTATTCGGGTGGGGCGCTCGGGGTCTGTGAGGAAGGTTAAGGCCAACTCTAGTGAACTTGTCCATAGTCTGGTCCCCTTCTTGTCACAAGGCTTATAGCCCCATGCCGGATGGTGAGCATTGAAGTCCCCTACTATAATTAGTGGTGAGCTTCTGGCATGTTCATCATCATCATCATCATCATCATCATCATCATCATCAGCCTGACTACGTCCACTGCAGGACAAAGGCCTCTCCCATGTTCCGCCAGTTAACCCGCTCCTGTGCTTGCTGCTGCCAAGTTATACCCGCAAACTTCTTAATCTCGTCTGCCCACCTAACCTTCTGTCTCCCCCTAACCCGCTTCCCTTCTCTGGAAATCCAGTTACTTACCCTGAATGACCAGCGGTTATTCTGTCTACGCGCTACATGCCCTACCCATGTCCATTTCTTCTTCTTGATTTCAGCTATGATATCCTTAACCCCCGTTTGTTCCCTTATCCACTCTGCTCTCTTCTTGTCTCTTAAGGTTACACCTACCATTTTTTTTCCATTGCTCGCTGCGTCGTTCTCAATTTAAGCTGAACCCTCTTTGTAAGTCTCCAGATTTCGCTCCGTAGCTAAGTACCGGCGAGATACAGCTGTTATATACCTTCCTCTTGAGGGATAGTGGCAATCTACCTGTCATAATTTGAGAGTGCTTGCCGAATGTGCTCCACCCCATTCTTATTCTTCTATTTACTTCAATCTCGTGGTTCGGCTCGGTGGTTATTACCTGCCCTAAGTAGACATAGTCTTTTACAACTTCAAGTGCACTATTACCTATCTCGAAGCGCTGCTCCTTGCCGAGGTTGTTGTACATTACTTTCGTTTTCTGCAGATTAATTTTAAGACCCACCTTTCTGCTCTCCTTGTCTAACTCCGTAATCATGAGTTGCAATTCGTCCCCCGAGTTACTCAGCAATGCAATGTCATTGGCGAAGCGCAGGTTACTAAGGTATTCTCCATTGACTCTTATCCCTAACTGTTCCCATTCTAGGCTTCTGAAAACCTCCTGTAAGCACGCGGTAAATAGCATTGGGGAAATTGTGTCCCCCTGCGTTACACCCTTTTTGATTGGTATTCCGTTGCTTTCTATATGAAGCACTATGGTAGCAGTTGATCTCCTGTAGATTTCTTCCAGAATGTTTTTATATATTTCATCTACGCCCTGATTCCGCAGTGTTTACATGACGGATGATAATTCTACTGCATCAAACGCCTTCTCGTAATCTATGAAGGCTATGTTAGTGGTTGGTTATATTCTGAGCATTTCTCTATTACCTGATTGATAGTATGAATGTGGTCAATTGTTGAGTAGCCTGTTCGAAATCCTGCTTGTTCCTTTGGTTGATTGAATTCTAATGTATTCTTTACTCTCTTAGCAATTACCTTTGTAAAAATTTTGTATACTACAGAGAGCAAGCTGATCGGCCTGTAATTCTTCAAGTCCTTGTCATCTCCTTTCTTATGTATTGAGATGATGTTAGCGTTCTTGCGAGACTCTGGTACTCTTCCCGTCAGGAGAAAGCCCGTAAACAGGGTGGCTAGTTTTTCTAACACAATCTGTCCTCCAGCTTTCAGCGGATCTGTTGTTACCTGATCCTCACCAGCAGCTTTGCCCCTTTGCATGCTCTCCAAAGCTTTTCTGACTTCTTCTATCATTACTGGTGGGGTGTAATCTGGGTTACTGCTAGTTCTTATAGTATTAGGGTCGTGGTTGTCTCGGCTACTGTACAGATCTCTGTAAAACTCCTCCGCTATTTTAACTATCCTATCCATATTGGTAGTTATTTTGCTTTCTTTGTCCCTTAGTGCATACATCCGACTTTTGCCTATTTCAAGTTTCCTCTTCAATGCTTTGACACTTCCTCCGTTTTTCAGAGCGTGTTCAATTCTCTCTATGTTATATCTTCTTACATCGCATACCTTACGTCTATTAATCAACTTCGAAAGCTCTGCCAGTTCTATTTTTGTCTGTTGTACTTGACACTTTCATGATTTGACGCTTCTTAATTAGGTTCTTCGGTTCCTGGGAAAGCTTGCCAGTGTCCTGTCTAACTACCCTGCCTCCAACTTCCACTGCACACTTCGTAATGATACTCGTCAGATTGTCATTTATTGTATCTACGCTAAAGTTGGTTTCCTCACTAAGAGCCGAGTACCTGTTCTGCAGCGACACTCTGAAATCCTGTACTTTCCCTCTCGGTGCTAGCTGATTGATTGGCTTCTTGCGTATCAGTTTCTGTCGTTCTTTTTTCATGTCTAGGCGAATTCGAGACCGTACCATTCTATGGTCACTGCATCGTACCTTGCCAACCACTTCCGCATCCTGCACGATTCCATGGTGTGCACTCATTATAAAGTCTATTTCGTTCTTATTTTCGCCATTAGGGCTCCTCCATGTCCACTTGCAGTTTACTCGTTTGCGGTAAAAGGTATTCAAAATCCGTAAATTATTGCGTTCTGCAAATTCTACTAGTAGCTCTCCTCTGGCGTTTCTAGTGCCGATGCCATAATCTCCTACTGCCTGGTCTCCAGCCTGCTTCTTCCCTACCTTTGCATTAAAGTCGCCCATCACTATAGTATACTCTGTTTTTACCTTGCTCATTGCCGATTCCACGTCTTCATAGAAGCTTTCAACTGAAGCGTCATCATGGCTGGATGTAGGCGCGTAAGCTTGTACTACCTTCATTTTGTATCTTTTATTCAGTTTAATTACAATACCTACCACCCTTTCATTAATGCTGTAATATTCCTCTATGTTGCCAGCTATGTTTCTGTGAATTAGGAACCCCACTCCCAGTTCTCTTCTGTCTGCCAAGCCCCTGTAGCAAAGGACGTGCCCATTCTGTAGCACCGTATAGGCCTCATCTGTCCTCCTAACCTCACTGAGCCCTATTATATCCCATTTAACACCCTCTAGCTCCTCGAATAGTACAGCTAGACTTCCCTCACTAGATAAGGTTCTAGCGTTAAACGTTGCCAAGTTCAGGTTCCAATGGCGGCCTGTCCGGATTCAGAGATTCTTAGCACCCTCGGCTGCGTTGCAGATCTGACCGCCGCCGTGGTCAGTTGCTTCGCAGCTGCTGGGGACTGAGGGCCGTGAGTTATTTGACGTAAGCATGTGGGAGGTAGTGACCAGATACTGCACCAGGGTGGCCAATCCTTCTCTGGTGAGGGAGTGCGTTCTCGGTGGTGTTTGCCGGGGAGGCCGCACCCCAGGCCTCTTAATGCAGTTCCATCAACACGCGGATTTTTTTAATCCGGTTGGGAACTGCGCGGTACCGAGATTTGAATCACGGACCTCTTGCATGCGAGGCGGATGCTCTAACCACTACGCCATCGCCGCAGCTTCTGGCATGTTACTGCGCCTTTACAATAAGCTTAGAGGCGATGATGCCTCTGTTCTTTGGTGGAAGATATGCGTTTAGGATGTACAGGGTGCGGTAAGTTTTCTTCTTGGGGAGGATTTCTACAAAGTTGTGGGCTATATCATCGACTGCGAGATCTATCGCGTTAGCGGTGAGGTTTCTATGTATCATGGGTGCCGTGGAGGGATCAAAGCTTCCGCCACTGTCGTGTGGAAGGTTGTGTAGCCAATGAGCTTGACGTTTATGCCAGTTTCCTGTAGCGCAGTAACATCAGGTTTGAATGTAGAATCATGGATCCTAAATTCGTGATCACGTCTTATAGCTCAGAACCCTCTGCAGTTCCATTGCCAGATCAAAATTTGGTCACTGGCCGTCATGAATGCTTGAAAATTTCTGCACGTGGCCCGTGTGTTCTGATTGGGCCTCCCGCTGGGAGTCGTTGATCTAAGCTAGTATTGTTGTTAGGTCCCTCGCCTCTAACTAGGAGTGGTAATAGTGCCACAGGGCTTTGGTGTTGTTGCTGCGGCTGTGTCAGTGTGCCTGTGTTAGCTACTTTGAGCTGATTAGGACCTGCCAGCAAGTTTTCAATAGCGGCTTCAATTTCGGTGAGGCGAGCCTCAGTAGATGCCTGAAACTCAACCTGTTTGGCTTCTAGCTCCTTGAAGCGCCCGTTTATTGCAGTTTCTAGCTTGGCTATTCTGAGTGTCGAGTTTTTTTTACCTTTTCTCGTTTTTCTTCAGAGGCAATTTCTGGCGCTGAGCTAGAAGCTCTGCGCTTTTCTCCTCTAATTCTGTCAGTTTCCATATTAGTTACCTCACTGTGAGTGCACGCCGTTTGTTCCTCAGCCGCGGGTGGGGTAAAGGTTGAATTGAAATTGTTTTTCAGTTGCGCGATCTGTTTGTTGACCGAAACCAACTATTGCTGTAAAGAGTTTACCAGCTCTGTCAGTTTCCTCACCTGATTGTCTCGAAGTCTGGCTGGTGGCTGCGTCCTTAATCTCGAACTAGATCTGGAATGGCTGTCTTGAGTCCTGGATGTTGACCGGTTCCTGCTTTTGCCCCCTTGTTTGGTGTTAGATGCTGGCTGAGTAGTTGCCGCTTGGCTGGTTTGCCCTGGATCGTCGGTACTCCAACCTACATTCTTTGGTGGGCCATTGCTTCAGGCGTTCTTGTTGTTGTGTATTGCTGGCATAGAAGCGGATGTCTCCTGCTGGGACTACGGCTCTTCTGCGCAGGGATGGGGGCATCTCTCGTCCTGCTTTTGCTTCTTTTATGCGACCTCGATTTTGATCGACAGCCTGGTGATTTCGATCTTCCTCCCTCATATGTGCTGGAGGACATCGATGTCTTCTTTCTGTTATTAGGTTTGACTGGTGTGAAGCGTAGCTTGAAGCCCCTGCTGCCAGTGGGATGTTCGCCGAGGCAGAATACACAATGTGGTGTACATGTTGGCTGTGCTCCCAATGGCGGTGGGGGATGTTCTCCACCGCATCTTGGCATTTTGGTATTCTCTGGCAGAGTTGAGCATCGGACTGACATCTGTGTGGTGGCCAAGCTTCCTGCAGTTGAAGCAGGCCTCAGATCTCTTTCTGAAGGGATGTACTTCTAAGGTGAAAGACCTTAAGCGGATAGTGGCAGGAAGCTTGTGTCTGGTGAAGGTGATGACCAGCTGTTTTGATGAGCCCAGTCCCTTGGCATTTATCATAGGGATGTCAGGGTTTTAGGGGCGAAGCTCGTTATAGCGGCACCTGTTCGTCCCTCATAGCCGTTGTAGTATGTAGCAAGTATAACGTTTTGACCTCCAAGGTGGTGCCGGTGAGAGATTTCTTCTGTGCGTTTTTGAACAATAAAAATAGTGTTCAATGTACACGTCAATGGCTGCTAATGGGGAATGAGAGACAGGAGCATTTGATTTTTAGTTAACGCGCATGCTGCGATTCCCATTAGCAGCCATTGGCATGTACATTGTGCACTTTCCTGACAAGAAAGGGTTGCTACGTTATACTCGCTGGGTGTAACCTCCTTAAGTTTTACACCCCTGTCACACGGCCACCACTAAACTTCGTTGAACACCGTCAACGTAAATCTCCCCTAGGGGGTTCGGCGGAGAAGGAGTTGTGGCAGTGTCACACAGCAATTACAAGGTTGTAACAGTTGCTGCGAGGAGGCTCAGCTGGCGCTGTTTGATTTTTGGAACAGTATTCCAGTTTCATCTCTATAGATTTTTTTGTAAATCCTCGTTATGGGGTTTTTACAAGAAAGCACTATTAAGTAGGTAAGAGGCTAACAAACTCTTAATAATAATTTCAATAAAACGAATTTGCTAAACGTAGCGATGCTGCTAGTGACGCTGGCCACATTGTGATTTTAGTTGTTTCGTTGCCTGTGTTCATGCCCGTGTACGAAATTTTGTGTTCTTCGGCCACGAGTGACACAACGACGACCACAACCACACGCAGGAACGAAATATTTATCTATGACGCCAGCCGGTCCGACTCGCGAGGCACGGAGTGTAGGGCATCGGTGTTGAGAGCAAGTGAACACTGGCGGGCGTAAATATGTGTAATTAAATACGCGTTGTCAATGAGTACTACAACGAAAGAACGCTTAATATCGCCAAAATGTATTATATTTTTGAGGGCGGCCACTTCGTACATGAAATTTTTCTCTGACCTCTAGAGTGATGGGGACGAAAGTACGTCGTTTCACTGCGAAGGGAGATCGTTGAACGTCCTTTGCGAAATGCTCCGTTTACCTTCGTTTGCCAAAGGGTGGCTGTGTGACACGGACCGCGTCTTCGTCGTCGTAAGGACGAAGGAGTTAAACAGCCTTCGCGAGCGCCCGTGTGACAGCGGTATTAGAAAGGTTCAGCGAGCGTTGAGCCGCAGTGCCATGAATACAATGAACTAGTATATACCATGAATGAACTCGAGGTGGTTAAAGGTGGGAAGTAGATATGAAGCGCAAGCCGTACGAAAGTAAAAGCCGAATTCTCCTGTCTCTCATTTCCTATTAGCAGCCATTGGCATGTACATTGAGCACTATCTGACAGGAAAAGGTTGCTACGTCATACTCGCTGGGCGCAACCTTTTTGGTTTCAGAAAGGTTTAGCGAGTGTTGGGTCGCAGTTCTATGAATACAGTGAACTAGTATATACCATGAACTTCAGGTGGTTAAAGGTGGGAAGTAAACCCGAAGCGCAAGCCGAAAGAAAGTGTGCATGTGCCACTTTTCGTTTAGTCCTTGGAATGTCCACTGGATGGCGGTGCTTCTATATGGGAAATATATGATGAAAGGATGCGAGATGGTGGTGCTTGGAGTGTTGAATAGATGGATGAATGGACGCACAGACAGATGCATGGATGGATGCATGAACAGACGCAGGGGTGGATGCATGGACGAACGCAGGGACGGACGCACGAACAGACGCACGCACGGACTGGCGGATGGACGCATGGACGGTCACACAGACGCACAGAAGCAAGAACGAATGGACGGACGAATGCTTCGCCCCACTCTCCATCGTTCACTCCGTGGATATGCTGCCATTTTTCTTTTTCATGAGTTGTGCTTGAAGATCGCGGTCTGTTTCGTCCGTGTAAGCTTTGTAAACTACTCCATGGATGGAGTCGTCCGACGCCGGTACGTAGGTGGCCACTGGCAAGTTCATATTTTACCTCTGACTTGTGAGCCCTTCCAGGGAGCGGTAGGCTTCTGCCCTGATTCTGTCGGGTGTACTGACTGTAATGGCATTTTTAAGAGGGTAAATTCTTATTTGGTCTTCTTCTTGTGCTTGGGCCGGGTCGACATTGGTAGAGTTTTGGATGGCTTTCACCAGCGTAGCGAGGCCAATGTTCGACAGGTTGATTGGGTGTCTGGGTCGAATTACAATAATGAAATGTTCCCTTGGCAGCCTTAGCATGGGCCTCCGGCGTGGAAGCTGCGGCGGGCACGCTGCTTGCACGACGAGTGCCGGGGTACTGGCGTGTTCAAACATTGCCTCTGATGGCTTGGGCGCAGTCGTTCTGTACTTGTGCTGCAGATCTAGGTGGTCTGAACCACTCTGCGTCGTTTTTGGTGTGGCCCCGGTGCCGTCTTCGAGCTCTACTGGTTCGAGTCTCTCGCCTTCAACAGCGTGCTGCATAATCTTCCAAACGTGGCGTCCGCCACTTTGCGCTGCCTGGCGGCTGGTTGCGGGCGAGCGTAAATGATTCACAAAGACTCCCCATTAGCACTCGTGGTTTCCGAAGTCATTTTTGGTGCATGATTCAGCGTCACAGGGCTCAGGGCGTCTCTCAGCGTCGCTGCGAGCTACCGCTCATCCACCTCATCATCGCAATGCCGCCAGCGTCGATGCTAGGGTGAGCGTCGTGTCCACCTGCAGCCAGTCTACTTTCGGAGAAATATCGGAAGTGGATACGTCCACGCCAGAAATATTGATGTCATCGGGTTCCTCTTCAGCTTAGGAAGACGATAAACACATTTTTGGCCCTTTCACCCAAGATTTCGCCGAAGACACCCAAAACGTAGAAGCTCAATGTGAGCGCGTCCTCAATCGTGAGCGCCCGTGTGCTCCAGCCCCGATCGGTGCGAAAGCAATAGGTGGGTTGGCAGACAAAGACCTCTCGCTTCCGGTAACCATTCGGAGGATGAGCCGTGGTCTGTTGAAGATCAGTTTAACGACCGTCGTGGCGTCTCCGGCTCGCGGGGTGCGAGGAAACAGTTTGAAAGAATTCACCGCTGCAACACCGATATATTTTGGACAGAGTCTGCGAACCCGTTATCACGCAACACCACTCTATCTCTTTTCGTATCGAATTATGACTCTCACTCAGAAACGAGTCAATTTCACGTGGCGTAATTTTGTGGCACTCTACACTTTGATCTTAGCCAAAAGGCCGAGAAGCGATGATTTTTTTTGTGGCACTCGGTATTACATTCGATTCAAGCAAGAAAATAAAGGAAAGCGTTGTTTTGTGTGAGCATTAGGAGGTAAAGTTAGTGTGGAAGTATTAACAATTTAGTTTGTCCCTACTCAATTTCGGCACTCACATAAATAGAATCCACTATTAGGCCCAATATATATGCACAGTTTTTTTTTCAGTTGTTATTGTGACGTGCCCATTTCGCGTTGTTCCTGGAACGCGTCACGTCGCAATCGTCGAACATAACAGTGTTTCAAGCAAATAATACACTGCAGCAACACGCAGCATAACGAAGTTAAGTGATTGCCAGAAATCCACTCAGGAGGTCCGCACAAATGTGCGCGCTAAGTTTCAAGCCATTCGATGAACCTCACAATGATTGAGGTGCCATTGAACATGACGCCTACATTTGTGCACACCAGGACTGAAAGGGCTATTCTGGCATGCAGTAAGCCACTGTTCGCTAGCAATACAGCAGAACTCACAGGAATTATTTCCTTCTCTCTCGTACACAACGGGAGACCATCCACTAATTTGCGTACCACTGCGACGATACGCTGAAGAAGAGCGGAATGGTCGCACAACAAGTAGGCGTAATGGTTGCCGCGAGCATTATTAGGCAGTCATCGAGTCTGTAGGAGAACCAGTCATCTTCGTTCTAATAAAAGAAATTGGCAGATCCCACGTACAGTGGGAATCGATGATATGCGAAGCACGAATGGGGAAGGTTGATATGTCACTGTAAAATCACCACAACGTAACGAGGTGGAGGTAAATTAAGACGTACAGAATTTCCATGTTATCATTATCATGTTTGGATGTGTTGGTTACCTTCGCCATCAATTCACGTCACGTGATGCCAAATTTAGTATATGTGGAGTTGGCGAAACGGCTGCAAGCACGCTATGAACGTGGTATGTTGTCATGTTCTTACATGGCACGCGAACCATGACTATCGTGTTTGCAACAGTCACATACATTCGTCATCTATTTATGTTACGTAACACGAATTTATTATAAAAGGAGCTAGCGAAATGGCCGTGGGGGCATCATTAAAGGCCAAATATACTGCAACGTAACGTTGACGCACGCACGCGCACGCTCGGCAGAGCGACGCTACGTTAGCGAAACGCGAGCACTTTGTAGTCTGACGCCAGGCGCGACCTGCGTGACCAGCGTCCGTCGGCGCGACGCGACGGCTACTGGTGCGAAATGCGACATGCTGCATTTCTACGTTTGTGCACAACGGGACTGAAAGGGCTATTCTGGCATGCAATAAGTGTTCGCTAGCAATACAGCAGAACTCACATGAATAATTTCCTTCCAAATCGTAGACCAACGGGAGACCATCAACCAATTTGTGTACCACTGCGACGATACGCTGAAGGTGAGCGGATTAATCGCAGATGGGCAAGCCCAGACAACACTGCGTCTGCCTCTTCGTGAGGAAGAGACGGCGCGTGCGCTGAAACGTGCAATACATTTCGACGTCAAAGCAACGGAGCGTGGCGCGTGCCTGAGATTGATTGATTGATTGATTTGTGGGGTTTAACGTCTAAAACCACCATATGTATATGAGAGACGTCGTAGTGGAGGGCTCCGAAAATTTCGACCACCTGGGGTTCTTTAACGTGCACCCAACCTGAGCACACGGGCCTACAACATTTCCGCCTTTATCGGAAATGCAGCCGCCGCCGCCGGGATTTGATCCCGTGACCTGCGGGTGAGCAGCCGAGTACCTTAGCCACTAGACCACCGCGGCGGGGCTCGCGTGCCTGCGAGTATAAGGAACAAGCGGTGCCTGGCATGGCAACGCCGGCGTCACGCGACAAAAAAAGTGCAACTGTATTGGCGCCTTGACTGAGGCTCTCACATGACATGCATCGTATGATTATCATGTTTGCACCAGTCACGTACCCTCGTCATCAATTGACGTTACGTAATACCGAATTTGGCACATGTGAAGCTAGCGCAACGGTCGTGAGCGCACCATGAGCGTGCATGTAGTCATGTTACATGACACGCATATCATCATTATCATATTTGCACTAGTCACATACCTTCGTCATCCCTTCACGTACTGTAATACCAAATTTGGTATATGTGACGCTAGCGAAACGGCGAAGAGCGCATCATGAGCGCGGTATGTTTTCATGTTGTTACATGACACGCATGTCAAGATTTTCATGTGAAGGTCTGTCGCTTGTGTTCGCCATGCAGTGATGACATACCATACCAATTTTTCAACGTGTCATGTGAACTGAACCACCGCAAGAACAGCAATTGATTGATTTGTGTGGTTTAACGTCCCAAAACCATCAAATGAATATGAGAGACGCCGTAGTGGAGGGCTCCGGAAATTTCGACCACCTGGGGTTCTTTAACGTCCACCTAAATCTTAGCACACGGGCCTACACCATTCCGCACCCATCTAAAATGCAGCCGCCGCAGTTGGGATTCGATTTCACGACCTCCGGGTCAGCAGCCGAGAGTTTTAGCCACTAGATCACCGCGGCGGGGCCGCAAGAGCAGCCAGACCATGGAATGTAAATCATGACATTCATGACATACATTACATGAATGTCATGCTATGACTTGTCAGATATGCTCTTCATACGGTCATGTTATGCCATAACAAGTTTGGTATCGATACCATTGTTCATCATCCAAAGTTCGCTAAGAAATGCTTTGCATTTAAAACTACGGATGTTATGCTTCTGCGTAAATTGCAGACGGCTCAACAAGTGCACAACGCCTGCGTTGGTGACTCTATTTACAGTATCTCACTGCTAGTTCTACGTGCATTGTACTGGTAGGTTAACAACGTGGAGAAAACTGTGCGTGTATTTCGTGCGTTGCTTGCGTTTGAACGTTATTAGTTCGGGCTCTAGCTGTGTGTGTTATTTCAAGGCGCCCTTTCTGATTCAGAAATTCGCCCAAAGTTTCGATCTGCTTGCCATTCTTTCCGTGACATCCCAATTTGTTGTAGTCAAACTCATTGGTTCGTGCTTGCGGCGAAACTGAGTTTTAAAAGCGCAGCATTTCTTAGCGAACTTCGGCGACTTCGAGCGTATCTATCTATCTATCTATCTATCTATCTATCTATCTATCTATCCATCTATATAGCCGCCTATGGCTTTTACCTCTCCCGGTCATTTCGATTATGGTATCGGTACCAAGCTTCGAATGATATAACACGACTGTATGATGAACAAAACTGTCTCGCGATAACATCAAAATCATGACATGTGTGTCATGAATAACATGATTTGCATTTCATGGTTCTGCAGCGCTTGAGGTGATTTCGTTCACACGGCATGTTGCAAAACTGGTATGGTATGGCAAGATTGCATGGCGAACACAAGCGACAAATCGTAACATGAAAAGCATGACATGCATGTCATGTAACAACATGATCACATACCCCCTTCTTGATGCGCTCGCTGCCGTTTCGCTAGCATCACATACAACGAATTCGGTACTGCAGTACGTGAAAGAAGGAGGAAGGTATGTGACTGGTGCAAACATGACAGTCATGAGATGCGTGTCATCTAACAGCATGACTACATGCCACGCTCATGATGCGGTGGCGGCCGTTTCGCTAGCTTCACTTATACCAAATTTAGTATATTGGGATCGAATGGATGACGAAGGTATGATACTGGTGGAAACATGATAAACGTGAGATTCGTGTCATGTGAGAGAATGACTACATGCCACAGTCAAGGCGCCAACACATTTCGACGTGACGCGGAGCGCGTGCTCGCCGGCGTTCATTTCGTCGCGTCTCGCCGGCGTCGCCACGCCAGGCACCGGTCCTGCTAATACTCGCAGGCGTGCGCCGCGCTGCGTTGCTTTGGCGCATGCGCGTTTCAGAGTGTATGGCGTCCCTCCGTCACGAAAAGAGGGAGATGCAGGGTTGTCTCGGCAGTACATCGGCGCGAAATGTAGCATGTCGCATTTCGCGCTGGTTGCCTTCGGGCTGCACCGACGAACGCTGTTCGCGCCTGGCGTCAGACTATAGAGTGCTTGCGTTTTGCTAATGTATCTTCGCTGTGCCCAGCGTGTTCGCGCATCAACGCTACATAGGAGTACATCGGGCCCTTCATGATGCGCTCGCAGCCATTTTGATAGCTCCACATATACCAAATGGGGTGTTACGTGATGTCAATAGATGACGAAATATATGACTGCTGCAAACATGATAATCCTGACACGCGTGTCATGATAATTACGACATGGAAATCATGTACAGCATCATTTACCTCGTAAAGTTGTGCTGATTTGAAAGTGCCAAATCAACATTTCTCATTCGTGCTTCGCATATCATCGATTCCCGCTGTACGTGGGATCTGCCAGTTTTTTTTTTCTAGACAATTATTCGTCCAGTGTAACAGTACTTATAACCTTTCCAATAAGAAAGCAGCGCTCGTTCTGTGAGTTTCTTCCCTCTGGATTACGTCTTTTAGCATTTTTACGGACGCCTTTATTCCAAAAAATGGTTGCTCTTGAGTGTCGAGCACTTCAGGCACCAGGATATCGTTCTTCTATCTAATATGCCGTCAGAACGCTAATCGTAAAGTGGCTCCAACTGGTCATAACAAAGTTAGAAATGCTAGAAACTGTGTTGAAATAAGCGAAGAAGGTGTGATGTTTCATAACTAACAGAAATAACGAAGAAGTAATCACAATAGTTAGCCTAATATAACCAATAACGCGTTTTGAACACATTGCGCTGGCTTCTGCGGGGCGCAAGAGTGGATGCCATCACCTCGATGAGCGAATACACGCCCCTCCCCCTGGCCCCTCCTCGCCGGTGCATTAATACACGATATTCACTTTAGTAGCTGTAGAAAACGCATAGCTAAAGAGCCTTAGGAAGCACGAAGTCGATAATGTGCGGAAAAGGTAGAGGAATGTCGCACACATAAATGCTAATGTCTCTAACAAGATTTTACTTTGCCGGGGAAGCCGTGCATACTCACCTCCAACATTAGCTTGACCGATGCTTTGGTGAATGGAGCCGTGAGAACTCTATGAACGGAGATCACTGCACGCTCGTGCTACATACTTCGTCAGGTTTCACAGCAGCCGAGCTGCCATATTTTGGGGGGGAAGGGGTGGGGGTAATTCGGCAATTGGTGCACTCATCCGTTAGGAGAGTGCTTAATTACAAGCATGCATTTTATGACAACTGAAAGGAGAATGTGCCAACCATAACGCAAGGTTCAACGCAAAGCAGCTGGCACCATCTTTACTGATTTTACAACTCAACACACTCCTCTCCACCACACTCCATTCCATGATCAGGTACGTGGGGCCGCATTGCGCCTCGGGTATGCTCTTCAGTGACCAGAACGCATTCACTGTAGTCCAACCTCAACGCTGAGCGTGTCCATGGACAGCAATCCTTCACGCAGCATGCGCTGCTCGGAAACAAGCACGGCGAAGCTCACAACGCCGAGGGCTGGCCTGGAGAACCAATAACGTGGCACTGCGAGCTCTGAGGACGAGAAGCTCTTGACGAGGTGGCGATCGCCGCCAGTGCGGTCAAGCAGGCGTAGGAAGAAATCGAACTTCTTCGAGCACTTGGCCGAGTGTAGGAGCTCCAAGCCGAGCTGAACAGCTCCACCGGCCTCCTGGACAGCATGTACTCCGAGACACGCGACCAGCCTGAGAACGCAGCGAACGCTGCCTTCCCGTTCGATGCCGAACGGCCTACTGTACAGCCGTGGCTGCCCATGGCGTCCGCTCTCCTCCTGCATAAGAAAGCGTTGCTAAGAAATGACTATGCTGAGCCCGCTACTTCTAAACTACTTACAGGTTCATTTGTACCTTGTCACTTAATGCCACTAAGCCAATACTTATGACGTGGGTTCGTAAATGGCAGACTTCCTTGATATTACGCGCGTCCACATACCAAAAATGAATACAGCCCCCTCGAAACAGGGATGCACTTCGAAGCTTTTTGGAGAATTAAAGTGAGATGCCTAGGGACCTCAATGAATTGGAGGAAGAAACAATTCCATTAAAAAACAGCCGTACAAGAAAGAAATGCGAAATCACTTGCATCGGCAGTGCTTGCATTGGATATATGCTTAGGCGTATGTCTTCAAACAACCCTGAAACAATTTTTCTCACATTTCGTCAGTGCTAGAGCATCATAAAATGTTTGAACGATAAATTGAGTGACAAACCTTGTATGATTACAGCTATGGCCAATTGTATGTTTCTTTGCTTCGCAACACTGCCTTGCCACCTTTTCTCGTCAAACGCACAGCTGTCCCCGCACAAGCAGGGCGGAGCCACGCCAACAGCAGCTAGAGCGTTTGAGATCTGCTCTGCCAGATGCCGCAACACCACTTGGATTTTATTTTTTTTTCCCTGTACACCAACAATACGCAGACGCTGAGACGTGTGTCACGCATGCGGAGAAACAAAACACACTTCAGAACAGTCCCCGATAAGTGCGAACTTAGGCAATGCTGTTGAAGCCCTCGTGGTTGACGCATAACAAGACCACAACACTCGCTGCACCGACAAACTCAGATGAATCCGCTTGCTTTACGTGCTTTACACAATCGCAGTTTCACAACTTACCAAAGACGAAATTCGCAGCGAACAATGCAGATCAGCCTATTCAACGCTTCCGTAAATAGTAACTTCGAGATAATTATAGCAACACATCTTACGCCAACATGAAGCAAGTTTGGAAGGGACACTACAACACCCTTTCGAGTAATTATGTATTGAGGCCGTAAAAAAACTTTGGTCTCACGAGTCTTAAAAATATTTTAAGGACGTCTCAGAGGGACCATGAAATATTTTAAATGCGAAGCATTTCTTAGCAAACTTCGGTGACTTTGAGCGTATCTATCTTTCTAGCCGCCTACGACTTTTAGCTCTCCTGGCCGTTTAGATATTGGTATCGATACCAAACTTGGTATGACATAGCATGACTGTATGAAGAACATATCAAATGCAAAGCATTTCTTAGCGAACTTCGGCGCCTTTGAGCGTATCTATCTAGCTATCTAGCCGCCTACGACTTCTAGCTCTCCTGGACATTTCGATAATGGTATCAATACTCAACTTGGTATGGCATAACATGGCTGTATGAAGAACATATTTAATTAGTCCTAACGTGAAAATTATTACATGTATGCCATGAATATCATGATTTGCATTTCATGGTTCTGCAGCTCTTGCAGAGGTTTCCTTCACATGGCATGTTGCAAAACTGGTATGGTATGGCAGGATTGCATGACGAACACAAGCGACATACCTTAGCATGAAAATCATGACATGCGTGTCATGTAACATGATTACATGCTACGCTCATGATGCACTCGCGGCCGTTTCGCTAGCGTCACATATACCAAATTTGGCATTACAGTACCTGAACGGATGACGAAGGTATGTGACTGAAGCAAACATGACAGTCATGAGATGCGTGTCATCTAACAGCATGACTACATGTCACGCTCATGATGAACTGGCACCCGTTTCGCTTGCTTCCCTTATACCGAATTTGGTATTACGGGACCTGAATGCTTGGCGAAGGTATGATACTGATGCAAACATGATGAACATGAGATGCGTGCTATGTAACAGCATGACCACATGCTACGCTCATGATGCGCTCGCAGCCGTCTCGCTAGCTTCACATGTAGCAAACTCCTTATTACGCGACGCGAACGGACGACATAGCTAAATGACGCATCAAAGCATGATAATCACGACATGCGTGTCATGTAACAACAAGACTACATGCCACACTCCTGATGTACCCGCGGCTGTGTCGCTAGCTTCAGATTTGCCAAATTTGGATTTACGTGATGTCAATAAATGACGAAGATATGTGACTGGTGCAAACATCAAACTTATGTCTTGTGAGAACGTGCCCACGTCGAAGCGCCAATACACTTCCACGTGACGTGGTGTGCACGTTCATTTCGTCTCGTCAAGCCGACGTTGCCACGCCAGGCGCTGGTCGTGCCATATATTGGCAGGCGCGCGCCGTGCTGCGTTGCTTTGACGCATGCGTGTTTCAGCGCGTCCGGCGTCCCTCTGTCACGAAAAGAGGGAAATGCAGTGTTGTCGGGTTAACGCATCGGAAATGCAGCATGTCGCATTTCGCGCCGCATGCCGTCGGGCCGTGCCGACGGACGCTGGTTGTGCCGGTCGCGCCTGGCGTCAGACTATAAATTGCTCACGTTTTGCCAACGTAGCGTCGCTGTTTTCAGCGTGCACGCGTGTGAATGCTACATTGGAGTAGATTCGGCCTTTCCTGATGCACTCCCGGCCCTTTTGCTATCTTGATAATCATAACACGCGTGTCATGTAAGAACATGACACCATACCACGCTCATACGTGCTCGCGGCCGTTGTGCTAGCTCCACATACACTAAACTTGGCATCACGTGACGTGAATAGACGACGAAGGTAAATGACACATTCAAACGTGATAATCATGACATAGAAGTCATACGGCATCATTTACCTTCATTTGGCAATGTTGTGCTCATTTTAAAGTGACATATCAACCTTTCTTATTCGTGCTACGCATATCATTGATTTCCACTGTATGTGGGATCTGCCATTTTTTTCAGTTTTGTCAGCGTTAGGCCTAGAGCATTACCAAACCATTCGCACCAGAAGTTTATTGACACGCCGTGTGCCAATACTGCAACGTACAATTATATCGTAGTCTCCTTCCCAATGTAGCCTGGCCTCCTCAATTCATGAGGCACGCTGGCGTCGCTGGGGATCGCAGAGGTCTTATGAGCGCGCTAGAAGATTTCCGCTTGTACCAGTATACACATTTGAGATGGCACACCAACAGCTCGCGCGCAGTCTCGCAGGCCATTACATAGTGCGTCCTGCAGCACGCACACTCTCTGGCAACAGAGACGAAGATCGCAGAGTGTTTATATTAGCTCCGACACGTGGTCCCACCATACCAGCTGATCTTACTTCCGCGCATTCTACAGCCCATGACAGCTAATCAGACCAGACTGACGGGCTCTGGCCTCGCCAGCGGCCAGAGCATGTCGCTCTGTGAATGGGCGGCTGAAAACCCGTTTCGCCGAATCGCAACGATCTCGGCCAATCTGCAGTGATTCGAAGCTTTAAAGCGTTGTAATAAACTCCATAGTTTACGCAGAGAGCTTGAA